>NC_140168.1:136022326-136152326 GCF_963971535.1 Notolepis coatsorum
AGTGAAATTAACTCAAGTTTGGTAAAAATAGTTTGAATACAGAGAAACTTGCTTTCCAAACGGTGACGTTACGAGTGATTGAAGGAAAGGTGAGAATGGAAAATACACAGATAGGAGCAACCGGAGGGTTAGATGCACTGACCATAGAAAGGGTGGACAATCTGTCTATTTCAACGACTGGAGATGTCACAATAAAAGTGACGAAAAGATGGCCAAAGATATTCAGGCCATTACAGAACCTTGTAGTTAAAGGAGGCCGGTGTAGAATGCGTACCCAAATCAAGATAATGCCGATAACCTCTGCAGACATTACATTGACCGAATTGGACGTTGACTTGATTGACTGGAATTTGATCGACTCCCCTCTAGTGTCCAGTGAGACGGAGGGACTGGAAATAATGTCTTTTACTCCGCCACAGGGAGTCGTTGCAGCAAGCGACCCAGAGACAGCTGTATTCCACGCTGAAGTGTCCGTTGCAGATGACTGCCAGTTACAGACGTGCCTCCCTCTCGAAGATCACCTAGCCGAGGCTAGACGGGTAGTGGACTATCTCCAAGGCCTACTCCAGCCCACACAGCCCGGAGGGGAGACGGGTTCCAATCGCCTCTCTCCCTCTCCCTCTGGAGAACCAGATGGCCAGAGACAGGCCCAGTTGGGGCCACAAGGGGGTCCCGTGCCGGGACAACAACTAACCCCAATAGGACCACCCACGAGGTGGCAACCACGAGGAAAAGGTGTAGGCAAAGGCAGGAATCCGATTGGCTACCGTGTGCGGCAGGTGCACTGTTGGACGTGTGGGACCCTCGGACACATTTCCCGGAACTGTGCAGAGCAGGCCCATCTATCCACAACAGAGCGTGTTTGTACAGGAACAGGTGGCGGGCCCCTCCCAACCACGGGCCCCTCTCAAGGAACTGTGACTGGACCAAATAGGTACGTGGCTTTCTCCTCCGAACAGGCTCCAGGGAACCATGGCGATGATGGCACACCACCAGGACGTGTTCTGGGCCCGATGACCCCAGGGTCATCCGGTCACAGGCAACTGACCCACCGGGTCCCACAACCCGGGGGAGACCGCCAGTGTTGTTGGGGCTGTGGAGTGAAAGGTCATTTTCAAAGGTCATGTCTGCAGAGGCCACCGGCAGAATAAAAATATATGCAACTGACTAGGGTAGAGGTGGGATATATTGAATGATAAAACATGCTCCTAATTAGATTAGAATAAAAAGTAAATAGAGGTGTTAGGTGATTAGATTATGAATGAAAGTTACTAAAAACGAATGTATGGGTGGCTGACAAAATGCATGAACTAATCAGACTAACAAGAGGTCAAATTATGTTAAACAGTTAATCGATATTAGACAGTGTGATGATGTGACACTGCGGCAGCTAGTGATCAGTAAATTATCCATGCTCGGTCAACATTCGGATTGATCAAGAGGTGGACTGCATGATTAAGAAATTGAAAAGACTCATAGTTGTTTCTAGTATTTTATAGTATTGATAGAAGCATATTAACAGTTATGAGCAATAGGATAGGTGTTTGTTTACTTTTATTTTTACTTCTCTTTTCTAGTGTGATATGAGCAATTCCTGACTTAGGCCGGGAGCGTACATTTTGTTTATTCATTTGATTTCCCTTTTTGTGTCTTAGTTAAAAATGAGCTAGAAAGCTCATAAGTTTGGTTTATTTTTTCATTTATTGATTTGGCAGCGTTATCTTTGTGTTTTGTTTTCTGTTTTCTTTCTTTCTGTGTGTTTTTTCTTAGGATACCTGGCAAGCTGGGAGTGATCTCGACACATCAGGACGGGGTAGTATATGTCTGTAAAATGGACTGGGAACAAAGTGAAGGAACATGAGCTAGTTATGGATTTTTGTTCTCCGCCCATTTGAATACCCAGTTTTAGGGGCTGGGGGTGTGTCGTGGTTGGTAATAGTGTTGGGGAGCATGATTCTCTGTACATTAATGAAGCTCAATAGATTTGGTCGCTATTGGCCAAATTAGTCTTGTGTAGGGTGTGAACATGTGCAATTGATGATTGGCTTGTGATGTGAAAGATGTGTGTTTAAGACGGACTGTGATTGTTGCCATACACACAGGTTACTGGGAAAATGGATGTCAGTGCTGTCCGGTCCGGGATGCAGCTGTCCGAAACCAGAGGAAGACGGTAACGATGTTTTCATGTGTATTTCACATCGAGAGGTGGAGAGTATACTGTTTTGACAGCATAATAAAATGAGAGCCATGTGAATTTTTCAGAATTTTGAAATTTAATGATCTAGAAGCCATGAAATATATAGATAAATGATTTGGAAAAGAAAGTTGTCAAAAGCTCAGACCAGTAAAGAGAGTCTGAGGGATGGAAAATTATGGATTCTCAATCAATTGTTGTGGTAGAAGTGATCCCCACTGTCCCCCGAAGCGATGTATTCACTGCAGGATACGGATGGGAGAGGACACTGGCTAGTGTCCACCCAGCGGCTCCATGGGGAACCACAACACTGCGGAGAACCAGGAGACGCCTACATCTCGGGTCGGGAGAGTCTTGGCCAACGCAGTGACCGAGTCTTGAGGCTTCAGAGGGAAACGACAGACAACCAACGAGCAGACAGGCGGCTAGGCCTCAGCAACGACTCCGGCTGTCAACAGAAGCAAGGCCTCAACTATTGACCAGGGGGTCAACAAGCGAAGGGGGGGAGCTGCTATCGCCCCTATCGACGACCAGGCGGAGGGGAGGAGACACAAACCTCTTCCACTGATCCGAGGGTCAACCAGCGAAGGGGTCGAGCAGCCAGCAACGACCTCCCCATCGCTGTGAAGAATAGAAGATACTACAGCAGGGGGCTCTACCCCCTAAGAGAGGATCTCCACGAGTCAAGATGTGCTTGACAGAAGATGGGGTGTATTAGAAAGGCAATTTGCTTTCTGAGTTGCACCCAGCAGTCGTGATATTGCACCAGCTCTGAGCAATAAAGAGGAGGCAGGGTCAAATCTAGAAAACATGGACCCCCCCCCTCCTCAAATGCTCCATTGATCTTGGTACGAGAACAAGTTATTAAAGAACCGTGCACATGATCACAAAAACTGAAATGGCTAATTTGAATTTTAGGATCTGAGTGTGGCAAAACCATATATATGTTATCCTAATATGATTTAAAATGTCTTAAGTGTTATCTAGATAGTAGTGTGTAGAGATTGATATCTATGTTTGACATATTAAGGATAGGTAAACTATCCGAGTGGGGAACTGTAGTAAATTCCCAAACATAGACTCATGATTAACTAATGTGTGGAAATATTTAGGCCTCAAAACAATAAGAAATATGAATGTGTGTGTGGTTACATAGAAGTGATTGCCATTGTAGGCCACACAGGTCGATTTACACATGAACTGAGTGGTCAAAAGATTCTATCTATGACCGCAACCCAAGGACCATCTGCTATGGCCGGGGACAATGGGCTCTGTAAAGATCAAACAAAGACAAAAGGTCATGTAGACATGTTATCTCGCTGGAGTATCCTGTCACACACACAGACACTCACACACACACATTTTCACATACACATCCACACACACACACACACAGACACTCACATACTCACACACACACATACACATCCACACACACACACAGTGATCAAAGCGCCCATGAAGTGTTATCTGCTTACGGCCTGGGGACACACACAGAGACACACACATACTCACACACACACATTTTCGAATACACATCCACACACACACACACACTCACACACACACACACACACACACACACACATTCACACACACACATACACATTCACACACACACACACACACACACACAGGAGATCTCCAAACTAACTATTTCCTGGTATATTGTTAAAATAGTAATTTGAATAAGTAAGTTAAAATATAATTAGTGTTTGGTCATACTAAAATGTCTACAATTAGTTAATGTGTCTGTGCTATTTTCAATTAATGTTCAGTATGATTAATTGATTGTTACACATTCTGCAATCTGTTAAGCAATGTTCTATATGGTATTAAAATGTATTCTATTAAGCTAACAGAAAGATTAGATTTGTTAGATATATGTTCTGAAAGTCAAACAGACTTAGTAATAAAGAAATATATCTGTGTTTAGGTAATCAATATAAACTTTGATTCATCAAAGTATTAACAAGTCAGGTAATGTTTAAGTAATTTTATAGGGAAAATATTCTCTGTTAGTAATGTGAGGGTTTGGCCTATAAGCCAAACCCCTATTTTCAAATGCCAGCTTAAGCAGTCCTGTGATTGGAGGAACTAATGTGATGATGTCATCAACTCCGAGACACGGCCTTGGGCTATAAGATGGGTGTGTGATGTGGGGAGAGAGACGGAAAGAAACAAACAGAAGAACACTCTGAACCAACCCAACCCACAAGGACAAGACCTCTCTCACCATCTCCACCATCAACACCAAGGAGGCCAAGGCAGAACGAGAACAAAAGGACTTTTTGGAGGGAAAACAGACTGCTTTGTTTTGTCAGCCAGGACAACAAAGACCATCTTTATACTGAAAACAGACTGCTTTGTTTTGTCAGCCAGGACAACAAAGACCAGCTTTATACTGAAAACAGACTGCTTTGTTTTGTCAGCCAGGACAACAAAGACCAGCAACAATTTATCTTCATACTGTAATATTAGTCTGGTTGTTATCATCTTACGGCATAGTGTTTGTGATCAACAACCATAGCATCTTCTTATTGTAAGTTGTATACATTCTTAAACTTTGATTAAACAACTGTTAAACTATCTTTCCTCCTTAATTCCTTCTGCCTTTCGGCCTGCTCAGTCAGTTTGAAGAGAAGTGATTCCCAGCTTTAAAGTATTGAGACACAACGCCAAGTACTAGCCAACAGGTTCTGAAGCAGAGCAGAACCGAAACAGCCTGGGAATCCACTTCATAGATAGATAGATAGATAGATAGATAGATAGATAGATAGATAGATAGATAGATAGATAGATAGATAGATAGATAGATAGATAGATAGATAGATAGATAGATAGATAGATAGATAGATAGATAGATAGAGAGATAGATAGAGAGATTAGATGCAGTGTGCTTGTTTTGCAGTGAGTGCTGCAAGCAGTGGTAATAATAATCACTTCCTATATTTGGTTCGCGTTTGGTCCGCTGAAGCCGAACCGAGACCTACGTTTTCAGGCGGACTAGAGTTCGCCTGCTTGGTCCGCGGACCGAGTTCGACGCGCATTCACACAGACCCGAAAAACCGGACTATCGAATTCTGGTCCGAAAGTCCGGACCAAACAGCCCCTGTGTGAAAGCGACCGAGACACCCAGGAGAATGTTCTGAGTATATGATGTTATAAAGATGACGCTGGTCTCTGTGGTGTGATAGGTTGTGATACTTCTCTGGTTTCCGGCTTTGGGAGAGAGAGTAGCTCATGTTCAAACATATTGAATGCATTTTTCTGGGCAAAAAAAACATATTGGAATTGATCATTGTTCCCCTTTCACAACAAGGAGTCATGGGAACGCATCACATTATAGCATGAAGCCAGTTCACAGGCCAATACAGTCAGGGATATACATTCTAAAATATGTATATACATTCTAAAATATACAGCCAAAGATATACAGCTGTGGGCCTTCACTAAAGTCCTCAAAAACACATCACGTGTAAGTTATCTTTCAGAAACCAGTATTCTATCTCTCGGACGGCCACCTCTCTCCGGCAATGTCCGCGATTAGATTCCAGACACCCCCCCCCCCCGCGCGCCCGCATACATGGCAGAGGTGGTGGCAGCGTACTCACCAGTGCACACTAGGGATGCGTGCATGACAGACCAAAAACTTTTGAGAATAGTCTACTGTTCTTAAGACCGAATATTCGAAAATTCTTTTTTAATAGAATGGATCATTAAAATCAAAAGGGTATTGCACATAAATAGGCACTTCTTCAGATAATCCTTCAGAACGTTGATCAGCTCAGCTGACTGACAATAAACCAAAATGACACCATTCACCATCGTAGCCTATGTAACCAGGTCAATTGGACATTGTTTATTATTATTGGGGTTTGAAATGTCACCAAATCCTGTTTATAAATGTCTCCAAGGGTTACTATTGTTTATTATTTTATTAAGGATTGAGATGTTATTAAATCCTGTTTACAAATGTTTAATGTTTACAATTGTTTATTATTTCTTTATACCAAAGGCACTTTTATTTGAATGTAACTTGGGAAGTTCACGTTCGAGAGTGTAGCACTTCCGGGTCAGATATTCGCGCGTGTCAGGCGCAACCTTCCGGTTTGAGTTCAGTTTACGACACGAACTCAACGTGGAGGTACGTGTATCACTGTGGCGCGCCGCACTATTGTGTTTCATACTGTTGTATATATTTTGTATAAGAATTGAATGTCGATAATAATTACTTGCTAGTTGTGACGAACGGTGTGGTTATATGGTATGCACAGTTGAAGGTCTTGGCAATGTAGTTAACTAGTGTTCTCTGTCCACAGACGTATTGAGAGCACACATGTGTTGACGCTGCTTCCTTTTTGTGTATTCGCCATTCGTTTTACACAGGTATGTGCCTTGATATGTTTATTGTGCAATATATTGTTTATGGAAAGTTTACGACACGAACTCAACGTGGAGACGTATTGAGAGCACACATGTGTTGACGCTGCTTCCTTTTTGTGTATTCGCCATTCGTTTTACACAGGTGGCCTCCATTGAAGACCATCAAATAAATGATTGAACAGTGTCCATGTGTGCCGACTCATCCCTAAGCCTCTCACACAAAGAACACAACGCAGGAGCCACGTGTGTTAGGCAGGCCTACACACAGAGAACATCCGTTACAGTGGTACCGTTCGACCCGGATAAAGAACCTTCGCCAGGATCGTTCGCCAGGGAAGCTGCAGTTCCAAAGTCAACCTGCCCTCATCATTGGTGAGACGCTGCCCTCTAGTGGCGGGTGATAAACTCTTCACACAGGTGTCCTCACAGTCAACACAGCCCTCATCATTGGTGAGACGCTGCCATCTAGTGGCCGGTGGAAAGAACTTCACCCTACTTGGCTTCAATACAGTGAAGGTATGTCACAGCCACAGGCCACTGTTTTGTAAATTGTGAATAAAGACAATTAAAGAGGACAATGAACTTGTGAAGAAGAAAAAAAGACAAGAAGATGAGGATGCCAGTGAATGTGTAAAAGACATTTAGGTATTCATTTAATTGGTTAATCTCTTATGTAATTTCATTCCTATTAATTTTTTTATTTAATTTTAATTTTTTTTCTACTACAGTAATTAGAAGCTGAACAGGTTATTTAATTTTTTTTTCTGTTAAGCCAAAGCACCTAAGGGTGAAAGTAGGACAATGGCAGAAGGTGGGAATACAGATGTGGTAGTAGAGATGGACTTGGATGGGGGGGGGGATTTTACAACCGGCTCTCAGAGACGGAAGCAACAGGACCAGATCCAGTAACATTTGAAACTCCACAGCTTACCTCCACGAGGTACGTGAATCGTGCCAGGCCAAGTCTACCACCAGTTGATTGTGTGGACCGTGCCGGGCCAAGTCAATCACCAGTTAGTGAGCGACTAGCAGGTGAACAGCCAGAGTTAAGTGCGCTCATCACACAGCTGGCAGAAAAGATTGGCGAGTCCATCACAGCTAAGCTGCAGTTTAGCAGGAGCACAGACACCATTAGGTCTATTGAGCGCCCCTCAGAGGTGACAGTGCCACACCGAATAGTCGTGCACTCAGACGCCAGAGAGCCCCCTATATTCAGGGGTGATAATTCAGACAAATTCACTGTTTATGAGTGGGAGAATTTGGTTACCTCATACATGAGGAAACGAGACACTCCAGTTGGTGAGCAATCACAGGAGATTCTATCTAAGCTCATGGGTAAAGCAGGGGATGTGGTAAGGATAAAGTTGCGTAACAACAAGTCTATTGACCACACAAGGAACCCTCACATGATTTTTGACATACTAAAACAACATTTTAGTGAACTCTCATACTCGAGCATGCCCCTGGCGGACTTTTATAGTACACTACCAAAGCCTGGTGAAGATGCTATGGAGTTTTGGATCAGGTTAAATAGGACAGTAGAAGTAGCTGATGAGTGTTTGAGGAGGCAAGGCCGTAGTATCGAGGACCCGAGTCACGAGGTCAGCATGATGTTTATCAAACACTGCCCTGATCAGTCATTGGCTAATGTTTTTAAATTCAAGTCTGCTGGGCAATGGTCTGCTTGCGAGATCCAGGAGAGACTCGATGAGCACATGCAGGACAGGAAGTCTCGAACTGCTGCAGGTGGACAGTTTGAATTAGGTACGGTAGAGCGCAGGGTTCGTTCCCAGTGTCATGTGCCTATAGTCAGTGACGCACCAGTATTGAGTGCAACAGCCTCGGTGTTTCCGGCACCGTCCCCAGCACCCACAGATGGTTCCGGAGGTGGCCATGACTACATGAGGAGTCTAGTGGGTTTGTTAGACCGCCTAGTTACAGTGCAGACTCAGGTGCCAGCCAGCGCCACAGCTCGGGTGCCTGACACACAGCGCCGGTTGTGCAGAGTTTGTAACTCTCCTGACCATTCCACTCTTTTCCACTGCAGAGGGGAGAACAGGTGTCTAGCATGTTTGTCTCCTGGTCATTGGAAGAGGGATTGTCCTCAGCAGCACAACCAGCGGCAGACTCCGCCCGGTGACAGCACTGGTGGTCAGTCTCGTCCTTTAAACGACTAAACTCACACCTAGAGAGGGGTGGTGTGGGTGGTATGGATGAATCCCTCACTGATGTCTCTGATCTTGCTCACTTGTATGAAGACAAGTGTGCCAAAGCACCTAAGGGTTCTCGTACGATCATTCAAGCAACTCAAAAGATTCAAGCTTTCAGTGACCTGTTTTATGCTTCAGTCCTTGTCAACCAGAGTGTTCAGCTTAGAGGCATGTTGGATACTGGCTCTATGTCGTGCAGTATCAGTGAATATGCAGTGGAGAAGCTCCGCTCTGGGGGTGTTTTACCTGGGAAGCAGCAGCCTGAAGAAAATATTGTTTTGATTGGCTGTGGTGGTCTGGAGACGAGGCCTGATGGGTTTTATGATTTAGGCATGCAGCTTTATGGGGTCTCCTTTACTGTACCCACGTTGGTCGTGCCCGGTCAACATGATGACCTGATAGTTGGCACGAATGTCCTTAAACATGTTACCCACGTCCTGAAGGGTGGTAGTGAGTACTGGGATCTCGCATCGAGACCAGAGCCTCAGTCAAGTCCGGAAGTGGAGCAGTTTCTGTCCATGTTTACTAATGTGGAGCGCTGGAGGGGCGGTACGGTTCCCGAGAAAATTGGTACTGTGAAGCTCACCCAGGCCGTGACGCTCCTACCGAGACACGAGCACTTAGTCTGGGGCAGACTCCCCGCTAAGGTGCCTATGTCACCTGGGAGCACTGTAATCGTGGAGCCAACAGACTCCAAGGCTATGCCACGAGGCGTTCTTGTGGGTCGGCTCGTTACACCACTCTGGGGAGATAGGTGGGTGCCCATGACTGTTGTCAATCCGTCTGACAAACCTATCACACTGAAAAGGAATTGCAAGTTGGCTGATGTTTCAGTGTGTTTGGCGATTGAGGACTTAGATGCTTTTCAGGGACTGCAGGCAGTTTCGGAAAGGCGAGAGCCTGACGCCCCTGGTTGTGCCGGTCCTTCGGTCCCGCCGGCTAGGAGTTTGTCAGAGCTCGGGCTCGGTGACATTGACATCAGTTCTTGCCAGGTCAGTGGAGCCTGCAGGTCTCAGCTTGAGCAGTTGATAATTGAATATAGCGACATCTTTTCCAAGGACTCGTTAGACTGTGGTGAGGTCAAGGGATACACTCATCGCATCCGTCTTGTGGATGAGCGCCCCTTTCGATTGCCCTACAGGAGGGTCCCCCCGGCTCACTATCAGAAGCTGAGACAAGTTCTCACTGATATGGAGGAAAAGGGGATTATCAGGAAGTCCTCGAGTGAGTACGCTTCACCTCTTGTAATGGTCTGGAAAAAGGACGGGGGGGTTCGGATCTGCACTGATTTCAGATGGCTGAATGCGCGCACCTTGAAGGACGCTCACCCCCTGCCACACCAGTCTGATTGTCTTGCCGCGCTTGGGGGCAATTGCCTCTTTAGTACGATGGATCTCACCTCTGGCTTCTTTAACATCCCAATGCATGAGGATGACAAGAAGTACACGGCTTTCACAACCCCCCTCGGGTTGCATGAGTACAATCGCATGCCACAGGGTCTATGTAATAGCCCTGCAGCCTTTATGAGAATGATGACTGGAATCTTTGGGGACATGAACTTCACAAAACTGTTGTGTTACCTTGATGATCTCCTGGTCTTCGCGCCGTCAGAAGATGAGGCCCTGTCTAGGCTCCATACCGTGTTTCAGAGGTTGAGGGAGAACAACTTGAAACTGGCTCCCAAGAAGTGTCACCTTCTGCAGCAGGAGGTTAGGTTCTTGGGCCATGTGGTCGGTGGTGGGGGCGTGTCTGTTGATCCCTCCAAGGTGGAGGTTATCTCCAACATGACAGTACAAGATCTCATGGAAGTTGATGGGTGCACACCCTCTGTCCGTAGGATCAGGTCGTTTCTTGGGATGGTATTCTATTACCAGCATTTCCTCCCAAACTGCTCTGCTGTTGCGAAGCCATTGTTCGCCCTTACGGCTGGACAGAAGAGGAAGGGGAGGTCCCCTAAGGACAAGAAACCACCTGGCAGCTTTCGTAGGCTCACCCCTGCCGACTGGACATCGGTTTGTGGGGAAGCTTTCGACAGGCTGAAATCAATGCTACTGGAGTGTGTCGTGCTCGCCCACCCAGATTTTGAGGAGCCTTTTGTCCTCTCAGTTGATGCGTCGTTGGACGGACTTGGCGCTGTGCTGTCGCAGGTACCTCGAGGTGAGTCTAAGGCCAGGCCTGTCGCTTTTGCAAGCAAGACCCTCAGTGCTTCACAGCGTAAGTATCCAGCGTATAGACTGGAGTTCATGGCCTTGAAATGGAGCATATGCGAGAAATTCAGCCATTGGCTGAAGGGTCAGAGATTCACAGTTTGGACGGACAATAACCCGTTGACTTATCTGCTTACGAAGCCAAAGCTCGACGCATGTGAGATTCGCTGGGTGTCTAAACTTGCGGCTTTTGACTTTGACCTCAGACACCTGCCAGGGAAGAAGAATGTGGTGGCGGACGCTTTGAGTCGTGACCCGTTCGCTAAGCATGTTAGTCAGAGGTTATTGAGGGAGCCGTACCCGGCTCTTGTGCAGGAAGCGGGGGCAGTTGAGGGGGACTCTGTGCAAGATGTTTTTAGGTACAGTGGTCTGTCCCAGACGGTGAGTAGCTCACTACTCGGGATGGATTGTGGGACAGAGGAGATCAGAGCCCTCTGTCAGTCTAAATGTGATTGGATTGGTGCTGCTGAGTCCAGAGCGCTGGGTTTGGTTCAGAACATCCAACATCTGTCTGAGGGTCAAGATGTTTTACCGATGTTTTCAGTTGAGGAGCTCCGGTTGAGTCAGGAACGGGACACATGCATCTCTAGGGTGCTACCCTTTGTCGCTGTTCGAAAGCGACCATCTAGACGGGAGAGGCACGGCGCTGACCAGAGGGTTCTCAGACTGTTGAAACAGTGGGACAAGCTGGAGGTCCGTGATGGTGTCCTGTACCGTGTGACGAGGGACCAAGTGTCCAAGCAGAGGAGAACTCAGTACGTGTTGCCGCTGAGTCTGAAGGACAAGGCATTGTCTGGCATCCATGATCTGGCGGGTCATCAGGGCCAGGATCGCACTCTTTCTCTTGCCAGGCAACGTTTTTATTGGCCAGATATGGAGAGGGATGTCAGAGCATATGTCAAGTGTTGTCAAAGATGTGTGTATGGGAAGTCCCCGGAGCCTGCTGCTCGTGCGCCCCTTGAAAGTATCAAGAGCTCCGCGCCGATGCAGTTAGTATGTATGGATTTCTGGTCCGCTGAGGACAGCAATCAGCGGTCAGTGGACGTGTTGGTGGTGACTGACCATTTCACCAAGTTGGCGCACGCGTTCCCATGCGCTAATCAGACGGCGAAACAAGTTGCCAGAAAGCTCTGGGACAACGTGTTTTGTGTGTACGGGTTCCCTGAGAGAATACACGCAGATCAAGGTGCCAATTTTGAGAGCAAATTGATTGCTGAGCTCCTCAGGTTGGCGGGAGTGGCCAAATCCCACACAACGGCCTATCACCCCATGGGTAACGGTGGGACAGAACGCTTTAACCGCACTCTGGGGAACATGCTCCGCTCTCTCCCGCTTCGGAAGAAGCAACAGTGGCCGCAGCAGGTCCAGACACTCACGTTTGCGTACAATGCCACTGTTCATGAGACTACGGGTTACGCGCCTTTCTTTTTGATGTTTGGCCGCGTCCCTAGACTACCAGTGGATGTCATGTTCAGGCAGGTCCTGAATGACCCTGGAGTTGTAGATTACGATTCCTATGCTGGCTCCCTGCTTTCGTGTCTGAAGAGTGCCATGGAGATCGCTCAGAAGCACTCCACTGTTGAGCAACAGCACCAAACCCGACAGTACAACAAGCGTGTCAAGGGTACACACCTGTCTGTGGGGGATCGGGTTCTGGTAGCAAATCAGGGAGAGCGGGGAAAACGGAAGTTGGCCGACAAATGGGAGGATGGAGTGTATACAGTTGTTGGTGTCAATCCCAGTATCCATGTCTATAGGATTCAGGATGTAGGGGGGCGCACAAGGGTAGTGCACAGGAACCGTTTGCTGGAGGTCAACTTCTTGCCATTTCCTGAGCTGGAGCAGGGGGAGGACGCCAGTGAGATTGGTCAGGCGTTTGATGACGGAGAGTCCGATGAGGGGGACTGTGATAGTAGTGACGGTATGGATCCTGTATCTGGAGTTTGGTCTGAGGGCGGTGTTGCACATGACCTGACCGACTCTGTGGAGGTAGAGGGGCCTGTGGTCTCGTCACTTACAGACTCTTTTGATTCTGTGTTGGCTGTCACAGATGGGATAGATCAGGTTAGCCCAGTGGCCAGTCCTGCAGGGGCCATTGCTCAATGTACACCTGACACACAGGCACAGCACATAGGGGTTTCTCACTCACCTGACATAGTTGTCATAGCTCACACCGATTCAGAGGCAGAGGTTTCTCACTCACCTGACATAGTTGTCATAGCTCACACCGATTCAGAGGCAGATGCTTCTCACTCACCTGACATAGTTGTCACAGCGCACACTGATTCAGGTGCAGGGGTTTCGCACTCACCTGACATGGGTGTTGCGGTTCCCACTGATTTACACCCTCACGTAGGGAATGATGGTCGGGTTAGGACACGTACAGGGAGAGTAGTGAGATCAGTGAACAGGTTGATAGAATCTATGGTTCAGATGCCATTTCTGAGAGGGGTGACTGGTTGAGTTGAGGTGGAGGTTAGGGTTCACCAAAGCGAGTTTTTTCTTTTTCTTTTGTATTGCTGGGTTGAGTAGGTGTCTATCAGACAGCTTTGAGGGCCATGAGTTGTGTGGCGTATCAGGCGTCATATTGATCTAGGGGAATTTTGAGATCTGATCAATTTTTTTTATTCTCTGAACCTCTTTTGGGGGTGACTTTTGAGTCGAATGGGGGACTAGGTCCTTTTTCTCTGGTGCCAGGTCTAGGTTAGTGGTAGACTACCTATATATTTTTTTCTCTTTGTACGTCCCCCTTGCTCTGCTGACACAGGATGTTGGTGAAATTTCAGGAGGGGTGAATGTAACCAGGTCAATTGGACATTGTTTATTATTATTGGGGTTTGAAATGTCACCAAATCCTGTTTATAAATGTCTCCAAGGGTTACTATTGTTTATTATTTTATTAAGGATTGAGATGTTATTAAATCCTGTTTACAAATGTTTAATGTTTACAATTGTTTATTATTTCTTTATACCAAAGGCACTTTTATTTGAATGTAACTTGGGAAGTTCACGTTTGAGAGTGTAGCACTTCCGGGTCAGATATTCGCGCGTGTCAGGCGCAACCTTCCGGTTTGAGTTCAGTTTACGACACGAACTCAACGTGGAGGTACGTGTATCACTGTGGCGCGCCGCACTATTGTGTTTCATACTGTTGTATATATTTTATATAAGAATTGAATGTCGATAATAATTACTTGCTAGTTGTGACGAACGGTGTGGTTATATGGTATGCACAGTTGAAGGTCTTGGCAATGTAGTTAACTAGTGTTCTCTGTCCACAGACGTATTGAGAGCACACATGTGTTGACGCTGCTTCCTTTTTGTGTATTCGCCATTCGTTTTACACAGGTATGTGCCTTGATATGTTTATTGTGCAATATATTGTTTATGGAAAGTTTACGACACGAACTCAACGTGGAGACGTATTGAGAGCACACATGTGTTGACGCTGCTTCCTTTTTGTGTATTCGCCATTCGTTTTACACAGGTGGCCTCCATTGAAGACCATCAAATAAATGATTGAACAGTGTCCATGTGTGCCGACTCATCCCTAAGCCTCTCACACAAAGAACACAACGCAGGAGCCACGTGTGTTAGGCAGGCCTACACACAGAGAACATCCGTTACACCTATAATACCAGCATTGCATTGGTCAACCGGTTTTAATAAACAAACAGAAACAGTAGCATGTGCATCTTTTAGATCAATTAGGCTATGGAAATTAGGCTGCCTCTAAATATATACAAATTTATTAAATAAGAATGGTTTGCTTCACGTAAAAAAATGTAAAAAACTTAAAATAAAAAAAATATTTATAGATATATTTTTGGACTGACATGAAAATCAGGAGACTGGCACGACTATTAGAAAATTCTAACTTATCCCTAACTCATCCCTACTGCACACCAGGGCTGAGCCCAAATGCTCTAACTCAGTGTTTCTCAAAGTGTGGGGGGGCGCCGAGGCATGACAGGGGGGACCTAAAAAAAAAAAAAAAAAAAAAAAAAAATTGGATTACAGAAAATTATCACTAAAGTGCTATCTGTTGCAGCTGCACTGTTCTCCATGAAAATACCATATTTGGATAAGTTTGACCATTTCTCAAAATCTGAAAATCATTATTTAATAAAACACAGAAAAGGATTACCAAGTTACGCTGGATAAAAAAAAACTTTACAGACAACATTGAGACAAAGCTTCCTGACACATCTCCATCCAAACTCTAGGAAGAACTCATTGAAATCTCATCTGATACCACCTGGAGAGCTAGTTTCAGAGTGTGGTGCTGAGTACCAAGTATCTCATGATGCAGCAGTTAAGGTGTTGCCAAGTGGCCAAGTTGAGCCTTGAGGATGACATGCGTGTTGCCTTGTCAAAGACTGACAGCAATAAAGACTGTTTGCTTATTTCCTATGTTTGCTTTCTAAATTCCCAGTCACTGAGTGAAGATCTGCTGTTTTGCAAATATGTCAAAAACAGAGCGACAGCTACTGACAGTTACCTGACAGAACATGGACTGAAATGGGAGAACTGTGTGGGCTTTTGCTCTGACGGTGCGCAGGCCATGGCAGGGAAAAGGAGGGGGCTACAGGCGCTCATCAAGGGGGTCTCGCCAAACGCGCAATGGACGCACTGTAAATTCACAGAGAGGCGCCAGCGTCAAGACAGCTTAGCCCTGAGCTGAATGAGGTTTTGACAGAAGTTATAAACGTGGTAAATTTCATCAAAACCTGACCCCTGAAAGCGCGCCTGTTCTCTGCGCTGTGTGAGGAGATGGGAGCTGACCATTCTGCAGTGCTGTTTCACAGCGAGGCAAGGTGGCTCTCGCGAGGAAAGGTGTTGTAAATTTGAAAGGTCACGATATTGGTGTTATTTCAATACATTTAAACATGGCCCATTTCATGACTATTTTGTTGTGGCGAGGGGGGGGGGGCCCAAAATATTTTGGTCCGCCAAAGGGGGGCCTGACAGAAAAAGTTTGAGAAGCACTGCTCTAATTCATCCCTACTCAGTGGTGGCCGCCCATAGGGGGCGCTGGGGCGCTGCCCCCCCTGGTTGAGAGCAATGAGAGAGTAGGAGAAGAAGAACTTGTGTTTTTTTTATTTTAGATATTTTGAACGCTTGAAGCCCTAAAAATTAACTAAACATGTTTAAAATGAATACTAATTACTATTAAAATGCACAATAACGTTAATCTAGCAAGTATAAATCATTGTTTTTTGCATGCTATTCTAATCTCCTCCCCTTCGTTTGTGATTGACGTCAGTCTATTAGAAACTACCTCCGAATCCGGGGTGCTAGACAAAACGCAGTGAGTAGACGTCACTGCGCGCAAGCGGCCAATGTAATGAATCTAGTAAATACATTTTAGCCTATCAATGGTCATAAATATGATCTGGGGGGGGGGGGGGGGGGGCGCGGTTTCTGGCGCTCCAAGCAAGCAGTCACGCACTCTGTGCTCCACCTCTGTGTGTTCACTCGTCACCAGTTGACATAGAGAAAAGACTTGCCTGGTTTCGGTTTCAAGGAGTATTTTAATTTTCGATTTATAGTTAGCTACCATGGATCATTCTGTTAAATCCATCAAAGCAACACCATTTGAAAGACGGACACTGCAAGAAAAACTCAGATTGAAAGAACTTGGACCTGATCAACCTGAGATCAGCATTCAGCAACCAGCCACAGACAGAGGAAGGCAATATATTCGGTCGTTTTCCAGAAGCTGGTTTGGTAAGAAGTCTTGGCTAACTGCATGTAGTGAAAGCAATGCTTTATTTTGCTTTCCATGCCTGCTTTTTAAAACGACAGGGACTGATACAACATGCCCATGGACTGTTACTGGAGTAAAGGATATGAAACACTTATTATTATTATTATTTTTTTTAAAGTGGATTAAGGCTTGTGGACAGCTGAATGTCTCGCCCCCTTCAACTCTTCTGATGGTAAGTCATATGTTTAATCTATGCAAGCCAGCCTTGGCTCTTTTAACAATATGCAAAATATGCTGTACTCATACTGAAGTTATTTTTGGTATATACTGTATACTAGGTCTGATCCTATGCAGTTTCTTCTAATTTGTGTAGTGCTTGGGATTCCACATGACATACATGATGCTGTGAGAGAGAGGGAGAGAGGGAGGGAGAGAGAGAGAGAGAGAGAGAGAGAGAGAGAGAGAGAGAGAGAGAGAGAGAGAGAGAGAGAGAGAGAGAGAGAGAGAGTGTTTGTGTAGGCGCTATTGGAAACCTGGCTGCATGGACTGTGATCATATATTGATTGATGGCAATGGTGATAGTTGTACTGTAACTGTACCTACTTAAATATTCGAACGCTTGTGGTTTCACCGACGCTCTGACGCACACAGTAGGCTACTCAGTGTGTGGTTTCGCCGATCCGTGCGCACACGCGTGTTTGTGTGCAGTGTGACATTGTGATACCTCGGTACATGTTAATTTTTGGTATCGACCCCCCTGGAGAAAAATTCACCAGCCGCCACTGTCCCTACTGCACACCAGGGCTGAGCCCAAACGCTCTAACTCATCCCTACTGCACACTAGGGCTGAGCCTAAACGCTCTAACTCATCCCTACTGCACACTAGGGCTGAGCCCAAACGTTCTAACTCATCCCTACTGCACACTAGGGCTGAGCCCAAACATTCTAACTAATCCCTACTGCACAATAGGGCTCAGCCCAAACGTTCTAACTCATCCCTACTGCACAATAGGGCTGAGCCCGAACGCTCTAACTCATCCCTACTGCACACTAGGGCTGAGCCCAAACGCTCTAACTCATCCCTACTGCACACTAAGGCTGAGCCCAAACGCTCTAACTCATCCCTACTGCACACTAGGGCTGAGCCCAAACGTTCTAACTCATCCCTACTGCACACTAGGGCTGAGCCCAAACGCTCGAACTCATCCCTACTGCACACCAGGGCTGAGCCCAAATGCTCTAACTCATCCCTACTGCACACCAGGGCTGAGCCCAAATGTTCTAACTCATCCCTACTGCAGTACTGCACACTAGGGCTGAGCCCAAACGCTCTAACTCATCCCTACTGCACACTAGGGCTGAGCCCAAACGTTCTAACTCATCCCTACTGCACACTAAGGCTGAGCCC
Source organism: Notolepis coatsorum (assembly GCF_963971535.1). Lineage (NCBI taxonomy): Eukaryota > Metazoa > Chordata > Actinopteri > Aulopiformes > Paralepididae > Notolepis > Notolepis coatsorum. The sequence goes on from NC_140168.1 coordinate 136,040,442, forward strand.
AAACGCTCGAACGTTCGAACCTTCGTTCGTTACGTTGGCATTCGAATTCTAAATCAACATTCAGATTTAAATTTTTTTATAAAAAAACTGGGAATTTTTATTTTTTTATTTTTTCTATTAATTCTGTTTAAACCAATGGGGTTTTTCTGCACAGTGCAGATAAAGATTAGGCTACACTAATATTATAGTATTAAAAGAAACTGATGAGTTATATTCATTAAAGAAAGTTTATTTAATTGATTTAGTTGGGCTGGGGCTTCTCCCTGGGCTGGGTCTGGGGCTGGAAAGTTGATTTAATAAAAAGAAAAATACTAATTTAATCAGATTAACCACTTTATTTAAATTGAGGATTTAGTTTGAGGATATATAAAAAAAATATATATATTGTAAAAAAGAAAAAATGTAATTATTATTATTATTTTTTTAATTAAAAAAGAAGGTTCGAATGTTCGTTCAAAAAACCATGACAAAGTTCGAATCCCAAAAACCGGCTTCGGGGGCAGCCTTACTGCACACGCCCCCCCCCCCCCCCCGCCCCCCCGCGCCCGCGTGCGTGGCAGAGGAGGTGACAGCGGCGCACTTACCACTGTGAAGTTCATGACCTTCATGATCCAGACGGTGAGGGCCAGGTTGACGATCATGACGACCAGCAGCAGGAGCAGGAAGAAGTACAGGCACCGCGTCCTCCAGCCGGACACGCCCACCGGGTCGCCGCCGGAACCGCAGCCTGGCCGGGGGGGGAGGTGCAGGGACCGGGAGGAGGCGAGGACGTACTGCTCCTGGGAGACCTGGACAAACAGAGCGGCGGGCGGAGACATGATGTGACGTTCGGGAAGGTGTTTGCGGTCGCTTAGCTTAACCCTTTCACTGCCACGCTACAGAAGGTTAACCCTTTCACTGCCACACTACGGAATTATTTTTTTCTTTTTTTATTATTATTATCTTTTAGCATTTTTACAGCTTTTTTTTTCTGGCCACGCATGACCGACAGAGGAGAGAGGGAGAACGGGAGGAGAAGTAGGGAAGACATGCTGCAAATGGTCACCGGGTGTGGGAAGCGAACCCGGGACGGCCCCTTCGCGATTCTGCGCACAATGGTGTGCTACTGGAGTGCCCCAAACTACAGAAGGTTAACCCTTTCACTGCCACACTACAGACGGTTAACCCTTTCACTGCCCCACTACAGACGGTTAACCCTTTCACTGCCACACTACAGAAGGTTAACCTTTCACTGCCACACTACAGACGGTTAACTCTTTCACTGCCACACTACAGACGGTTAACGCTTTCACTGCCACACTACAGAAGGTTAACCTTTCACTACCACACTACAGAAGGTTAACCCTTTCACTACCACACTACAGACGGTTAACTCTTTCACTGCAACACTACATACGGTTAACCCTTTCACTGCCACACTACAGATGGTTAACCCTTTCACTGCCACGCTACAGACGGTTAACCCTTTCACTGCCACACTACAGAAGGTTAACCTTTCACTGCCACACTACAGACGGTTAACCCTTTCACTACCACACTACAGAAGGTTAACCCTTTCACTGCCACACTACAGACGGTTAACCATTTCACTGCCACGCTACAGACGGTTAACCCTGTCACTGCCACACTACAGATGGTTAACCCTTTCACTGCCAAAATACAGATGGTTAACCCTTTCACTACCACACTACAGATGGTTATATTTCGTATCTGGCTTATCGCGTCCCGCTCTTAAGCCTATTGAGATACCCCTTATCTCCTGTACCTACTGTACTCCACCACGAAACAACTTGTACACCCACACCTGACCGGGTCCCGCCTCTATGGAGGCGTAGCCTATAAGACCATGGCCATGGTCACCAAACACCCTTCCTCTATTTTCGTTCCATCATATTGGATGCAGTGCACCTTATGTAACTAGTAGTATGAAAAAGATTGGAGGAATTGCGTAATGTTGAAAGCTTACCGGAGGTTTGTTTGCCCCTGGCATCTTCGAAGCAGGTTTCAGCGACACGACGGGCCTATGTTGATGTTTCCTCATCTGACAACAGCAGATCGAGGGGCAGCGTACATGGTTTGGCTATCGGGCCAGCTTGTACAACGGTGAGCCCTGTGTCATCAGGCACGGGTATTAGTGTTAGTAATGCTGGGTTGTTTGTTACACAACCATGTTGTGTATCGGCGCCAGGGGGGGATGGTTTGGTGAACGTTCACTGCGGTGAACAGGTTCCAAACGGTCCTGCAAGCGTGCTGTTAAACAACTAATGCTAGCTACATGCTAATACTAATGCTACATGCTAAACACTACTGCTACGCTGTTCTAATGTCTCCGCCGTGAGATGTCACTTCTCCCTCCTCTTGCCCGGTTCATCAATGAAGGTCAGTCGGTAGCTGTTGTGGGGGTTTTGCTGAGTCCTATTTACCTTTTTACGGGTAAATGGGTTGACAACAGGGTAGGCCGTGGCTAGGTAGCCTAGCCAGGTACGTTGCCTTTGTGTTCCGGCGGGGTCTGTTGAACGGTGTACCCATCTGGGAGCCGATGCGTGAGCTCGGCGGTGTAGCAGTAGAGCTATGCTACTGCAGGATGGGACTTAACGGCGGGTTATGGCTCAGCTGGCTAGTTCCTATCCACATTGGCGTCGGGTAGTGGGGCTATGGGTCCAGCCGACATTGTAAACATGGTGCGTGTTTGTGCGCAGGCGGTTGTTGATCTGGGTCCCACATCGCCTCACGCTAGGCTATAGTAGTGTAGTGGGCTACTGTTTTGTTCTGTCACTCTGCTATGAGAAGGTCTGTCTATGCTACAGCTTTCTCTCCTCTCAACCATTTCATGCTGACGGTCAATCGGTGTCTATTGGGGGAGTATGCGGGGGGGGGGCTTTGTTTACCCTTTTTGGTAAATGGGCTAAGCTAGGGCTGGTGTGCTGTTGTGAATATTTGAATGAATGCGGGACTACTTCGCTCTGGTCCGCCTCCCCTTAACGTTGTGTATATGGGCTTGCTCATTCTACAGTATTTTGTGGTTTAGTTCTTTTATTCATTTAACCCCTTCATGGTGCACACCACAGTGGAGGTTGCGGTTTGCAACCACCAATGGTGCTCCGTGTTAACATCAGTCCTTTGCTTTTGACATATTGAAACAGTGCCCCGCCCGGCCGACGCCATGGGTGGGTCGGCCTGGCGAGTGGCTGGTGGGCTGCTACAGCCTGTACCGCCACGGTATGGAATTGGCAGCGATTAGAACTGTGTTCGAATTGCTGTTTTTTCTATCAAAAAAATGGTGTCTGGTGGCGGGGCCTTGAGGATCAGCATTTTTTGGATCGTCTCCTACCTGTTGAACACTGTCAGGTGGGGGTCTGGTTCTCCTCCATAGACCTGTAGGATGCGTATGCGCATCTCCGATCTTCCATCCTAGGGCTTACCTACGCTTCCTTTGCAGGGTTAGCGTATGAGTACCAGAGGCTGCCGTTCGGTTTTTCTCTGGCTCCCCGCATCTTCACCAAGTGCGTGGAGGCCGCACTGGGGCCTCGGCATCGTCAGGGGTTACGGAGTGTATTCTGCCCTGACGACGTTCTGGTCCTTCGCGGTCAAGGTGGATCGTCAGGTCTCGTACCAGGCAGGTCCCTACCAGCCTGGGGTTTGCTGTAGACTGGAAGTAGAGTACTCCTCTTCCCAGTCAACGGTTGGAGGGCTATGGGCATCCCTCTCAGAGCGTGTTCCGTCCTAGGACGGTTACGACTGTCTCACGTCACGTTTTTCACCGACGCCTCCCTCGCTGGTGACGCGTCGGGCCAAGGCAGTAGGGGGCAGCTGGCAAACCATGCTGCCCGGTCTGCGCTACGTTCAATGTGTTGGTATTGAAAGCGGTCCTTCTGGTCCTCACACGGTGTTGATCAGGATGGACATTACGACGTCAGTGTCGTATATCGACAGACCGGGAGGAGTACGCTCCCCCTGTCTGCACCGGGCGGCGGGCGGCTGGCTATGGGCGTCCTCCATCTGCGCGGCCTGAGGGCTCCCCACATCCCCGGCAGGGTGACTGTGGGTACAGGTGTACTGTCGCAGGGCGGTCCTCATCCTGACGGGTGGGGATTACGTCCGGACATAGCCAGGCAGGTATGGGACCAATGCCGTGCCGCCTGGGATTCTTCCCCATACATCTGTTAGGTCAGTTGTTGGGACGGGTACGTTGAGGGGCGCAGGTTCTTGATCGGGATGCGTATGCTCCCTCCACTGTCGCGCTTTACGCGGACAGATGACGTATGTTCCAAGTGTGGTGTAAGGCGGGGGGCCGGGACCCAGTCTCCTGCCCCCTGGATGCTGTCCTTAGTTACCTCCAGTCTCTCCTTGATAGACTGTCGGTTTCGACGGTGAGGGTATATGCAGCAGCTATATCCTCCTATCCTCCTTGGCTCCGACTTGGGATCTTTAATTGGTCCTCGGTCGGTTGTCCTTGGCCCCGTTTGAGCCGCTCGAGCAGGCGCCGTTGGAACAGCTGTCGTTCAAGACCGCGTTCTTGCTGGCTGTCACCTCCGCTGAACGCGTGGGTGTGCTTTGTGCTCTCTCGGTACGTCCAGAGTGCCTGTCTTTCGTCCGATTGCGGTGCCACTCTGCGACCTAATCCTGCTTTCATGCCTAAGAATATCCGGAGTTCCTTCCGCTCCCGGGATATTGTGGTTCAGGCGTTTCGTCCTCCTCCTCATGCTAGTGAGTTAGATGCGGGCCTTCACCTGTCATGTCCGGTCCGTGCTTGGGAATTACCTCAGCCGTACTCAGGACCTCAGGGTCACCGTTCAGCTTTTGTCTGTCACGGTGGTTCTCGTGCCGGTAAGGCACTGTCGAAACAGCGCCTGTCCCATTGGTTGTGCGAGGGCATTGCCCTCTGCTACACGTTGGCTGGGCAGGATCTCCCTGGGGGCGTCAGGGCGCACTCCACTTGTGGGGTGGTGCCTCTGCCGCTCTCCTGGGTGGGGCCTCGGTGGAGGCCATCTGTGCTGCAGCTTCATGGTCCCCTGTGTAAGGTTTTACCTCATGGACATGACCGGGGGTTCTGTCTCCCAGGCGGTTCTGGGGTCTGTGGCCTTTCCTGCTTCCCGTCCTTTGGTAGGGTAGCAGGAGTGTGTGGGTATGGGCCACAGTGTGTTAGGTCACACGTGGTTCCGCCTGTGCTGTATGTTCAAGGGGTTCTAGTTCCCTCTTGCTCGCACTCAGGTGGAGTTGACTGCGCCCTCGCTTCATTAGGAAGGATGGGGTGACAGGGCTCCCCGAACCCCTTGATGTGGGCTTACGGGTCCTGAGGGGGTACATCTGTCGGGTCTCGCGTCCGCTCTAACCCATATCTCAATAGGCTTAAGAGCGTACGAAATATAACGATAGGTTATGTATATGACCTAGTTATATGAGTACTGGCTGAGCGTCCCGCTCTTAAGCGGCCCTGAGTTCCCTTTTGAGGGATCTTTTACTGGAACGGGATTTTGGCGAGGAAGGGTGTTTGGTGACCATGGCCATGGTCTTATAGGCTACGCCTCCATAGAGGCGGGACCCGGTCAGGTGTGGGTGTACAAGTTGTTTCGTGGTGGAGTACAGTAGGTACAGGAGATAAGGGGTATCTCAATAGGCTTAAGAGTGGGACGCTCAGCCAGTACTCATATAACTATCATTAACCCTTTCACTACCACACTACAGAAGGTTAACCCTTTCACTGCCACACTACAGACGGTTAACCTTTCACTGCCACGCTACAGGCGGTTAACCCTTTCACTGCCACACTACAGGCGGTTAACCTTTCACTACCACCCTACATAAGGTTAACCCTTTCACTGCCACGCTACAGAAGGTTGACCTTTCATAGCCAAACTACAGACGGTTAACCCTTTCACTGCCACACTACAGACAGTTAACTTTTCACTGCCACGCTACAGACGGTTAACCCTTTCACTACCACACTACGGAAGGTTAACCCTTTCACTACCACACTACAAACGGTTAACCTTTCACTACCACACTACAGAAGGTTAACCCTTTCACTACCACACTACATAAGGTCAACCCTTTCACTACCACACTACAGACGGTTAACCTTTCACTACCACACTACAGAAGGTTAACCCTTTCACAACCACACTACAGAAGGTTACCCATTTCAATGCCACACTACATAAGGTTAACCCTTTCAATGCCACTACAGAATGTTAACACTTTCACTGCCACACTACAGAAGGTTAACCCTTTCACTGCCAACCTACATAAGGTTAACCCTTTCACTGCCACACTACAGACGGTTAACAAAAGGTTATCCTATAACCTAGTTATATGAATACTGGCTGAGCGTCTTGCTCTTCGCCATAATGAGATATCTCTTATCTCCAGCACCTACTGTGCTCATTAACAAAACAATGCACCCATGCACCTGACCAGGCCCCACCCCAGTGTCCTCCTATAAGACACCGGACATGGTCACACTCCCCCTTCCTCGGGAAAAAGTTTCCATCATAGAAAACCCAACCAAGGGATCTCAGGGCGCTAAGAGCGAGACGCTCAGCCAGTATTCATATAACTAGGTTATAGGATAACCTTTCGTTATATAGCATTACTGGCCTCGCGTCTCGCTCTTCGCCATAATGAGATATGGGGAAGAGCTGATGCGTGGCCCGACAAGTGTACCCCCTGAGGACCTGCAAGCCCTACTACCAGGGGGGAGGGGAGTCCCGTCCACCCGCCCGTCCTAGTGAAGGGGGGGGGTGGCAGTCAACTCCACCAAAGTGCGAAAAAAGAGGGAACCAGATACCCCTAAAAACGCACAGCACAGGCGGGACCACGTGTGACACATCACCCCGTGGCACACACCCACACACCCCTGCTAACCCACCGAGAGGCGGGACGCAGGGGAGGTCCCAGACCTCAGAACCGCCTGGGAGACAGAACCCCGAGTCATGTCCATGAGGTAAAACATAACGAAGGGACCCGGGGAGGACCAGGAGGCCGCAGCACAGATGTCCTCCACCGAGGCCTCCCCAACAAGGCGGCTGAGGCCGCCACACCACGAGTGGAGTGCGCCCTGACACCCCCAGGGGGGGCCAGCCCAGCCAACGTGTAGCAAAGGGCAATGCCCTCGCACAACCAATGTGACAGGCGCTGCTTGGACAGTGCCTTACCAGCGCGAGGGCCACCGTAACAAACAAAAAGCTGATCGGTAGCCCTGAGGTCCCGAGTCCGACTGAGGTAAACCCCCAAAGCCCGGACGGGACACGACAGGTGAAGGCTCATCAGCGTGAGGAGGCGGATGAAACGCCTGAACCACAATATCCCTGGAGCGAAAAGAGCTCCGGATATTCTTTGGCACGAAGACTGGATTAGGCCTCAGAGTCGCACCGCTATCGACATGAATAGACAAGCACTCTGGCCGCACCGAGAGAGCACACAGCTCACCCACGCGCTTAGCGTAGGCGATGGCCAGCAGGAACGCAGTCTTGAAGGACAGCTGTTCCAAAGACGCCAGCTCAAGAGGCTCAAACAGGGCCTCAGACAACCGGCCGAGGACCAGTTGGAGGTCCCAACTCGGAGACAGAGAACGTTCCACCGGCTTGAGACGCCGAGCGCCAAGCAGGAAACGCTTCACAAGAGGGTGGCTGAACAACGTACCGCCCTCAAACCCCACATGACAAGAGGATATAGCCGCGGCCTACTGTGCTCATTAACAAAACAATGCACCCATGCACTGTCGAGGCCGACAGTCTACCCAAAATAGACTGAAGGAAGGAAAGGACAGCGTCCAGGGGGCAGGACACCGGGTCCCAGCCCCCCACCTTAAACCACTCTTGGAAAGTATGCCACCTACACGCGTAAACCGCGATAGTGGAGGGAGCACGCGCGTTTCGGATGGTGTCGACCACAGAAGGGTCAAGACCCATCCCCTCCAGACTCACCCTCTCATCAGCGGCTGTCCCAGAACAGGGAACAGCCACAGAGGCCTGTGCGCCTGAGAGAGGGCCCGCGATGACCAAGGAACCGGCCACGGCGGGGCTACCAAGAGCTGGATCAGGACCGGGAACCACACAGCTGTGCCCCGGTCCGGCGCGATCAGGATCAAGGTCCTGCGCTCCAGACGTGTCCGCTCCAACAACTGAGCTATCAGATGTATGGGGGAAACGCGTACAGAATCCCTGGCGGCCATGGATACATCGAGAAGGCATCCACCCCCAAGGGAGGATTGTCCCGCCGACTGACCGAAAACCCCTGGTGCAGACGGATGGAGCGTACTCCACCCTGTCTGTTGATATATGATGCTGCCGTCGTGTTGTCCATCCTGACCAACACGTGCTCGCCCACCACCAAGTGGCCGAGCCGCTTGAGGACCAGAAGGACCACCTTCAATTCGAACACATTGATGTGCAGTGCAGATCGGGCAGCATGGACCGTCCAGCTGCCCCCTACTGTGTTGGTCCGACATGTCCCCCCCATCCCGTGAGGGAGGCGTCGGTGAAGACTGTGACGTGTGACAGCCTGCTGCCCATGGAGATCCCACTGGTGAGGGTACCAGTCCTCCCCCAGTGGTCGAGATCCCCCAGTATTGACATGGGAACCTTCAAACGTTTCCACTTGCCTCTCACCAGGTCTATTCCCATACTGGAAAACCACCTCTGTATCCTCCTCATGAAGAGGAGGCCAAGAGGGACCACAGAGTGAGCAGATGCCATCATACCGAGTAGGCGCATCACAGACAGCGCCGCAACCGTCCTGCCAGGACGGAGCCCCCTGAGCGCGTTGAGGATAACCACTTGCCGCCGCTCCGAGAGGGTTGCCCTCATGGGCCTTGAGCTTAGAACCAAGCCCAAGTACTCCACCTGTTGACTGGGAAGAGGCGTACTCTTCTTCCAGTTCACAGCAAAACCCAGCTTGGTGAGGAATTCCACCACCAGCCTGGTATGAGACCTGGCGCCCTCCTCCGACCGGCTGAGGAGCAGAATGTCGCCGAGATAGAAAAGAACTTATATCCCCTGATGATGTAGAGGCTTCAGCGCGGTCTCTACGCACTTGGTGAATGTGCGGGGGGCCAGAGAACAGGGCATTTCGTGGAGTCGGGATATCGGACCCTGACACTACCCACGAGGCAATCGCACCCAAGGGGGGACCCCGACATAAAGGGCCGGTTTGATACGGGAGAAGCTGACATCATACTGGGTGACAAAAGCTCCCCCACTGAACACCTCGCCAGCATGGATTGCTGAGGAACTGTTCTACAGCTGGACATGCAAGGTGTGAGGCCCCCACACTGCCCGATAGGGTGGGTTCCTACACACCGTAGCCCTGCAGTGATATTACTACCACCCAAATCACGCACGCCTGCCAGACCACTGCCGGTCTTCCGGGAGTGGGAGGCACTAACGTGATACCCGGCCTGGTGAAGACGAGGTCGGGGAAACCTGCGCTCTGCCTCAAGAGGCCTCGAAACCCCCTGCTGACAACATTTGTAGTTGACAGACGTAACACCAGGCTCACCAACCGCAGACGCAGAACGCGTGGCGAGGGAGCCATTTGACAGCACAACATTCTCACGGACAGACCCAGTTTTAGCCATCAACTGGGTGTCAGCCCCTGTCCCCATGAGAAGCGAAACGTGGGGCCGCTTGCGCTTCATTGAAGGCACACGGCCCGCAACCAAAGGAAACAAATCAGAGCCCTTATCCCGCTGGTGTTGGGGGGGGGGGGGGGGTGACCGGAGAGCGAGCTAGACACAGCTAGACGGCAACGTTTTTTTAGGGCGTGCTCATCTAATGTAGCCGATCTCTCGGCCGGCTGTCGGCCTTGCGGTCACCTGTTTTCGTTGTGCCCAGGGTACCTCAGGCGGGGGAAACATGGCTGCTGGTTGAGTTGATAGCATCCTGATCCTCCCTGCGGTTATAGCTTGCGACTGAGTTAAGAGTTCTATAACCCCAAAAACACATGCGATGATTTCGGCGTCGGCTGGCCCTGCAGCCCCACTACCCGACAGCAATGTGGACAGAAAAACAGTCAACTGAGCAATGACACTGGCCGCTGCTAAATTCCATCCTGTGGCGGTATAAACATCATCAGCCCATACCGCCACCTGCCGGGCCGACTCGCCCTCAGGCGTCGGCTTCCGGGTGGGACACCGTTCAACCTTGCCAGGGCAAAGGATCGATGCTACCTGGCTCTCAAGCCAGGGCACACCTGCCTTGTGCCCTGTTGTCAGCCCATTCACCCATAAAAAGGATAAATAAGCCTAACAAAAAAAAAAATACCCACATTAGCTACCGACTGACCTTCATCAATGAACCGGTTAAAGGGGAACTCCAACATTTTGGGAAATTAGCTTATTTAACATCTTCCCTGGAGTTAGACAAGAAGATACATACCTTTTTTGTCTCTGTGCGTGCATTTTAGCTTTGGGAATAGACGCTCCGTTAGCATAGCTTAGCTTCATCACTGGAAGTGAGGCAGGACAGTAGCCTTACAGTGCCTTACAGTGTATTGCAAGGTCTGACATTGACCAAACTTGATATGCATGACCTTGGTGGGCTCTAGGTCAACTCCTGAAAAGGGGGTCAATGTCAGACTTTGCAATCAAAAGTTAGGGGGCTAATAACCCTTGCCATAATTTCAGTGCGCCTCCTAACTTTTGATTGCAAGGTCTGACATTGACCCCCTTTTCAGGAGTTGACCTAGAGCCCACCAAGGTCATGCATATCAAATTTGGTCAATGTCAGACCTTGCAATACACTGTAAGGCACTGTAAGGCTACTGTCCTGCCTCACTTCCAGTGATGAAGCTAAGCTATGCTAACGGAGCGTCTATTCCCAAAGCTAAAATGCACGCACAGAGACAAAAAAGGTATGTATCTTCTTGTCTAACTCCAGGGAAGATGTTAAATAAGCTAATTTCCCAAAATGTTGGAGTTCCCCTTTAAGAGGAGGGAAAAGTGGTGACAGCCCACGGCGGGGAACAAAGGAACAGTGACCCAGCATCGTAGCATTAGCATTAGTTGCGCGCTCCAGGATAGCTAGGAAAACATCCAACTCAGAGTCATGACGACAACGTTTACCCAGATATCCTGCCCCTTGCGCCAATACACAACTCGGTTGTCTCACGGGACAACGAGCAGTATCACAAATGCTAGCATTGATGCCTGGTAGCGCAGGCCCTACCTGTGCGCAAGCTAGCCCGACAGCTAGCCACCGCGCGACGTCCCTCGATCCACTGTCAGAAGACGAGGAAACCCCAGGACAGGCCCGATGCGCTGTTAGAATGTGCCGAGAAGATTCCAGGGGCTGGCAAATCTCCGGTGAAAACCCAACATTGTTCAATTTCTCTCTGCATTTCATAACAACTAGTTCATGGAGTGCACTGCAGCGTCCATGATGGAAACAAAAAAAGAGGAAGGGGGAGTGTGACCATGTCCGGTGTTTTATAGGAGGACACTGGGGTGGGGCCTGGTCAGGTGCATGGGTGCATTGTTTTGTTAATGAGCACAGTAGGTGCTGGAGATAAGAGATATCTCATTATGGCGAATAGCGAGACGCGAGGCCAGTAATGCTATATAACCTTTCACTGCCACATTACAGATGGTTAACCTTTCACTACCACACTACAGACAGTTAACCCTTTCAATGCCACACTACAGAAGGTTAACCTCTTCAATGCCACATTACAGAAGGTTAACCTTCTGTAGTGTGGCAGTGAAAGTGTTAACAATCTGTAGTGTGGCAGTGAAAGGGTTAACATTTACATTTAGTCATTTAGCTGAAACGCTTTTATCCAAAGCGACTTACAAGTTCTGTACAACAAGTCATCAGGAAGGGCACAACTCTATCAGCTGAGTAACAATGTTCATCAAAGTGTTGAGTGCTACAGTGTAGGTTAGTATATTAGGACAAGTGCATGACAGTAAGGTTAGTTAGGGTTAGATTTCTTTAATCTTTATTTTTATTTTTTATCTTCATTTCAGATAATGGTTAACCTTCTGTAGTGTGGCATTGAAAGGGTTAACCTTCTGTAGTGTGGCATTGGAAGGGTTAACCGTCTGTAGTGTGACAGTGAAAGGGTTAAGAGTGGTTAACACTTTCACTGTCACACTACAAAAGGTTAAACCTTTCACTGACACACTGCAGAATGTTAACCCTTTCACTGCCATATGACAAGGGGTTAACCCTTTCACTGCCACACTACAGGTTAACCCTTTCACTGCCACACGACAAGGGGTTAACCCTTTCACTGCCACACTACAGGTTAACCCTTTCACTGCCACACGACAAAGGGTTAACCCTTTCACTACCACACTACAGAAGGTTAACCCTTTCACTGCCACGCTACATAAGGTTAACCTTTCACTACCACACTACAGACGGTTCTATTTCATACTGGCTGCCGCTCAGCGTCATCTGCACGCACTTCACTTCGTGCACGAGCACTGAATAAAAAATTCCACAATGTACCTTTACATCCCAACATTCGTCTGGCCACACCCCTATCCGCTTACCTTCATAAGCAGGTGTGTGGTCACCTACTCGCCTCCTTCTTCACTTTCACCACAAGGAAGTGCCTTCGGTAGATCCCACACTTGACGAGGTTGTTAGCTGAAGAAAGTTGAGACGTGTTTACATTTTTTCTTGTTTTTTTCTTCTCTCATATATTCGAAAGAAAAAAGCGAAGTCATAATGTCTACTTCGGAGGGTCGCGCTCGCAACGCCACTCTTCACCAGCGGTTCTCCATCGCCGCCTCTGTCGTACGTCTTGGAGCGGGGTTGAGGCCTCTCTCGTGGTCGGCAGTCACGCCCGGTAGGCGTCCGATGGGTAGTTTGCCTCTCCAAGGAGCTGGTGCACCAGTGCCGTCTCCTGTGCGATGGCCTGGTTCCGGCTCTGGTTCCTCTGCTTCCGGGGAGTCGTCCGCTGTTGGGCGGCCGGCTCCTTTGGTTGCGGGGGATTTGAGACGCAAACTTTTTGCGTCAGCTCGCTTCCGTCACAAGATGGTGGCTTGCAGACGCGAACGGCCTGGTTTTGGTGAGTTGCTGGAGCCGGATGAGGATGCGTCTGTCTCTACATGGCCGATGGAAACAGAGGACTACATGATAGAGGCGGACGGGTTCTTGTTCGAAGGCCCGGTGGAGACATGTCTCCCGCCCATCCAGGTAACACTGGAGGGGGGCGAGATGTCTCCTTGGGGTTCCTCGTCCGCGGATGTTGGGTTAGAACCTCCGACTCGGCGGCGGGATGCCCTGCTATCAGCCACATCAGAATGTGGCTCCTTGACCAGTAGTCTGCTGCATGTGAGGGACACGGGCTCGGAGGAGGAAAGTATGCAGGGGGAACTGCGTGCTTTGTTCCCCCCAGCTCATGGCGGCGGCGGCAGTCGCAAACGGCGTGCCGCTGCCGCAGCCACTGCCTGTTCCTGTCCCTGACGATCTCATAGGTCATATATGGCAACGTCGCCCGGTGAGAGGGGTGGACGTTGTCTACCCATTTTTCCCCTCAATGGCGGCCTACGTCCGTCAGGGCCAGGTGGTCTCCCACATCATGGGCCTTACTCCCGCCTACATGCAAGTCACGCGGGTGGCGGGTTTGGTAGACGGCATGAAGGAGGGTGTGCCACGGCTTGATAGGCCGATGGCGGCGCTCCTTTGTGGTGGTGTGGGAGCCGTTATGGAAGCCGGTTCCCCAAGGGAAATCTGCGAGGCGGTTGGCATTTTGGAGCGACCAGTCATTTATCTCCGGGACACAATCTCTAGCTGCCACTTCTAACATCGCGCAGCTGGCGAGATTCATGTCCGGGATATTGACGGGCGGCACGGAGCTGACTGACTTACAGCATAGTCAGCTCGCCCAGTCGGCAGGAGCTATCCTGCATCTGATTCAGCCGCAGGCTATAGCCGCTGAGAAAGTGCGCGCCCTGGCCACTCTGACCCAGCGCCACCTTTGGCTGGAGCAGGCGCGTGTGCCGGAGAAGAAGAGGACTCCCCTTCTGACGGCACCCCTCTCCGAGGCTGGACTATTCGGGTCTGCACTGCAGCTGATGACCTCAACCTGCAGGGAGATACAGGAGGAGCGCTCTGTGCTCCAGCCTCATTTCCCCCCGCCCGATGTTGCCGGTGGAGTCAGACGGCCACCGCGTCGTCGAGGTTCCTCCGCCGTGGCCGCCGCTGCTACCACCGCCACTGCTGGACCTTCAGCGAAGAAGGCCAGGAGGAGAGAGGGCGCCTCCGCGACTGCAGCCAGCCCATCTACGCCCGGAGGTGACGGTAGGGATCGTCGAGACCAGCCGCCGATCGTTTACCGTCCCTCCGGGGCTCCACGGGGTGGGAAGCCCCGAGCCGCTCGTGGCAGGCGTTGCTAAGACTTCAGTTGACTTTTTCCCTCTGTGGTCCCCCCGCTGTTCCCTTCCCGGCCCCTCTATGATTTTTGTTGGAAAATAAAGAGTCCCCACTAAAGGGGGACTGTATTTTTTGTTAACAAACTGTGTGTTTATTCACCAAACATATGATGGGGATGCAACGTGTGAATCTTTCGCTAGTATGGGTTTGATAGGAGGGCTAGACGTTATTTTCATGTTAGAGCTTAAGCAAGGCCTGCAGCCTACACTCGGTTGAAAAAGGGGTTTTTCTGCCTCGACCTGAATCTCCACATAAAGGTAGAGGTTAGTTGTGTGCTCTGTTGCTTAAACAGTGATATTGAGCTGCAACACTATTGTGTTGGTTTGCAGTAATGCTTGTATGAAAACGTACCGCGGCTCAGCCGCCCTCTCTCTCTCTCTATCAGATTTTCTGTGTCTTACAACATAGATACGGGTGTCGGGTTCACACACACACACAACTTGGTCTTGCTATAAACCCTGTTCACAGATGTGTCTGTGGTTAGCGTGCATTGAATTAGCTTGCACTATTTCATTAGCATTGCTACTGAAGGTATCATATGGCTATTGTTGTTGTCGTATGCAAGGGTTGGGCTTGTGAGGGGGTACCGGATAAACCCCTCCTTCCCTCTTCTGATTGGTCAGGGGGTTATTGGACTCTCTTTTCATTCGGTCAGGGCCAAGCTGTTAGGCGGCTTGGCACGGGGGGGGGGGGGGTTCCCAGACTCCACACCTATCACAGGTGGTTGAGTCTTGGGTTTCCCCCGTCATAGCAAACGTCACTAGGCACGTTGCTATTGGACGATGGCTTCCGTGAGTTTAGACCCGTATGTAGGGTCTGTTGTTGTCAAGTTGTCGGGGCAGAGCGTAAGAACTTACTATTCTACTACGCTCGATATACGTGTAACTTGAGTCGGTTGGTCACATGACTCAATGTTACCGTGACTTTCCAATCTGTGGCTCACGTGGGAAGTCTCTCTGAGGAGTTCTGTCTCTCCTCTGTGGTGAGGGTGATGGTGTGGTGGCAGAATGCCATATAAGTATGCCAAAATCCTATATAAAATAGATTACATCCACATATGAATGTAAGAAAAAAACACATCTCATGGACATACAACACTGTGTCCGATGAAGTCTCCCTTTTTTTAGTGAGTTGAGCAGAACTCTGGTCAAGACCAGTCATTCCTTATGCACCCAGAGCCCACAGCAGAAGAGGTTACTTGAGTTGAGATGAACTGAAAATGCACTCACTAGAATGAGTTCATTTGACTCCAGTTTTTTCTCCTGCTTGCTCCAGTTTAAACCAGTTTGGTAAGAAACAATGAGACAGGCCAAGGAATCTTTGATAAGTGCGCAGAGACCCACCCATGATTATCACACGCCCTGGGATGGAAGAGTATAAGTATTAAGCCTCTGAGAATGATGTTTAGGACTTGTTGAAACTTCATTGTTAACTCATTGAATAAACAGTTCCTCAAACCGCGGAGAGCCGACCTGAACACAGCCTGCCGTGTCTTTCTTCATCTCTGATTTTTATAATATTGTATAAAGTCAGTCTGCCCTCAACAATTGGAGCCCAACGTTTGCAGAGGAGGTGGGGGTCCGACCTTCGGGGGCCCTGAACAGCATTCTGCCGGCATATAAGGTGAGAGATTTGAATTTCTCTAGAATTTAGTTTAAAAAATGTTGACTGCTGTGTGGTTCCCCGGAGGGCTGGGCTGTTCATTCCTCAAAAAGAACCTAAAGGTTAAAAGGCATGCGGCCGTGGCTCAGACCGGATAATTTTTCTTTTTCTTTTTTCTTTTTTCTTTAAAAGTCTGACTAAACAGTGATTTCTGTTCTAAATGACCTGTGAGAAACCTGTTTTTTATGTTATTTTTTAAACAGTAGGTCAAAATGAACAAGGTATAGTATAGTCCATCAGAGGTAACGGAAGAACGACTCTGTTGGTGGATGTATGGTATAGCTGGCACACGCTGCAATGATTAGACTGGTCATGGTAAAGTGATTTAAAGCTGATTACGTTGTTGTAATAATCAGGTAGCTCACGGTGTGCTGTGACCAGAATTCTCACGTGTTGCGGGGTGGGGTACAGTTTAAAAGGGAGTGACCCCTGGCGGTATTTTTATTTTTATTTGTATTGTTTGACATAAGTGAGAAATCTCGTGACGAGGCTCTGTGTTTTGTACTCGGAGGTATTTTACAAAATACGAAAGGGGTACGGTTTTATATACAGTTGTGATCAAGGGCGTGGCCCGGTGTTTTATTTTGTATTTTTATTTTATGTGACAGGTCTCATAACAAAGGCTTTGGGCACATGTATAGTTCAGAGGAACGCTCTCTTTTTTCTTTTCTTTTTCTTTTTTCTTTTTTTGAAGAGTGTCTGAGCAGAGAGTCGTGCTTGCCAAGAAAGTCTGGGCAAGCATAGAGCCACATCTGGTTTTCGTTTACTTTCTATGTGAATGGACGCGTCATTTATTTCTTTCTTTTTTTCCTTTTTTTTTTCTTTGGAAGTGAAGTGAGAGAAACCAGATCAGAAGGGTGGGGGTTTTAAAGTCTGTGACAAAGGGCCGTGTCTATTTATAGACAAAGCACAGACAGGCTGTTGAGAAATGAACAGATAGCACCCAATTTTAAACCACTAAAAGTACATTTGATATTCATATGAATTGAAAATCATTAATGTATTGTGTTTCTTTTCTTCCCTGTTAAAACCGGACGGAGCACACCGTTAAGATACCAACCAACCATGGAATGAGGAAAGGATCAAGCTGAGGAGAAAACTTTCAGAGAGGCACCGAAAGGTCGTATAAGTGCACCAATACAGACATTGATGCTTCTCCCTCAGGAAAATCCTCACCTCATTACATGTAAATAGGGGAAGAGACAACAAACAACCTTAACTCAAATAAATTTTTGGTTAGTATTTTCATTTTTAGTTTTGTTTTATTTTTATTTTTAAATTACTTTGGTTTGAGAAAATCAGAAATTAGTGGCTGGTTGATTGGGGTACATTTGGAAAAAACTTAAAGACTTAGTATAAACAAACATAGCAACTAATTAACTGCTAAAATGAGTATAATAACGCCAGTTTGCGTTATCGCTGGCCAACACCCGGAGCTTAAAACACAAATTTTGAAAGTTTCCACCAAATGGAGAAAGAGAACGAAATCTTTAGCTACACAATGGCCAGATGAAGGAACTTTTGATGTAAATGCATGTGAAGAAATGGAAATTCGAATTAAGGATTACAAAGCGAGACAAACATCGAAGAAAAGAAGGAGAAAGGTACAGGGACAATATTAGAAATGCCATCAGAGCTACAAATAATATTAACAAACAAACAGACACAGACAAAACAGCAGGACTCTACCCAGCTATAACAGGAACAATAGCCATTAAGGGGAACTATGAGTGGGAGGGGGAAGGTGTCGAGAACGCAGCCCCCGAGGAGGGGCATCTCAGAGTATGGAAGAAGGATCAAAATTAATCAATCTTGGGACACCAGAACACCAGCAGCGCACACATGACAGAGGAGTGACATTTACAGCAGGGAACACATCGCCTGTGTGTGATGTAACAAGGCCACAAACACAGTGGGAGCCAGCACTCTGCAGTACTCTGAGAAAAAACAGAACAGGGCCGACAGGGCCAACAGGGCCAAGTATGAGACCAATATTGGATTGTTATGCAAAAAGACGAGAGACGAGGGGGAATAATAAGTCTCTACACCCCTCCTACTGGATAGATCCATCGTATAGAGAGATACCAAGGGAGGATATTCATCAGTTGGAAAATGACATAGATGAACATTACAAAACCGTGATTGGTCAGGTCACACAAGAGGGTGGGGCAAGAGGGACAACAGAGGGATCACCAAGGGTGGATAATCAACAGAGAGGAAGTAGGGAGGTGGAGGCAAACTTCGCTGTAACATCCAGACCAGTATATCCTAGACGTACAACTAGGGCACCGGACAGATACACAGAGGGGATGTATCCAATTCTGGTAAAGGGCACAGAAGTTCACTATATCCCGTGGCAGACACAAGATCTTGCAGGGTTAATTGCTAAATTGCCTGACATCCATGAGGGTGCATCATAATGGATCAGAGCATTTGAGGAAGAGACGATTGGCAGGATGTTAGCGAACGGCGACATAAAAGCGATCTGGGCACAAACCTTGGGGGCGTCTACTATGGAAAACATTCTCAAATATCACAGAAATGATTGGATGATAGACCCTATGGCCGATGGAACTGAGTTCAATGCGTACCGAACGGAATTATGGCAGGCATTGAGAGTTGAGTACCCCACAAGAATAGAACCTAAATCACTAAAAGGGGACGCGCTCAAAGAAACAGAAAACCCTGCGGCTTACATAAACCGTTTGTTAAAACAGTGGAAACAGGAGACAGAGGAGGAGATTGAACACATTCCGGTACTAGAGACGTTGTTCAGAAACGCTGTGATTGAGGCAATGCCATTAGCAGTACAAAATAATCTGGAGGATGTGGTTGCTCTCACCTCAAAAACGCATCGCGAATTCTGCCAGAATGTTTGTCACGCAGTTGATAAACATAGAAAAGATGAAAAGAGGCAGAAAGACCAATATTTAACCACCCAGCGTAAATTGATCCAGTTACAGATCAATGAGATTAACCAAAACAACAAAATGAAAATGCAAGCAACTGTCATGCCTGACATTAGCCTGGCAACACCTACACAGCCACCTGTAGTTAATGTGTACCCACAACGAACGACACCACAACAGTTTGGAGTGAGACAAAATGGTCGCCCAAACGGTCAGCGAAGCATGGATGAGGTTGTATGCTATCGTTGTGGTCAAACTGGGCACATGTCCAGAAGCTGCAGAGCTACTGATACCAGACCAAGAGTTTGTTGGTTATGTAGAGATCCAGGACATATGGCAAACGCCTGTCCAAAACAGATGGTGAATCGAGGTGGGGCCACAAGAGGTGGTTATGGAGGAAATAGACAAAGAGGACCTGCCAATCCATGGGCAGGGCCAAACCATGGTTACTAGGGGTGCCCAGAGAATCCTAAAAAGGGAGTTCAATTTCCAATTGTAAACATGACGGCTGATACAGTGCCAATGTTGCAGGTGGAAATTGAAAACAAACAAGTTTCAATGTTGATTGACACAGGAGCAACATACACATGCGTCAGTCCAGAACATGCTAAACATCTCCCCATGTCTGGTAAATACGTTAAGACAATAGGATTCTCGGGAGTAAGACAACTATTACCAATAACAGCACCAGTCAGATTAGTAACACAAGGAAAAGAGATAAAAATTCCTGTCATAGTGTCTGATCAGACCCCGATCAATCTACTGGGACGAGATGCATTATGTAAACTAAATATTCAAATTTGGTGTACCCCACAAGGTGTTTACATAGATCAATCAGGAATAGACACACAGTTTGTTGTTCAAACAGACCAGGCAAAAGCATACTGGCTGAGCGAGATAACTGAGCCAGTAACGAGAGCTTATGACAGATGGAAAGGAGTCATACAAGCACAAATTCCAAAAGCAACAGCACCACAGCTTAAATATCACTGTACAATGTAATATGATCAGTCAGGAAGCACAGGATATGAAAAAGAGTGGGAGAGCAGAACCAAAGATCAAAAAATCGATTTGAGAGGTCAATATATAATAATTGGAGATCAGGGAGCCCCGCTAAACATAGATTAAAAAAACACCTTTATTACTGAATGGTATAATGTGCCTAAATCCAAGCCACATGTTACGCTATTAGTAAACAAGAACTTTGAATCTAAAGACATAGGACCTATGATGAAAGGGGCAACACAAATTACGTGGGAGAAAACAGACAATCCATTGATTTTTATGTCACACGACAAAACCATGATCAAAATTATGTGTGATGTGGAATTGACGAGTCAGCCTCAAATAATAATGATACCAGCAGGACTGATGACGCAGCAAGTATCAGATGAGGCACAGAGGAAAAATCCACTTGTAGAAGACATGTTAAAACAGATCCCAGTTCAGTTGTGGTCGACCCATGACACAGATGTAGGATTGGTTAAATCTGCAAATCCAGTAAGAGTAGAACTGAAACCACATGTGAAGTTGCCAACTCGACCGCAGTATCCGTTGAAGCGAGAAGCAGAGGAAGGCATAAGCAAAACGATAGAGGGATTACTGCGATCAGGAGTGTTGGTACAGACTGACAGTAGATGCAATACCCCGATCTTTCCAGTATTAAAAGCTGATAAATCAAAATACAGATTGGTGCACGACCTAAGAGCGATAAATGAGATTGTGGAAGACTGCCAAACAGATGTGCCCAACCCTCACAATTTTGTCAAACATACCGGTGGACAGTAAATATTTCACGGTGATTGATTTATGTTCAGCCTTCTTTAGCATTCCTCTGGATGAAGAATCGCAATACCTGTTTGCATTCACGTATAGAGGAAGGAAGCTTACATATACGAGATTACGGCAGGGATTCAAAAACAGTCCACAGGTTTTCAATCAGATAATAAAACATGATCTTGAGGGTATGGATACCCATGGGACCATTATTTCTTATGCAGATGACATCATCATATGTGCCAAGACATTGGATGAGTGCCATCTGGATTCGATGAGGGTGCTACAAAAGTTGGCAGAGGGAGGACACAAAGTTTCAAAAACTAAATTGCAATACTGTCTACCAGTGGTAGAGTATTTGGGAAGATCAATCTCAGAAAACTCCATTGCAATATCAGCCTCACAGTTAGAGGGGATTGGCAAAGCGCCACATCCAAAAACAGTCCAACAAATGATGACATTTTTAGGAATGACAGGTTATTCCTCAGAATGGATTGAGAACTATGCTGAAGTAACTGCACCTTTAAGAGAAATAATAAAAGAGGCAGGCAGTCAATCTTTGAAAGCTCCCCTAAGATGGACAGACAGGGCCGAAATAGCATTTGAGACGATTAAACAGGAAATGCAAAGGGCTCCTGCCCTGGCAACACCAAACTATAACAAACCATTCTTGTTATATGTTTCAAACCGACAGAACTTGTGCGCATCAGCAGTGTTGATGCAAGACACATGCAGTGGACGTCAGAAACAACCAATTGCATATTACAGTATAAAGTTGGATAATGTAGTTCAGAGCTGGCCACCCTGCTATCAAGGACTAGCAGCTGTACATTATGCATATGAAAAGGCTGCTACTGTAACTATGGGATATCCAATTACCATTTTTACACATCATAAGATCGCGGAACTAATAGATCAAGGGAAATTTGTGGCAACACAAGCGAGGTGTTTACAGTACACACCACTGTTAACCTATCCTGATATCACAATAAAGAAATGTACGACAACCAACCCAGCCAATACCATACCACTAGAGTTTGAAGGAGAACCTCATGAATGCATTGCAGAGACAATGAGGTATACGCGATTGAGACCTGACTTAGAGTCAGTACCAATATCAAACGCAGATGTAGTTTACTATGTGGATGGATCGTGCTATAGAGATCATGTAGGGAATCATGCAGGTTTTGCGGTAGTACTACAGGAGGGAGACACGTTTACTGTAGCAAAAGCGGAGAGCTGTGATCAGCCCTGCTCGGCTCAGTTGGCGGAACTGAAAGCACTTACTGAGGCATGCAAACTGGCACAAGGAAAAAGAGGTAATGTGTTCACAGATAGCAGCTACGCTCATGGAGTGACACACCTGTTCGGCTCGCTGTGGAAACAGAGAGGTTTCAAGAAAACAGATGGTAGCCCGATTCAACATAAACAACAGATAGATGACTTAATGTCAGCTATGATGCTGCCGACACAATTAGCCATCATCAAATGCCAGGCACATAGAAAAGGTAATGATGATGTAATACGAGGAAACAATGCAGCCGATGAGGCTGCCAAAACAGCGTCAAAATGCCTAACAGCCATTTTGGCACCTGTAGTGTCACTAGAACCTATTATGACACCTGACGACATCATATTGATACAGAAGGAGGCGAACGAGAAAGAGCAGAACACGTGGCGAGAAAGGGGGGCGACAGTGGATGAGAAAGGGTTATGGAGATCACATGAGGGACTCTTGGTAGCCCCAGTAACCCTACTAACAATTCTAACTTCACATGTGCATGATGTAGACCACTGCGCAAGGGGCGAGGTGATGAGAAAGATACGACAACAAGGTTACTGGTCACCATACATGCAGGCTATGGTTGATGAGATACTGTATCAGTGTGAGGTCTGCGCTGAACGAAACATTCGTAAGGGAATAAAAACACCAGTGGGACACATTCCGGTCCCAGAAGGACCTTTTCGACATTTAGTATTAGATTATGTTGATATGATTAAAACAGTACAAGGAAAACGCTACATGCTCGTAGTAATTGATCATTTCAGCCGATGGGTAGAAGCCGTTCCATCCAAAGATATGAGTGCTGACTAGGGATGGGTATCGTTAGGATTTTATCGATACTACTACTCTTATCGATACTGCTTAACGGTTCGGTACTTTATCGATACTCTTATCGGTTCTTTTTGGTTATTTTTTTGCAAGAAAAAAAGACAATTAATTAAGAACAGAATCAACATTGCTTTATTATTTATAAATACAACTTTATAAATAAGTATTATAAATAAATATAATTTCTTCAGCAACAGCAGCAGCAATGTTCTTTTATATAACTTTATAAATAAATATAATAAATTAATATAATTTCTTCAGCAACAGCAGCAACAATGTTTTAAATGTGTCTGACTCTGAATTATAGACTTTTTATAATAAACAACAAATGCAAAAGGCTAACAGAACTGTGACACTCGTTCACCCTATCCTCTGTCATCCTTCCTCTAGCTGCTAGGGAGAAAGGACTTTGGGTGGTGGAGGGAGGTAGAGGGAGGATGTGTGGTGGCCCTGGGCTCACTGGGCTGGGACATAGTGGCTGACGCCTCAGCTTGACGATCTATAAAAAGTTTAGATTGTAGTATTTGTAGCTAAACAATTGTTTTGTTTATTAGCCTATTTGTAATAATTTGTTATTAGCCTAGGCAACTCCGTATCTTGGCTTACGGCTGCAGTGGATGCAGATGGAACACTGCGCGCAAGGCAGTCGAATACGCGCATTTCTGCACACTAATATCATGTTTTGCCAACAGATGTTTTGATAAATTGATTTGCTCGTATTGCCACCCTTACTGGCAAATGTTTTGTTGCACTTGTGGCAATGTGCATTGTCGGCATTGACCCTTGTAAAGTATATCCATACTTTAGAACGCTTCGCTCTATCCGCCATGATCACGACTCAGTGCATGCAGAGCTGCTGTCTGTGTGCAGCGCTAGCACTTTCATTAAGGAGTACCCGTATGTAGTACCCGTATGTCTATGTGTAGCACTAGCGAGCGACTCGCGAGGAGTGTGTGTAATAATTGACTCGCTGGCTGCGGCTCGCTTCTCGTGCAGAGACAGAGAGAGGATCGTTCGCAACTTTTAAATAATAATAATAATAATAATAATTTCTCTAGAGTATCGATAGCAGTACCGAGGACGTCAGAGCTTATAAATACTCCGGTATTTTCTAATATAGTACCGGTTCCCGTTTAAAACCGGGGTCCGGGGGGCATCCCTAGTGCTGACACGGTTATCAAATTCCTAACAAAGGAGGTGTTTCCCCGTTTTGGCACAGCGACAGAAATAAGTTCAGATAACGGGCCAGCCTTCATACAGAAAGTGGCGAGAGGGATTCTGCAACAGTTGAGGATAAAGCACAGACTGGGTGCAGTTCACCACCCGGAGAGTCAAGGCATCGTTGAGAGGGTAAATCAGACTTTAAAAAGTAAGATAAGCAAGATCTGTGCAAGCACCAAGCTTAATTGGGTGGACGCTTTGCCACTGGCACTCATGAGCTATCGAACTCAAACACATAGAGTTACAAACCTAACCCCTCATCAGATGTTAACAGGTCGTAGTATGCCAGCTCCACAGTTTAGAGGGCCATATAAGGGACCTCCGCTCGAACAGCTGCAGACGGAGCTGAGAGAGTATATAGAGCAATTGACTGCCGTCAATAGGATGATCTATTTACAGGAAAAAAGGAGAGAACCAGACCAAGACGAGGAGATCAAGGGACAAGTGGTGCCGGGTGATCTGGTCTACATTAAGGTCTTCCGAAGGAAGTGGCATCAAGCACGACAGGAAGGACCTTACACCGTGGTACGAGCAATGCCGACTGCAGTCCAGGTCAAGGGGAGTTTGACCTGGTATCATCTAAACCACTGCAAGAAAGTTCGGACGACAAACAAGGACAGTACTGTGACAAAAGACAAAATTGAACAAAATGACAATGTTGTGTGTAATCTCGATGGTAATCATTCAGTTGTGGATATTACCAGGCAATCTGGGGGTACAGGAGAAGCAGAGTCCGGACGTGAGGCTCAAGAGAGACCTGAGAGACCCAGGAGACAGTGCGCCAGACGTCCAACTGTTCTCCAATAATGATGATACTCCTAACTCAGATAAGTACAATGCAAACATGACCACGCCAGCCCACTTGGGGCCCATATGCATGCCAGCCTTCCTGAACAGGCTCAGTGTAAATTGTATTGTCACAATTGCCGTTACAGTTGTGAACGAGAGGGAATCGCCTCTGTATGGAAAAATAGAAAATGAAACACTGAAAATAAGTATTCCACTGCGACAATTGACAGCTGGAACATTTAGACGAGAGGTTAAGGTGATGGAAACACAGACAGAGGAAGGGAGGCCACGGACCATTTTGCTGTGTGGGTGGCTACATACACATAGATCTATGCAAGCAACATGGGGAATGCATCAGTGTAAATTAAATGTGGTGGTAGAGGAGAATGAGTGGGTGGTGGAAATAGATGCAGGCATGATTCATTCAAATCGGACGTATCAGATAGAAATTAAACAGAGAGATGAAAAGGGGATAGATTACCAAAGAATGTATCCGTGGAAAGTAGATCTTAATGGTCACGTCCCGCAAATGGACCAACCAGGACTAGTCATTCCCATCCGACAGGATGAGGTAGAACAACTAGAACCAGTATTTCCCATACAGGTTGATGAGGTAACAGTGCCCCCTATAGTAAATGTTCAGCCTATTCCACCAAGTCCGATGGAAAAACAAGGCATAGATGCATCAGACATTATTAGTACAGTGACAAATCAGACCCAGGTAAATGTATCGCTGAATCTAACATCATTCATTAATTCATTCATTCATTCATTCATTCAGTCATTTATTCATTTATCTAATCTAACAGCAACCAAAGTTGTTCGTCAAGATGTGACTAAACAAAATACGTCAAGGTTAGATCTAACAGGGGTGATCACACCAAGGACAAGTAGGACTAATGTTAAGGCTTTTGATATATTACTTGATGATGGCAGTAAAATATCAAAGGGAGGAGTTAAAGGGGAAGTACTGATACCGAGGCAGAGGAGTCTGAGAGCATCAACTGACGAATTGTGGACAAGGGCTAGTGAGAATGGTTGGTATAGCTGGGCGTTATATACAGTAAAGAGGATGACGTCTGATGAATGTATCATGTGTGCAGAATCACCATTAGCTCTACCTATAGTAATTCCAGAGCCATATACATTTGAAGAATGTGCTAAAACACAACAGAGAGAGTGTAGAGAAGGTAGATTTACTCGCACAGATGATATATCACCATTGTTTGAACTTCCAATGTGTGGAGTTCAGTGTAGACTGCTATATGGTTAAAAAAGAATACATGAGCATTTAGCAGCCCCAAATCTTTTTCTATTTCAACATCCCGACATTCAAGCAAATTTTAAGGAAGTCTGTAAGGAATTTGAGACAGCTACGGACCAGAAGGAACCAACCACAGATTATAGAGTAGATGAACTAGCAGAGTATGAATGTTTTGCTAATGGAGGACATACGACAGATGACAATAGAGTTGTGGTAGGTAACACGACAGTAAACTGTAAGACCACATGGGTAGTGTCATGGTTTCCAGAGTCAGGGATGAGGAGTTTGTTCATAAGGAAACCTATTTGGTTTGAGAATCCAGAACCACTGGATCAAACGTGAGCAACTATAAAAATTACCAATCCACTTTTGTATCTGTTAAGTGAGCAGACATTTGCGGTGGCAGATAGTTATTGGATGTGTGGGAACAATACTCTGCGAAATGAACTTCCACCACGATGGGTAGGCCTGTGTGCCCTGGTAAGACTAAAAATTTATGTAGTCTTATTATATGAAGGAGTGAGTGAGATGATTCAAGTGGAGGAGGCTTTAAATAAGCTTGATAGAACAAAGAGAGGCCTGTGGTCTTCTGGAGTACCAGATAGGGTTGTGTTGAATGAAATTAATCAGCCCACTGGCGTTTCAAAGGAGTTCAGGGCCCAGAATGTAGTAGCAGCAGGATTAGCCTCCATCTTGCCATGGATAACAATTAACACGAACGTCAATTGGATTAACTATCTCTATCTAAATCAACAAAAATACATGAATTATACACATGCTGCATTCACGGCCATAGGCCGACAATTACACGCCGCAAGTATAATGACTTGGCAGAATAGACAGGTGTTGAATTGGTTGATGGCGGCTCAGGGCGGAGTTTGTAGCATGTTCGATAAATTCTGTTGTACCTACATTCCAAATAATACGGCGGCTGGCGGTAGTTTTGCGGTCGTTATGGAAAAATTAGCAAAATTGAAAACTGAGCTCAAAGTGAACACTGGCAGTGAGGGCCTTTCATGGGATTGGCTAGACCTAAATTTAGGGAAATGGGGTGCCATATTAGCCAAGATAGCAGTATCTGTGGTAGTGGTACTAATTGTAATTTTCTTGTTGGCATGTTGCATTGGACCCTGTGTGACGAGATGGTGTCGAAGAACAATGGATAGACGAATGGACACGGAAATTGGCATACAAGGATCCATGATGATGAATGGACAAGGTGTACAGCCATCAACCCCGTATCTGGATCCAGGATACTACGAAGGACTGAAGCAGGAAGAACGAGAATGGAACAGATGGGCAACAGGTTGAACACTAATGTGGGACAATGTTACTGTTGAATAAAAATAGGGAATGGGGAAATGATGTGTAAGGAGAAGGGACGCAAGGGGTCCTGAACAATCACAGTTGTGTGCACTATTACTTAGCAATATTATCAAGATGTTTTCAACATATAAAAGAAAAAGCTTTTAGACAGTAGGTTGGTTTTTGAAAAAATACAAAAAAAAGCTTCATATAGTAATCTGCAATATAACAATAATATCTGTTTTAATAGTAAGATGTTGGTAATGAATAGGTTACAAATAAGGAATGGATTTACTAGTTGTCTATGCTTTGATAAGGTTCAATTTGTGCATGCTGATGGTTCACAAAGAACAACAATGAAACACAGCATTTCAGGTGTCCAGAGGAAGACACTGGGGCACGAGCTTTTCCTGTAACAAAATCTGCGGTATCAGGTTTTTCCTCTTGCTAATGGAGTGTTTCATTAATGAAAATGTATTGTATAACCGAGGTATATCTGAGGTACATCTTGCATGATAGTATATGAGTACTTCAGGTATTATGTTTATACTCATTCATTTTAATCATGTGAAGTATAATCACACAATAATCATTATTATATGTTAATCACTAGTACATATATGTACATATAGTACATGACAAAATCACGGATAAGTAGTACATATTCATGGCAATGCCATGAAAGGGAGGATTGTGGTGGCAGAATGTATGCCAACATCCTATATAAAATAGATTACATCCACATATGAATGTAAGAAAAAAACACATCTCATGGACATACAACACTGTGTCCGATGAAGTCTCCCTTTTTTTAGTGAGTTGAGCAGAACTCTGGTCAAGACCAGTCATTCCTTGTGCACCCAGAGCCCACAGCAGAAGAGGTTACTTGAGTTGAGATGAACTGAAAATGCACTCACTAGAATGAGTTCATTTGACTCCAGTTTAAACCAGTTTGGTAAGAAACAATGAGAGAGGCCAAGGAATCTTTGATAAGTGCGCAGTTTAAACCCAAAAACTGGCGACAAACATACACACGCCTACCAAACTCAAGTTCAACCAATAACATGAGAGACTGCATCAGTTCTGCGTCAGATCTTGACCAGTCAATCCAATGCAGTAAAAATTCTACCAATGGGAAGAGACCCACCCATGATTATCACACGCCCTGGGATGGAAGAGTATAAGTATTAAGCCTCCGAGAATGATGTTTAGGACTTGTTGAAACTTCATTGTTAACTCATTGAATAAACAGTTCCTCAAACCGCGGAGATCCGACCTGAACACAGCCTGCTGTGTCTTTCTTCATCTCTGATTTTTATAATATTGTATAAAGTCAGTCTGCCCTCAACAACGGGATGTAAAAATGTAAACAACTTTTACCCTCGGCTGCGTCACGTGGGATTCATGTCAGTCAGTGTTTCTTTCTTTTTTAATAAAAAAAGAGTGGAGAATATGAAGCACGACAACCTTCTTGTCATTCTCCCAGGCGCCTTGAAGGATCAATGTGGGGTCTGGTTAGACTGTCCATTGATATGTTTTGGGTCCCGACGCATACATAGTGCTGGCTCGGGGTGTTTCTGTTAAGAATCATGCGGGAGGCTAGTACGCCTTGGTTGCTTGTTATTAAAACAGCGTTTTTATAGGGCAACTGGGATGGGGGATTTTTTCCTCTTCCGAGAGCCTGTTACTGGGTCTCGACGGATTCTCGTTCATATATGGGGGATGTTAACGGAATAGATCAGAACATAGGTAGAGGGGTCTCACACCCTTGGGGTGGGCCACTGAGCGCGGTATAATAGGACCGTCTGGGTGGCGCCCTCTTTTCATGTTTTAGATCAACATGCATACCTGCCCCCTCTCCTGGAGTGGGCATGTCGGCGTGGTTAGGGCACGGGACTGGTTCTGGTCGCGCTGGTCCAGGTCAGTTAACCCGATGCAGATCTGCTGTTCTGGTACCCTGAGGGACTTGCGCTTTTTTCAGGGGGAAAAATGCCGGGTCGGCCCGGGTCTCACAGGGTTAGGCGTTATGGAGACCCTTTGTTGGGTACATGTTGTACCTGGCACTATTATAAGGGGCTGGTTCTCTTTCTTTCGCTCCTCTCTCACGCATGGCGAAGAGGGGGCTGTTGGGGTGTTCTTCTGGACCTCCTCTGGTAACCCTGTATCCTCTCTCGTGGAAACTGCCACGGAGGACATCTGCTTGTGCAATAAATGTATCGTCAGTATCACATATTCTCTTATAGCGAAGTATTTGGCTATAAGGAATACTGTTCTTCAAGGCTGGGGTGTGATAACTAGAATAATGCAAGAACGAGTTACGGTCTGTCTCCTTTTTAAAAACCTCTGTGTGTAATGAGATGCCATCAGGGGCTTTCTTGATCAGAACGTCGAGGAAGGGTAAATTATACATATCAAACTTTAATGTAAACTGTATCGTTCTTCTGCAGGAGTTCAGGTACTCAAGGAAGGAAAAAAGCTCAGATGATGAACCAGACCAAATAAAAAACAGATCGTCAATATAGCGCATATAAGATTTGACACATTTCTCAAACGGGTTATTATTAAAGATATGATCTACTTCATATTTGGCTAGGTTCACAGCGGCTGGAGAGCCCATGCTGAGGCCTCTGTTTTGCAAATAGTATTTATCTTGGAATCTAAAATAATTTCTAGTTAAAACTAGATCGGTTAAACTAACCAGCGCTTCTGTAGGGGGGAGTAATACTTCCCTCGAGTTTAAATAAAAACTCAGCGTGTCTAGTGCATCAGCATGTGGAATGCTGGGGTAAAGACTGACTACATCTATGGTAACTAGTAAGTCTGTAGGACTAATGTTGCAGGACGAGAGCCTGTTCAAAAAAGTAGTAGAATCCTTCAAGTAACCACGCTGAGAAGAGGCCAAATCCTTAATATGCGCATTGTTACAAAGGGTCAGATTAAACCGAATATATGTATTTATTGATTGATATATATTGCATAATATTTGTATATCATTTGATATCCCTTGTGTATTCTTTGTACATATACACGGAATGTCCCTTTAACCTAGTAGTTACACAGACCATAATATTTCATTCTCCTATTGGATGGCGTGCCACCAGCGCCAGTGCCGTGCCCCTAGAGCCGACTTGAAAGCTACCGACATGACTTGTCTCAACATGCCCGCTTCTGCCCAGGGCTACGAGACAGTGAGCAGGCTGGCACTTGATTATTCCCCGTACATATAAATATGGCGTAGGTGAATACTGAGTTAGTTCACCTTTTCAGTTCGAGTTGGAGTTCAGTCTTGTTCAGTTACCCAAGTGACGCCTCCCCACTATGCAACGTGCGGTAGAGTAGGGCTCGTATTGCCCCAAATAGAGTCGTGTTTATCCTACTACGTTTGTTCAACGTATCGTTCGCTATTTACTAGTAAGCCTTCATTACGAGTCAAAGACCACGTGAAGTGAGTAATTGTGCGTCTACATAGAGCACTTATTGCCGCGTGCTAATAGGATAGTAACGTCAAGTTCAACTGTGAACCACCGCGACCACGGAGGATTTACACCGGTGATTGCAGAGCCACTTTCCGGCAGGATTATTATTCTTCATTGCTTTGACCAAGCTGCTGGAGCAGAGAACCGTCTACCCCGCTGCTGTGTGGGACCTGGCCGTGAGGACATCACTCGAGCCCGTCTCAAGGAGAGACTCCACCGCTTCATCTGTGCGGCGCGCACACTGGGACCAGCCGCCTTTTCATCCGCTGCGGCAGGGAGTAATATACCGTCTCCAGGTGCCTTGTTGAAGTCCCTGTGGAACCCATTGACTTTGCATAGAGCATTGCCTCCCCCTGCTGGCTTACAACCGGTAGTACCCCCCTTCCAGTATCTCCAGCTATCTCCCCAGAGTACCAGAGATATAATTCCTAATATTCATTATTGATTTGCCTGCACATTCTTTGCCTTATAAGCGCATCCAAAGTGACCAAAGTAATGTAATATAATACCTTTGATGTAATAAATATTCTAAACGAGTATTTGTGTGGAAACCGTTTCATTGTGGAGGAGTTCTCATCTGATATACTTGTGTACGGTATGGCCAGAATAATGTACATAAGACGGTAGTGGTTTAATGATACCATACTTGATTAATACAGTCAGGGAATTGTACCCCTCAGTTACACGCATCAATGAACTGAGAGATTTTTTCTGTGGCAGAGCCAATACCAGAAACAATAGGTCTACCAGGAGGGTTAATCAGATCCTTATGGATTTTAGGTAAAGTGTAAATAATAGGAGTAACCGGGTACTCTACGAACATACATTTAAATTCATTTTCTGTAATTGCCTCTGACAATCTCAGGCTTTTAAGGACCGTTTTGATTTCCGTAGAAAATCTAAACACAGGGTCTGAATTTAGAAGGGTATATACCTCAATCTCATTCAATTGTCTGTTTATCTCAGATACATACGAGCTCTTGTTTTGGAGCACGATACCAGAACCCTTGTCAGCTTTTCTAAAAATTAAATCATCCTTCTTCATGAGCTCCTTCAGTGCTGCAGACTCTGATTCAAGTACATTTGGATAAAGATGGGCTTTGTGACTGGTCTCACATAACTTAAGGACATTGTGCCGCCCATTGATGCACGACGAGGACTCCGAGTTCTTTAATTACAGATGGCTGTTTATTGATGCATATTCTTGAATACACGTTCATCACCACCATAGAACTACAATTGCAGGAAATAATAACAGTCAATACTCATACAATTCAGTCAATAGAATTACAAAAACAAAACGAAAAGTGTGAAATAAACTTTACGAACCACTTTGGCCTGCTTGCAGCTCAATGGGAGGGGGTTATCTTCAAACTCTAGTACTTTAATCTTTTATCTTTGACAAATAAAGTGCATAAATCTGCTGCACTGTCTTCTTCCTACAAGTCTAGACACGTTCCGCCAGATCTGCTCAAAATACGCTGGGTCAGAGCGTGAGACAGGACGTGATACGTCACATGAGATAAAAATAAATATAAAAATAAACATGCGCCCTCTAGAGGCGACAGCTGCATTTACAGACATCATTTTGTACTAATCTGCAGAAAGTTTCAACTGAGGGAGGATTGATATGGGGAGTAAACATGCTACAGGGTTTAAATACTTTTCTTTTAGAGGTGTCTGGCTCTGTCTCAGGCCTAGCATCAGCATCAACATCATCACTTATCAACACATTTTCATTAGCATATTGAGTTCTCTTATCAAACCCTCTGGCATAAAATGCTTTCAACTTAATATTTCTAAAAAACTTAAATAACTCTACCTTGGTAGTAAATGCATCCACCTTGCGGGCTGGGACAAAAGATAAACCTTTAGACAGGATATTGTGGTGTGGGTCGCTCAATAATACATCTGAAATGTTGACAATGTTGGATGTAATGCTCATCACCGGAACCGCGGATTTCTTCCTCTGGCCCCGCCTCGTCTTCCTATGGGTTCTCTCTCCGGTCGGGGAGGAAGCGGAGCGTCCTGCTCGCCTCGAAAAACAGACTGGCTCCGGAGCGGGTATCTGCCCGGCTGAGAGGGCGCCTCGTCGGAGCTCACCGCTGTGGAGGAGGAGTCAGTATGCCGTTGCCTGTCTCTGGGCTGCCAATTCAGCCTGCGGTTCCTGGAAGGTGGATTATGGAGCCATGGATACACCATATGTGTTGCGTAGTCTTGCTCATCTCTTCTCCTCTTGGCTCTCTTGTGCAGCTCGATGTCATGTTTATACTTATCGAGTTTCTGGTTTACTGACTCGAGCAGTTCGGTCAGTTGGTCAGGGGTTAGTATAGTTTTAATTTCTTCCTCTAACAAGGAAAGCTCCTCTCTGACTTTGGCCAATTTAGAGCCTTCATTATCTATGATTAAAAGAAGTAGATCCATAGAACACTTGTCCAGGATCGAACACCACTTTTCACAGAACTCAGGAGATTCTCTTCCCAGCGTGGGTTCTTTGTTGATGCGAAGGCCCCTCGGTATGATGGCATCCTGCCAGTATTTGGTGAGGGTCGTACCGTGGAGTAGGGTACGTGTCTCTCTCTGCCTTAGATGTGAGAGCGACAAGGCCAGTGCTTCTCTTCCTTTGGGTGGAGGTGCCGAACTCTCTGGCACTGGGAATAAGCTGCAGATTCTGTCGCTTTCCACCTTTGAATAAGCATAGCCTCTTTTCTCCATATTCAGCAGTGTGAGCTGCTGCCGTCCTCGAGGGAATTGGGTTCGTAGAAAATGTTTGGAGCTGCAGATCTCGAAAGCTATTTGGGTAGCTCTGAATCAATATAGTCAAGTTAGACCGCGCTCACAAGTTCTCACACTGGGTGCTGTAATCCCATAAAGTTCAGTATATCAAAGCAGGGTAGCCGGACCAGCACTCACAGGTTCAATGTTTTTTAATGGTAGCCTGTATCAAAAGCAGACATGTTTCGGACAATGTCCTTCTTCAGTGGTATGGCTAGCACTGGAAATACATTCAAGGTGATGGTTAAATACACCTGGCAGGTAATTTACACGGCAGGAAATGACAGGAAATGACATCACAACGCAGGTGTGCCTGTGCAATATGACTAAATGAATGAACTATCAAAATAGAGTCCAATCATAATTTATACATATATATAGATATATCTATATCTAACACCAATCAATATTATAAACAATACAATACAAAACGAAACAAAACAAAATTACCAGAAACTTGATAACATATAACATGCCCATTAATTTATAGGGCTAATTGAGCCACTTTACGTAATTAATTAATTTCAGATTATCCATTGGGCATCTTTGTGAAGCATGCCTCTAGTTTGGCAACAAACTACAACTTAAATCAGACCAGAAATAACAATGTAGGCGTAAGGAGGTTAAAGGAAACAAGTTAAAACATTTTCTTCATTCATTCCTCTAGGCTCGATGCAATTGAACAGGTGGATATAATAACATTCACGTTGCAACAGCAGCTTGTGTCTGTCTCCACCTCGCGCTGGCCTGAGTACTAACTCCAGTCCCATATATCTGAGATCATTGACGGTATGTTTACACTTAGATAAATGTCGAGCTACCGACGACTTGACATCTGAATTCCTCACAGCACATTTGTGTTCACTTATTCTTGATTTAAAGGCTCTCGTTGTTTTGCCCACATAAGAAAAATTGCAAGGACATTTTAGCAAATACACCAGATTGGACGAATTACACGTAATCCGTCCTTTGACTGGGATATTTTTTCCCGTTTTTGGATGTGCGAAAAATTTATCTTTAATCATACCCTGGCACTGTACACAGGATTGGTAGGGAAAATTCCCATCTGGGATGTTGGACATAAAATGAGAAGGTTTCCTTAAGGGCAAATCAGTTTTGACTAGGAGATTAGATAAATTCGCTTGTCTCTTGTAAAAATAGTTGTCCCTATAAGAGGGTCGGACTGCAGAATATGCCAATGTTTATTGACAATACTCTGTGTGTCTCTTGTAATAGGGCTGTAAGTAGACACGAAAGATACTTTGTCAGGTTTATCTTCTTTCTTTCTGGGGGTAAACAACGTGACCCTATCGATATGCTTAGTTTTATTCAAGGCTTTGAGTGTCAAATCGGCACTGTATCCTCTCTCGTGGAAACTGCCACGGAGGACCTCTGCTTGTGCAATAAATGTATCGTCAGTATCACATATTCTCTTATAGCGAAGTATTTGGCTATAAGGAAGACTGTTCTTCAAGGCTGGGGTGTGATAACAAGAATAATGCAAGAACGAGTTACGGTCTGTCTCTTTTTTAAAAACCTCTGTGTGTAATGAGATGCCATCAGGGGCTTTCTTGATCAGAACGTCGAGGAAGGGTAAATTATACATATCAAACTTTAATGTAAACTTTATCGTTCTTCTGCAGGAGTTCAGGTACTCAAGGAAGGAAAAAAGCTCAGATGATGAACCAGACCAAATAAAAAACAGATCGTCAATATAGCGCATATAAGATTTGACACATTTCTCAAACGGGTTATTATTAAAGATATGATCTACATCATATTTGGACATATAAAGATTGGCTAGGTTCACAGCGGCTGGAGAGCCCT
Source organism: Notolepis coatsorum (assembly GCF_963971535.1). Classification (NCBI taxonomy): domain Eukaryota; kingdom Metazoa; phylum Chordata; class Actinopteri; order Aulopiformes; family Paralepididae; genus Notolepis; species Notolepis coatsorum. The sequence goes on from NC_140168.1 coordinate 136,075,943, forward strand.
TGCTGAGGCCTCTGTTTTGCAAATAGTATTTATCTTGGAATCTAAAATAATTTCTAGTTAGAACTAGATCGGTTAAACTAACCAGCGCTTCTGTAGGGGGGAGTAATACTTCCCTCGAGTTTAAATAAAAACTCAGCGCGTCTAGCGCATCAGCATGTGGAATGCTGGGGTAAAGACTGACTACATCTATGGTAACTAGTAAGTCTGTAGGACTAATGTTGCAGGACGAGAGCATGTTCAAAAAAGTAGTAGTATCCTTCAAGTAACCATGCTGAGAAGAGGCCAAATCCTTAATATGCGCATCAATGAACTGAGAGATTTTTTCTGTGGCAGAGCCAATACCGGAAACAATAGGTCTACCAGGAGGGTTAATCAGATCCTTATGGATTTTAGGTAAAGTGTAAATAATAGGAGTAACCGGGTACTCTACGAACATAAATTTAAATTCATTTTCTGTAATTGCCTCTGACAATCTCAGGCTTTTAAGGACCGTTTTGATTTCCGTAGAAAATCTAAACACAGGGTCTGAATTTAGAAGGGTATATACCTCAATCTCATTCAATTGTCTGTTTATCTCAGATACATACAAGCTCTTGTTTTGGAGCACGATACCAGAACCCTTGTCAGCTTTTCTAAAAATTAAATCATCCTTCTTCATGAGCTCCTTCAGTGCTGCAGACTCTGATTCAAGTACATTTGGATAAAGATGGGCTTTGTGACTGGTCTCACATAACTTAAGGACATCATTTTGTACTAATCTCGTATGTATCTGAGATAAACAGACAATTGAATGAGATTGAGGTATATACCCTTCCAGTGGCGGCTCTACCACTAGGGGCGCTAGGGCGCCGACCCACCTGCTGGCCAGCTGCTGTTAAATCAGAGAAGAAGACAATAACACTTTTTCGTTTTTGTGTTTTATAGCCCTATAAATAATATAAACATGTTTAAAATTAATAATATTTACTCATTTTAAGTATGTTTGTATTTCCAATGCACAATATAACGTTATTATCTAAATAAAAAAAACATCGTTTTCCAGGCAGGAAGTGACATCACGTTTTTTTTTTTTTTTTTTTTTTTTGTATTTCTCGGCCCGGGCTATACGCGATAGCGCTCTGAGTGCGCGTCACAGTTTGATCGCTGTCTCCGTCACAGCCAATCAGTGCATACGGCGTTGTGCGTTGAAATATGACTATTATGTTGGAATCCGAGCGCGATTTGAAGCGGTCTAGAAAGCAGCGTGAACTTCCGTGAGAATTTCCATAGCCGCATTTCGCGGAGACGCTCTCTGATTGGCCGACGCCAGTATTTTTTCCCATGGCAGAATTTCACAGAGACGATCTCTGATTGGCCGAATCCAATTTCTAATGTTCCAATTCTAGCTTCTAGCTTGGTTCCTGGTACTAGGACTGTTGTTTGTCTTAGAGCGTGCCGTGCCGTGACTGCAAGTTATTTAGACTGTTAAGCTTAGGCACTCTTTCAAAGTTGGTTAAGGTTAGAGTTTGTCTTAGAGCATGGCGATAGAACGCCAGGTAGTTTGCAGTCTGTTCGAGCGGAAATGGACAAAGGAATGTACTTGTTGAGTGTTGTGCTAACGTCGACGAGCTCAGCTGAGCTAACACTTGGCTAACAAGCTATATGGCGGATCAAGCTCTCCTGCCCTGGACGTTTCAACTAAACAGTGAGTCTCTCTCTCTCTAACGTTAGTAGTACTAGGCTGGTGCGGGCTAACTGGCTATCGTTCTGGCAGCTAACGTTAGTAGTACTAGACTGGTGCGGGCTAACTGGCTATCGTTCTGGGAGCTAACGTTAGTAGTACTAGACTGGTGCGGGCTAACTGGCTATCGTTCTGGGAGCTAACGTTAGTAGTACTAGACTGGTGCGGGCTAACTGGCTATCGTTCTGGGAGCTAACGTTAGTAGTACTAGACTGGTGCGGGCTAACTGGCTATCGTTCTGGCAGCTAACGTTAGTAGTACTAGACTGGTGCGGGCTAACTGGCTATCGTTCTGGGAGCTAACGTTAGTAGTACTAGACTGGTGCGGGCTAACTGGCTATCGTTCTGGCAGCTAACGTTAGTAGTACTAGACTGGTGCGGGCTAACTGGCTATCGTTCTGGGAGCTAACGTTAGTAGTACTAGGCTATCGTTCCGTGATTTGTTTACTTGGTAACACGGGTTGCTAAGGAATTTAGGTTCGAGGTTGAAGAAATCTCTCTCTCTCTCTCTCTCTCTCTCTCTCTCTCTCTCTCTCTCTCTCTCTCTCTCTCTCTCTCTCTCTCTCTCTCTCTCTCTCTCTCTCTGCTTAACGTTAACGTTTGTAAATAGTTTTTTTAGGAGCAGTACTACTGCTGGCCATTCATGAAGCGAGACATTGCTGATTGTTTATTTATCGATGGCTCATTGATTTAACTACTGCAGCTCTCTCGGATTGAAAATACGTGGATTATGGCTTGTTCAATATCGTCTATGTTTGAATGAATGAATGAGAACTTTATTAACAGATTGCAGAATGGGTACAATACAGTACGGCTCAATACACACAATTGTTAAGGGGATGCAGACCAGAGAAAGACGTTTGTCTTGTTTACATCAGGGTCCCAGATTTTCGATTCATATCGATAGTTTAATAGCTAGCCTTGGCTCGTTTAACAATATGCAAAATATGTGTACAGCCCTGTACTCATACTGAAGTTATTCTTGGTATATAATAGGTCTGATTGTGTAACGAATCGATTCCACGTCGCGCTGTGTGTGAGAGAGAGAAGGAGAGAGGGAGAGATCTGCCTGTGTTTGTAGACGGGCGAGTTTTGTTTCTAACTTTTCTATTTATATATTGTGTTTCAAGTTGTGAATTAGAGTCTAGACTATACTTTATTTGACTGGTTGTGTGTTGTTGTAGTAACAGCTGAGCGACTCGTTCATAAGAGCCGATTCATTGCCGTGAGCGTGAGTCGAATCGCTCACGTCTTGCCATGAGTGTTGCGTGGTACTGTACTGTACATGTTTGCATTTAGCAAAATGTTTGGTATAGCGCCCCCTAGTGGCGAATACCCACCGGCCGCCACTGTACCCTTCTAAATTCAGACCCTGTGTTTAGATTTTCTACGGAAATCAAAACGGTCCTTAAAAGCCTGAGATTGTCAGAGGCAATTACAGAAAATGAATTTAAATTTATGTTCGTAGAGTACCCGGTTACTCCTATTATTTACACTTTACCTAAAATCCATAAGGATCTGATTAACCCTCCTGGTAGACCTATTGTTTCCGGTATTGGCTCTGCCACAGAAAAAATCTCTCAGTTCATTGATGCGCATATTAAGGATTTGGCCTCTTCTCAGCGTGGTTACTTGAAGGATACTACTACTTTTTTGAACAGGCTCTCGTCCTGCAACATTAGTCCTACAGACTTACTAGTTACCATAGATGTAGTCAGTCTTTACCCCAGCATTCCACATGCTGATGCGCTAGACGCGCTGAGTTTTTATTTAAACTCGAGGGAAGTATTACTCCCCCCTACAGAAACGCTGGTTAGTTTAACCGATCTAGTTCTAACTAGAAATTATTTTAGATTCCAAGATAAATACTATTTGCAAAACAGAGGCCTCAGCATGGGCTCTCCAGCCGCTGTGAACCTAGCCAATCTTTATATGTCCAAATATGAAGTAGATCATATCTTTAATAATAACCCGTTTGAGAAATGTGTCAAATCTTATATGCGCTATATTGACGATCTGTTTTTTATTTGGTCTGGTTCATCATCTGAGCTTTTTTCCTTCCTTGAGTACCTGAACTCCTGCAGAAGAACGATAAAGTTTACATTAAAGTTTGATATGTATAATTTACCATTCCTCGACGTTCTGATCAAGAAAGCCCCTGATGGCATCTCATTACACATAGAGGTTTTTAAAAAAGAGACAGACCGTAACTCGTTCTTGCATTATTCTAGTTATCACACCCCAGCCTTGAAGAACAGTCTTCCTTATAGCCAAATACTTCGCTATAAGAGAATATGTGATACTGACGATACATTTATTGCACAAGCAGAGGTCCTCCATGGCAGTTTCCACGAGAGAGGATACAGTGCCGATTTGACACTCAAAGCCTTGAATAAAACTAAGCATATCGATAGGGCCACGTTGTTTACCCCCAGAAAGAAAGAAGATAAACCTGACAAAGTATCTTTCGTGTCTACTTACAGCACTATTACGAGAGACACACGGAGTATTGTCAATAAACATTGGCATATTCTGCAGTCCGACCCTCTTATAGGGACAGCGTTTCAGCATTCGCCTAACTATTTTTACAAGAGACAAGCGAATTTATCTAATCTCCTAGTCAAAACTGATTTGCCCTTAAGGAAACCTTCTCATTTTATGTCCAACATCCCAGATGGGAATTTTCCCTGCCAATCCTGTGTACAGTGCCAGGGTATGATTAAAGAATTTTTTTTCGCACATCCAAAAACTGGAAAAAATATCCCAGTCAAAGGACGGATTACGTGTAATTCGTCCAATCTGGTGTATTTGCTAAAATGTCCTTGCAATTTTTCTTATGTGGGCAAAACAACAAGAGCCTTTAAATCAAGAATAAGTGAACACAAATGTGCTGTGATGAATTCAGATGTCAAGTCGTCGGTAGCTCGACATTTCTCTAAGTGTAAACATACCGTCAATTATCTCAGATATATGGGACTGGAGTTAGTACTCAGGCCAGCGCGAGGTGGAGACAGACACAAGCTGCTGTTGCAACGTGAATGTTATTATATCCACCTGTTCAATTGCATCGAGCCTAGAGGAATGAATGAAGAAAATGTTTTAACTTGTTTCCTTTAACCTCCTTACTCCTACATTGTTTAGATTACCTCTACGGAAGACCATTTCTCGCTGTCACTGATAGCAACCCACTGACATATGTCCTTACTACTGCTAAGCTTGATGCCGCAAGATACAGATGGTTATCCGATCTATCAACCTTCGATTTCCAGCTGCAATACAGAGCTGGAAAACAGAATCAAGATGCTGATGGGCTGTCTAGACGACCACACAGCAGACCAGCTGATGACCCAATATCGACAAAAAGAGATGGAAAGAATACACCAGTTTGCGAAAAGACACCTCTCCGAACCAGAGCATGCAAGCATGAATGAAGACATCATTAGAGCCATCTGTGAAAGACACTTAGTTCATGAGGTGATCGACAACGGCTCTAAAGAGACACCATCCAGCATTGCATCGGTGGTATCACTAGCCCTCCACCCAAGTGCAATCCCAGACAGCTTCCAAGGAGAAGATCAGCTGGGTGGCCTACCTGTCGTTCCGCTGATAACTCCAGCCGAAATGAGAGAAACAGGCCGACACCTGTATCCGTCAAGTACTACAGCTTGTGGAGTCAGGGGAGAAACCTCCACCGACACTCAGAAAGGAAATCCCTGAACATTACCTTCTACTAAGAGAGTGGAACCGGTTAGAAGTATTGGACAGAGTCCTGTACCAGAAGAGACAAGAAGGTGCACAGACCCACCATCAACTTGTGCTGCCTGAAGACCTGAGACCTATGGTCTTAAAGAGCCTTCACGATGACATGGGCCACATGGGTGTGTACCGAACCCTAGACCTTGTCCGAAAGCGACTATTGGCCCAAAATGTCAGCTGAAGTAGAAACAAAGATCAGGACCTGCAACCGATGTGTACGGCGTAAAGTTCCACAAGAGAAAGCTGCCCCGATGGTGAACATTACAGCCACACGACCACTTGAGTTGCTGTGCATGGACTTTCTCAGCCTGGAACCAGACTCCAGCAACACAAAAGACATCTTGGTCATTACGGACCACTTTAAAAAATATGCAATAGCGATCCCTACCGCAAATAAAAAAGCGCGGACGGTCGCTAAACCACTTCATTGTCCACTATGGTATCCCGGAGAAGCTCCACAGTGACCAAGGTGCGGATTTCCAGTCCCGCACAATTAAAGAGCTGTGTGAGCTAGCCGGCATCAAAAAGATACGAACCACCCGTCCCATCCAAGGGGAGACCCAGTTGAACGCTTCAACAGGACCCTGCTTAATATGCTGGGCACCCTGGAGAATGAGAAGAAAAGCCATTGGCGAGACTACGTCAAACCTCTAGTACACGCCTACAACCAGGGGTGCAGTCGTAATATGGGCGAAGGCCAAACGCCCGTGCACGCGTGCACGCGCATACATGTTCCCTCGGTTGCGCACAGAACAGACTATACACCTTGTCTCATCCTTCCAGTCGAGAGATCAAGCAACCCCCCACCTACAGGGCTTGTATTTGGTTGTCGGTATCCTATTATTATGCAAAGTCTAGGTGATAAGTGCCGCGACGAGTCATTTTTGTGTGGCCGGCCGGCACTTACCACCTAGACTTTGCATAATAATAGGATGCGCGCACTTCGGCCTCAGTGACAAAGCCCAAACATCGTTTGACCGCGTTTGCCCAGCACTGCACCCCTGCCTACAACTGTACTAAGAACGACACTACTGGATTCACCCCGTATGAGCTGATGTTCGGGCGACAGCCAAGATTGCCTGTGGACATAGCCTTCAACTTACCTGTCAACTACCAGCCAGGCTCACACTCGCAGTACGTCCGCAGTCTGAAATCCCACCTTGAAGCAAGTTACAGAGTAGCTACAGAAAATGCAAAGAAGACGGCGGACCGTAACAAAGCAAGATTCGACAAACGAGTTGTTGAGTCTACCCTGCAGGAAGGTGACAGGGTTCTCGTCAGAAACGTCCGCCTCAGAGGCAAGCACAAGCTAGCAGACCGGTGGGAAGCAGATATCTACATTGTAGTAAAACAAACTGGAAATGTCCCAGTCTATGTAGTGAGACCTGAAACCAGAAATGGTCCACTACGAACGCTCCACCGAGACCTACTGCTACCTTGCGGATTCCTTCCTACGACCCCTGTGGAAGATGGACCTACTGTAAAAGACAAACCTAAGCGACCAAGAACTTGACAGAGCCCAAGAGAAGAAAGCTTGAATGAATCAGAGAGAGAAGACCCAGATGATGACTATCTTGATTTCACTTATCACTATGACCATGGAGGTCTAGTGGTGGAAGCCCCAGGAGTACAATCAAATCCTGACACCATCAAATCTGACACAAGAAACACAGAAACACAACCCCTGCCAGTGTCCACTGTCGAACAAGACCCCTCAGAAGCAGTCATTCTTCCTGAGGGAGCTCCAGGGACAACTGCTGACCCAACGACACTGAACAAGAATATCCCATCCGCAGTGAGACCTACTGAAGGCAGTTTACCTGACCCAGATACAGCGGATCGGGAAAATGACTTACCTGACATGGATCAGGAAGAGGAAACCCTACTAGGAAGAGACGCAGATGAGAACAACCTACCTGAAGAGACCTTACCAGTTATGAGTTCAGAGGAGAACAATACTAACATGGATGAACCGGAAACCGAACCAGATGGACAGGAGGATGTCCAAGACGATGTGGAAAAAGAAGAGGAAAGAGATGTCAGAGATGAACACCCAAGAAAGTCGACAAGACATAGAGAACCTCCAAAAGTTCTGACTTATCCCCGACTAGGGAACCCACTAGTAACGATAATCCAGTCATTATTCCAGAGTCTAAGCTCAGTAATCGCAGACTCTTTAGATTACCCCAACTCCCAAGAACCCCATAGGACTGAGATAATGTAGTCCTGGGATAACATGCACAGGGACGTGCATTAGGAAAGAAGGGGAGAATGTAACCCAGGTTTCAGATTCATAACTATTTAGTTATTAAATAGTTAATGCCATTGAATAAGAACATAAATAGTTAATGCTATTGTGTAAGAACATAAATAGTTAATGTTTTTCAAGTCAAGTCAAGAGTTTTATTTGTCACGGCATACGAGTATACAATGAAATGTGGGTGGTCTGGCCCGCAACAAGTCAAGTCAAGTCAAGAGTTTTAATTGTCACGGCATACAGGTATACAATGAAATGCGGGTGGTCTTGCCCGCAAAGATGTGCAATACAGTGGTACATATAATAGAATCAAAAGAAGAAAACAACATTGTGCAGTAACAGGTAACATGTAACATGGAGTGACATCTCGGTATCTGTACATAGTTATTTACAGAGCATATGGGACATGCTAGTTAGCTTTGGTAGTGCAATACACTGTTCCTGTTATTCTAATTTAAAGTGTCCTTTCCTTTGGCCATAAGTGTGCGTGTGTGCGACATGAGTGTGTGCCCGCTCATGTTAAAGTGTTAAGTGGCTGCTCGTGTGTGAGCGTGCACAGTGTGCGTGTCGTGTGTGTGTTCATGTGTGCTTGTGTGTGGACAGTTCAATGTTCTGAGCACTCAATGTTCATTGTTCATGGCTCTGATGGCCTGGGGGAAGAAGCTGAGCCTAAGCCGCTCTGTCCTAGTAGCTGGGGTTCGCAGGCGTCTGCCTGACCTCAGCAGCTGAAACAGGCTGTTATTGGGGTGGTGAGGGTCTTTCATTATCCTGCAAGCTCTGGATTTGCACCTCTTGTTGTATAGAACCTGCAGGGGGGGTAGTGCAATACCCGTGGTACGCTCGGCTGAGCGCACCACTCTCTGTAGGGCCTTCTTGTCCTGTGCCGTGCTGTTTCCATACCAGGCAGTGATGTTTCCGGTCAGGATGCTCTCTACAGCTCCTGAGTAGAAGGACTGGAGTATCTTTCCCGATACTCTGAACTTCCTTAACTGTCTCAGGTGGTAGAGGCGCTGTTTCGCCTTCTTTACTACTGTGTCTATGTGTGTTGTCCATGTCAGATCCTCAAGCAGCCAATCAAGCGAACATACAGAGAGCATGTTTTGTCTGGGACGACTAACAACCAACTCTCGTAACAAAATATTTAGAGGGAACTGTTTTTCATTGTTCTCAGAGCAATTAGTGAAGTCCTGCAGTTGTCTCATAGTAGAGACACAGTGTAATTTTGCAAGTTTGTTTTGGTTTATGCCATCTCTTTGGGAGTAGCAACATTGAGCCTTTCCTCTACGAGGGGGAATTGTTATTATTTTGGCACGGTACTGTTTTTTTGTGTGTGATTCTGTCTTACAGTTGCTACACCCTTGACCGAGGCAGAGACTGGACACTGTACTCTGGGTCCTTCTCCACCATCTGATACATTGAACATTTGCAAAGGGACTCGAACGCCATCACGACGCATCGCTCATCATGCCAACGCCCCTACGTCATCTAGGGGGTGATCGACTGTCCGGAGGATAACGATTATGTGTGGACTAAAGTCTCCCTCTAGTGACTGTTTGGAAATGATAAAAATAGTTTTTGATATAGTAGAGTTATGATAATATTTTGGGTTGTCATTATGAAGTGATAATTAATTATCAAAGGAGGGAGTGTCGTGGAATATATTATCATAGCATTAGACAGCTTGACTGGTGCACTCTGACCAGCTATATAATGTGCTCAGATGGGGCAGACACTACTGTCCCTTTAAATCTTCTTCTCTCCTAGCAAGGATTGTTTAGCATTCCACATAACAAACAACACCGCCTAGCCAAGGCTGATTCTCCTTTGGACAAGTCTTTGTTTACCTATCTGGGTGTCTAGGGGACGTCATTTCAATTGTGTATTTAATATACGTTTGAACAGCACTCTTGGTCATTTTATGGCCAGAGGCTACTGTATTAACATGTGTCTCTGTCTGTAAACTGTCCTTTCATTGTGGCCATGGTGAAATACACTTTCCTATTATTAATAATGACTCAGAATCATTCATGTAAACGGCTCATCGTTTTGTCCTTTAAATATTTTCCATTACAGATTGGGTTATATGGGTTATATGTATATTCAAGTGAGGTTAACAACGTTTTGACCCAATCCTTTGAAATGCCTCACTGCCCCTTTAAATTGCCTCAGAACGCTAGTTAGGTAAGCAGTTCACGCCTCGCCTCAGACAGATGAGATTAGAGATTGACGGAGAATGACCAGATGCTGAATACTGATGGAACCGAAATGAACCAGCACCACGAAATAGTTATCAAATAGTCATAAAAGATTCCCCCAGTTACAAAACCGAAGAGGTTGTTGCTGTTAAAGAACATACCACTTCCAGAAGCGGTTTTGGTGAGTTTCATCAATATTGTGCTGTTTCATTGTCGAATGTACAAAATCGCTAGCTCAATGCTAATCAGCTAATAATGTAGCTTCATCCTAAGTCATGCTAATGAAGCTCCAAGCTCAATTTGGTTAAATGAAAACTAGAAAGAAACCATTTCAGAAGTACTTATAATTGTATTGATATGCTGTATGATAAGAACATGGTCTATATACATTTTGACTGCTTTTGAGAGTTTAATATGGAATGTGAGGAATGTTCCCATGTGCTAGTGCACTTTAGCCTAATTTAGCATAAGTCAAATGGACATTCCCACGTGCTGTGATATTGTAGCCTACTTTAGCTTAGTATAGCCAAAAGTAGCCTGATTGATTATTCATTCTAAAAGCAATGAAAAGATGATAAAGCAATGAAAGATGGTAAATAGCTTTTATTTCCTGAATGCCTGTTACGCAGGCCAGGTTTTCTACCACCCCGTTTCCACCCCCGGAAAGAGTTCCCAGGAGTCCCGACCGACCACCACTCATCATGTGTGCCCACGCGGGACAAGGCGGTGTGCCGGACCGACACAAGATGGCGAGCCAACCCAAAGAACCTCAGATCTAGATCAGGGCTATACCCAGGAGCCTGATCTGTTACCCCTGTTGCCTCAACAGTCTGGTAGGATTGTGAATTACCTTCCTCATTCCCAGTGAGGAAGTGGATCAGGAATTAATGAACTAATTGAACGAGAACACAAGGACTTCCAAGGGCTTTTGACCCCGTTTCACCTTTTGTATTTTGATATTGTATTTTGTATTTGATTGATGCACATTGTGTATATGGGTACTGATATTTCTCCTGTAAAAACGGAGAGTTAAAGGGTAAATGCACCCAATAAGATACTTGAACTACTGATAATTCTCCTGTAAAAAGGGAGAGTTAAAGGGTAAATGCACCCAATAAGATACTTGAACTACTGATAATTCTCCTGTAAAAAGGGAGAGTTAAAGGGTAAATGCACCCAATAAGATACTTGAACTACTGATAATTCTCCTGTAAAAAGGGAGAGTTAAAGGGTAAATGCACCCAATAAGATACTTGAACTACTGATAATTCTCCTGTAAAGAGGAAGAGTTAAAGGGTCAATGCACCCAGTAAGATACTTGAATCTCATTGATGACATATTGATTATAGTTGAATCGCTGATGGTTCTCCTGTAAAGAAAGATGGTTTAAAGGGTCATTTCACCTAATAAGGTATTTGCATTCCTATAACCTTGAATATTTCTATTGGTATGGCAAAGGATGAGTTTAAAGGGTAATTTCACCTAATAAGGTACTTGCATCCCCTGCACACTTAAGGTTTAAATTAATATGTTTAAACACTTACCTACCGAATTGAAATGATAAACTGATATAGAGTTTACTGAATTGATAAACTGATATAGAGTTTACTGATCTGCAATTGCAGAAGAAAAGATAACGAGTTACTCACGAAAAGGGGATACATCTAATTGTCCAACCTTAAATCTAGCTTTTAGCTAGTGATAACCTCAGAGACGTCTGAACCGAACCAAATGTGTTGATCCAATCAACCTAGAACCTGATCGAACTAACCCTCCTGAAAGAAGGAGTGGTTAGAGAAAGAACCTAAAAAGGGATATTTCACACTACTTCACACTACTCCACATTTGTATGTATTGCAATTGTCTAGCTAGCGCGCTGTTTGAGAATAAAATACCGGTCATTGTTATAACCTTGTCTCTGGTCTGCCATTCCTTTAACTGTGTATACTACTCCTCTCCTCATTCAAATCTAGAACTGGTCTGTGGCGAACAGCTGTTACTGTTAGTGACACAAGTGCTACACAGTCACGTGTGCAGCACGTCAGGAGAGGATTTTAGACAAGACAGAGAAATCAGAACACAGGCTATTGTGTATCTCTGCAATTTTTTATATATTTTTTAATCATTCGCGTGAATCGATTGAATTGCGGTTCTTAATCTCAGGAGATAAGATCTGGATTCCTGATGGCAGAGAGGTACAGTCAGGTACAGTGGGCGGCACGTACGCTCTTCAAATGGAACGGATAGCGGGGCGATCCATCCATCAGACCGCGTGCCCGGTGGACAAGGTTAACCGGGAGAGACACAGAATCAGAATCAGAATCGGAAAGGTCTTCATTGCCGTTTAGTAGTTTTCACATACAAGGAATTTGCTTTGGTCGTTTTCCGTGCAACATTAACGGACAGATAATAAAACAAAAAGGTGGAGTAAAATAAATGAAATGAACTAAGTTAAGATAGATAAATAGATAGATAAATCTGCATATGGCTCGCTGATAACAAACACATGGGCAAAACAGAGTCCATTCTCTTCGGTTCAAATAACAAACTCAGCAAGACCGACGGCTTCTCAGTTACAGTGGGTGACAATATTGTCACAAGGAAAGATGAAATTACCTACCTGGGTTCCATCCTAGAGGCTAATCTTTCCTGTGACAAAATGGCATCCAATGTAATAAAAAAAGTCAACCAACGAATTCGATTCTTGTACCGGATCTCCTCTCTGGTACTCATTCAAGGGTACTACGACTATGCTTGCACCTCATGGTACCAAAGCACCTCAAAGGCGCTAAAAACAAAATTACAAACATCTCAAAACAAACTGGTCAGACTACTGCTTGACCTTACTCCTAGAACCCACCTCACCCCTGCCCACTTTGACAACCTAGGATGGCTTAGAGTAGACGACAGAGTACAGCAACTTGCAATGGGCCTGGTCTACAAGATACACTACACGACCAAGGTACCCATGTACATGTCAAAATACTTCCCAAAGGTCAGTGAATACCACGATCACAACACCAGAGGGAGCTCCACAAATCATGTTAAACCCACATTCGGCTCAAACAAGGGACTAAACATGTTTCGCAATTATGCCACATCAATGTGGAACACCCTACCTAAAGCTGTAAAGGAATGTGAATCACTACCCACTTTCAAAACCACTCTCAAAGAACACCTACGGGAGACTGCAATTCGAAACTGGCCCCTGTAAATGTCCTAACCCAACCCCCTCCAATGTACAGTAAATTACCTAGTATGGTTTTGTCAATATTCCAATGTACAGTGTTGCTTGTTTGTACAGTGTTCCCCCCCCCAACCCCCTCCAATGTACAGTAAATTACCTAGTATGGTTGTCAATATTCCAATGTACAGTTTTGCTTGTACAGTTGTACAGTGTTTCCCCCCCCCCCAACCCCTACTACCCAACCCCCCCCACCCAACCCCACCCAACCTCCTCCAATGTACAGTTTTTACGTCAAATGTATATACTCCCTTTTCTGGACTCTTTTTGTATCACAAACAGTACTGTATTTGCAAATCTGGTATGTCATGAATGTATAGATGTAGCAATACTGTCTATCTGTATGTCATGTATGTCATATATGTCCTGATGAATTGAAAATGGGGGACCCTGATGTAAACAAGACAAAAGTCTTTCTCTGGTCTGCATTCCCTTAACAATTGTGTGTATTGAGCTGTACTGTATTGTACCCATTCTGCAATCTGTTAATAACATTTGCAATCAATCAATCAATCAATCAATAGAAGCACAATAGAATAGAATTATGAAATAGAAAAATAGGCCAGGGCTGTACAGACGTTGAATGAGATAAAATGGGATATAAACTAAATCAGATATAAGCACAATAGAATATAGTACAATTATACAAGTATTTATTTTAACCCTTTCACTACCACACTACCAAATGGTTAACCCTTTCACTGCGACAACACAGAAGGTTAACCCTTTCACTATCAGTGAAAGGGTTAACCTTCTGTAGTGTTAAAATAAGAATAGGCCAGGGCTGTACAACTGTGCCTACCAGTCGTTGCTCCACAAAGGGCTTCCTTGCTAACTCGTGGAAATAAGTGTTGTTGGGCGCCCTTTATTGATGGCGTGTTAGCGATCTATATCTAAATGTTTAGCTCCACACATTTTATGTTCTTTTACCAATTTATTTGATCAGTTTTATTTATTCTATGTTTCTCATGTTATTCTATGTTTAGTCTTGCCTATTTTTATATTCTTTCTTTCCTTTATTCTCGCAAATTTTTAAGTTCTTTTAACTGTAGCATTACAAATAGAATCTATTATTATTATTATTATTATTATTATTATTTTATTATTATTATTATTATTATTATTATTATTATTATTATTATTATTATTATTATTATTATTATTATTATTATTATTATTATTATTATTATTATTATTATTATTATTATTATTACTGATAGGAATGATGCGTGGGGAAACCAGGTCAAAGTGCCACTAAGGACCAGAAGCATCAAAGGCCTTGAATTATTTATTAATTTACCCAGAGAAGGTTAAAAGCAACTTGAAACTTGAAACCATTTTATATCAGTTGATGATTTTAAAGCCCATATTGGAGGCTGTTGACTACGGACTCTGTTTCCAGGTTATATTGCGCTCAGAGACCAAGCTTGAGGCCGGCTTAGAGAAATATATATTTTTTATGAATCATTAGCAAGCTTGTTCTTTTAACCTCTTAAGCCCGAGCGGTCCGGTACCGGTACGAGATTGATATCACGCCATAAATCCATCCATACAGAAGGTATTCATTAATGTTGCATTTTTTTTTTAAATGTAGCCAAGAGTAAAGACCTTAACCCTGTCAAAACAGCAGTCAAAGTGTATATTTTCTGCATTACATTTGTTTACCAATGATTTTAAGTGTTATTAGTGAAATATGAGTTTATAGAAATCTCAGGGCATCAAGTCGGAAAAAGGCGAGGATTGACGCAAGGATTTGGCGCAACCTAACGTAAGGTTATGTATATAACCAAGTTCTGTGAGTTATGGTGCGCTCAGCACCAGTTGCACTGTACTTCACTTCGTGCACAAGCACTGAATAAAAAATTCCACCATGTACCTTTACATCCCAACATTCGTCTGGCCACACCCCCATCCGCTTACCTTCATAAGCAGGAGTGTGGTCACCTACTCGCCTCCTTCCCAAACTTTCACCATAAGGCGAGATCAAGGGCCGCAGCGGCGTCCTGGTGCTGAGCGCACCATAACTCACAGAACTTGGTTATATACATAACCTTACGTTCTGTTTCGTTATGGCTTCGCTCAGCACCAGTTGCACAACAGGAGCTGAGCGGGAGCCATAGCCCGACAAATGTACCCCGCTGAGGCCCCCCACAACCATCAGACCGGGGAGGACAGAGCCCCCCGACCCTCCCTAATGGAGGATACCCCCCCTATTGGAGGCTTACGGGAGGGAGACGGATCCGACCTTGCGAAGAGGAACTCAAGCAACTCAACGCACAGGGTGAGCAGACCGTGGCTTGACCCCACGACTACACACACGCACAACCCGCATGCCACCCGGGAACGAACGGAAGGAACAACCCCGAAGGGACTGGATCCCCTGGAAAAAGGGGGCCCGGAGAGGTCAATGACGCCAGGCATCAAGACCCTACCAGGCGGTCACTTAGTGACACCGCCCCCCACATCACCAGCGTATTCGGATAAGGCCCCTCCAAGAGCGGGCCCTTTCCCCCCAATAGCACACCGCCTGGCACACTGACCCTGTAGAACAGGCAGTCAGCATGGCCGTAAGCACTCAAAAAGGTTAACCAACGGAAGCAGGCAGCGCACCGGGGAAACCAGGCAGCAGGCTGTAACCTGAGCCTTGAGCACTGCGGACGAGACAGGCGCCAAAGGAGTCAGCTGAAAACAGCCCCCCCGGCGGAAGGGGCGTATGCTGGCGTTGTTGATCACCATGACAAAGCCTCCATTAAAAAAAACCCACCCAGAGGGGTCGAGGCAGAGAAGGCTGACATGATTGGCAGACGTCATGAACGTGCAGGGGCACACTCAACCGGGTAACCCGGGAGTTGACTCTGCTCCAACACACCAGGGCATCAACCACCCTCTCGGTACAGACGGTGGTTGTTCCTATAACCCCTCAAGAAAAAACTCCAAAACACACCTGCGGGTATACACCGGCTATACCGCAGTACAAGCGTTTCAGTTTTCAAAAAAGGGTTATCCCAGGCCTACGGTATCAACAAAACTTTACTTCGGACCGGGCCCGGCGGCACGGGAAGCACAGGGTTACCAGAGGAGGTCCAAGACCACCCCAACAGCCCCCTCTTCGCCACGCGTGAGAGAGGAGCGAAAAGAATGGAGAACCAGCCCTAAGCACACCGCACTTGGTATTCCCAGGCGGCCTCCCAACCAAGTACTAACCAGGACCGAACCTGCTTAGCTACCGAGATCGGATGAGATCGGGCGTGTACAGGTTGGTATGGCCGTAAGCCATTACGATAGTGCAGAGTACAACATGTACCCAACAAAGGGCCTCCGTAACGCCTAACCCTGTGACACCCGGACCGACCCGGCATTTTTCCCCCCGAAAAAAGCACAAGTCCCTCAGGGTACCAGAACAGCAGATCTGCATCCCCGGCGGACAACGGGTTAACTGACCTGGACCAGTGCGACCAGACCAGTCCCGTGTCCTAACCACGCCGACATGCCCACTCCAGAAGAGGGGGTAGGTATGCGCGTCGATCTAAAACATGAAAAGAGGGCGCCACCCAGACGGTCCCCATTTGGACCGTGCTCAGTGGCCCACCCCAAGGGCGTGAGACCCCTCTACCTATGTTCTGATCTATTCCATTAACATCCCCCAGATATGAACGAGAATTCATCGAGACAACCTAGTAAACTGCCGCTCGGAAGAGACAAAACTCCATCCCAGTTGCCCTATAAAAACGCTGTTTTAACAAGCAACCAAGGCGCACTTAGCCCCTGCGTGATTCTTTAACAGAAACACACCGAGCCAGCACTATGTATGCATCGAGACCCAAACACATCAATGGATAGTCTAGCAAGACACCAAACATTGTTCCTCCAAGTCGCCTGGGAGAACGACACGGAGCCGTCGTGCTTCATGTACCTTCCTCTTTTTATCCAAAAAAGAAAGAAACACAGACTGACATGAATCCCACGTGACGCAGCTGAGGGTAATTTTTTTTACATTTTTACATCCCACCACCCTCGCCATAGGGAGGAGACGGAAATCCCCAGAGAGACTTCCCATGCGAGCTGGATAGATTGAAAAGAATATATTGCAACATTGAGCTATGTAATATTTGGGTTAGGGCTCTCCGAGGAGGAGGCACTGAACCAATACACACTCAATAATCGAATTGAATCGAATACACACACAATAGAGCAGAACTCCTTTTTGAAGTTCTACTCACCTTGACAATCTGAGGAGGAGGCTCTGAACTCTGAGGAGGCTCCCTCACAGGGAAGGAGAGTCCGAACTCACAGAAGGCCCGAGGAGGAGCTTCGTGAGGAGGAGCTCTGACAACTCCCTGAAACAGATCCATAACATGGACCTGAACAACTCACGGAAGTCTTACCAACAGAGACGCGCACAGTGACGTACTCTATGGCGGGGGAATTTCTGCGGTGCACACGCCCAATCTTCCAGGGCGTGGGACCAGGAAACTCCCTCCCCCCCTTCTTACCCTGTAACGTGCCGAACAGCAACGTGACAGGAACCTTGAAGGACAGGAGGTTTTAACCCCTGACCAATCAGAAAAGGGGAGGAAAGGATTACCAGTTCACCCCTTTACGACCCCACACCCATGATACGATGTAATGTCAAAAAAGAGCATGACACAGTCATAGTCTGCTACATGAAGTGTCTAACAGCTTCACATAGCTCATGTGCTAACCTGCTATCTGATTTTTACTAAGGAAAAAACACAGAATAGAGAGGGCCCCCTTTAAGAGCCCCAGTACCAGACTTACACATGTGCTTCTATGGCCAAACCTAACCCAGTTGTAGATCACAAGACACTCACAACCCTTCATCACAAAAGAAATGGCAAAAGTACACTCTTGCTACAGAGGAACGCCGTTTTTCATAACGAGAGAATACAGAATCCTCGATTATGTATTGGCCAGAGGCCTTGCTAAGCACACATGATAAGTGACCAAACAATCTTTTCTTTAGGAAAATATAGTTTCTCAAGCGGAAAGCACAACCCCAGCAATTAAGCTAAGGTTTACATCGTATCCCCACAAACACAGTGACACAATATATTGTAAACAACATGTCTGAGAGGAGGGTGGGGAAGCCCCAGGGAAACCGGGGGGATCACCCCTCCTTCCTTACCCTTGATACGGCCAAGTTGAACAGGTAACCCTGTTAATATGTGAACACACTGTTCATTGTCATTACAGGCTGAGAAAAGAATTCATTCCTCAATCACATGTCACTAAGCATAGCTTTATAGGTTAATTAACCCCCTTAGTTGTGAGTCCACGATACATGAACACACATGTTTCCATCACAACTAACCCGATCATTTTTACACATGTAAACAACAAACCAATTTCTATGAAGAGAGAAGCTATACCAGTGACAAGACAATTCACACACAACACGTGCCGTATCCTCAATGTATTGCAGCAACACACGTTTTGGAAAACATCGTTATTACAAAACATTTAGAAGGGAAGGAAAGAAGAAGTGTTTAAGGTCCGGTCGGGACCTTCCTACCCTGAGCGCCGGCCAAGAGAAGCAATCTGGCTAACGGGGCACCAAAGTTGAACACAGCATCCCTGTGTTGACGACGAGGGTAACGTCGTTGCACCACCCAGCCGCTACGTTTCTCCATGTTTGATGCAGTCCTCGCTGGCAGGTCTCCGGTGTAGGTTCGACTAACATCCTCTGTCAAAGATGACGTCGTAGTCAGAGTGTTTAAGGCATGTTATAGTCATAGAAAACGTTCAACAGTGTAGCATTAAGCTAACAGCCGTTCGACCGATAGCAACAAGCTAATGTTTACTAGCCTGGTAACACAGCGGGCTAGCGTCGCAGCTAACAGCTGACTGGCTAACACAGTAGTCCACAAACTAGCACGCAAGCTAAGCAGCTATCACCTGAACTGTACACAACGACATAACAAGCCACACTTCAGACAGGCCGCTGTCCAAGTCCCTCCCCTAAGAGGGAAAAGAAAAAGAATGTCAGAACACAGTTTTCAACGGTGATCCAGACATGCAGCGGGGCCAGCACAGTTCCCATTTCGGGCTGCAGCCGACTTTGAGCATGGAACTCCCGATAAAGAAGATCCTATGCCCACATTTCCTCGTTAGGGTATACTTTCATTTGTATATGAAAGATGGGGCCTGCACGGGACAGAGAAGCATCCGCTCGAGAATCCTGGGATCACCAGGTCCTGGTCGGGGCCCACTAGATTGACCATCATGGGCGTCAGACCAAGATCCTCTGACCGCCGTTTAAGCCGAGCAGAGGACCCCAGCCTGAAGTCGGCGTTTCGTAAATTGTCAGCTAACCCCCACAGCATCAACAACAACCAGAGCTCGCAAGTAAAACAGTACGTACCCAACCTGGAAACAACCGCTTCTCACAACAGTCGGTGCTTCCCACAGTCCAGCTGTGTGACCGGAGGGCAACCCCATCCAGCCGCAGCAAGGAGGACTGTAGCTGGGGAGCATGTCAGCGGCGTGAGCTCCTAATACGAAAAAGCCGTTGAAGGTCGGAATGACCATCATCTTCCAGACACTCCAGTAAAGAAGACAATATCGCCGTATTTTCTCGAAAATAGTGAGGGAGAAAATAAAGATATGATGTCAACGTATCTTTTCTTTTGTTTTCCAACTTTCTTCTACTAACAACCTCGTCAAGTGGGGATCTACCGAAGGCACTTCCTTGTGGTGAAAGTGAAGAAGGAGGCGAGTAGGTGACCACACTCCTGCTTATGAAGGTAAGCGGATGGGGGTGTGGCCAGACGAATGTTGGGATGTAAAGGTACATGGTGGAATTTTTTATTCAGTGCTCGTGTGAGAACTGGAGTCTGGAGCACAGCCCAATTGCTGAATACACGAGAAGAGAAAGGAGCGGTTTCAAGGGTGTTTAATGGAAATTGAGCAACACAGGAATTGGGGGGAAATAGAACAGGGTTAATGTTCTGTCCTGTGGCTGCCATGGCGGCAGTGAGCGAGCAAGCGGTCCTGGTGCTTGTCGGGGGAGCTGCTGGGTGGCAGCGGGTGAATAGGTGTTCCTCTTTGGGAACAGGTGACGTCCAGACAGGGACGCTGGAGCTGCTGGGTGGCAGCGGGAGATTAGGTGTTCCTCTTCGGGAACAGGTGACGTCCAGACAGGGACGCTGGAGCTGCTGGGTGGCAGCGGGAGATTAGGTGTTCCTCTTCGGGAACAGGTGACGTCCAGACAGGGACGGCGGTCCTTTGGGGCACAGGAGAGAAACGGGTTAGAGTAAGCCAATACACGGAGGGTGTTTAGCAGTAGAGCTTTCGGCAGAGACGTCGTACCTGGACAGTGGTAATTAATACCACGACAGCTTCTGGTCAGCGTCGAGGTGCAGATATAGTCCCCTCATCAGGGGAGGATAGGGTGCAGCTGGGGAGAGTGGGGTGTTTGCCCGTGTGTGAATTAGGGGGATGGAATACAGCTGGGTGAATGAGGGTGAAGGAAGGGGTGACTGAAGAAAGAGAGGATGATGAGGAGTGCGCAGTGGATAGAGAGGGGGATGAAGAGGAGCGTGTGGAGGACGTGAGGGGAAAAGGAGGGGGAGTGAAGTAGGCCCGTGCTGTGATTATGACAGGACCCCCCCCTCGACGGGCGCCTCCCGGCGGCCCAGGCTTGTCAGGGTGAGCCCGATGAAAGTCCTGGACGAGAGTTGGGTCCAGGATCATTGGCCGGGAGATCCAGCTCCGCTCCTCCGGGCCGTAGCCCTCCCAGTCGACCAGGTACTGGAAGCCGCGGCCGCGGCGCCGCACTCCAGCAACTCCCGGACCACCTAGGCCGGGTGGTCGTCTATCACCAGCGGAGGAGGGGGCTCCGGAGCAGGGGGAGACAGGGGGCTGGAGACCACCGGTTTGAGCTGGTACATAGGCGGGAGCCGGGGTCCGGTGGCGGTCGGCGAAGCGCCGGTTCTGGTCCGCAGTCCGGAGCAGCGCAGCCCTCGTCTCCTCCCAGATCGTCCTGCAGCGACGGAGATGGTCCTGCACCGACGGCACGGCGATCTCCTCTTCCTGGGCAGGGAACAGCGGGGGTTGGTAGCCCAAAGATGACTCAAAGGGGGACTGACCTGTGGCCGCCGAAGAGAGGGAATTGTGGGCGTATTCCACCCACGGCAGGAAGGCGCTCCAGCCGGAGGGGTCCCGGGCTGTCACGCAGCGGAGTGCGGATCCCAGGTCCTGGTTGGCCCGCTCCGACTGGCCGTTGGTCTGAGGGTGGAACCCGGAGGAGAGGTTGACCGTGGCCCCCAGAGCCCGACAGAAAGCCCTCCAGACCTGGGATATGAACTGAGGGCCTCTGTCGGAGACGATGTCAGCTGGGATCCCATGGAGCCGGAAGACGTGGAGTACCATCAGGTCAGCAGTCTCTGCAGCAGAGGGGAGTTTGGGGAGAGCAACGAAGTGCACAGCCTTTGAGAAACGGTCAACAATGGTGAGGATGGCAGTGTTACTGTGTGAGAGGGGAAGGCCGGTGACGAAGTCCAGGGCGACGTGCGACCAGGGCCGACCGGGGACTGGGAGTGGACGAAGGAGTCCGGCGGGCGGTCGGTGGGAGGCCTTCGCACGAGCACACACGGTGCACGCCAGGACGAAAGCGCGGGTGTCCTCTCTCATGGTGACCCACCAGAAGTGCCTCTTCAGCAGAGATAGTGTCCGGTCGATCCCCGGGTGGCACGCGAACCGGGAAGCGTGAACCCACTCGAGCACCTGGGAGCGGACGAGGTCAGGGACAAAAAGCCGGTTAGGTGGACCGTTACCTGGGTCCGGCTGGGCACGCTGTGCCTCCCTGACGACGGACTGGATCTCCCAGGTGGCGGTGGCCACCAGACATGAGGTAGAGAGGATGGTGTCGGGGTGTGTGGACCCCTCCTCAGGGACGAACTGCCGGGAGAAGGTGTCTGGCTTGGTGTTCTTGGAACCAGGCCGGTAGGTCAGGGTGAAGTTAAACCTAGCAAAGAACAGCGCCCAGCGAGCCTGGCAAGAGTTCAGGCGCTTGGCCGTTGAGACGTAGGCGAGGTTCTTGTGGTCCGTCCAAACCAGGAAGGGGACCTCCGATCCCTCCAGCCAGTGCCTCCATTCCTCCAGGGCTAGCTTGACCGCCAGGAGCTCCAGGTTCCCGATGTCGTAGTTGACCTCGGCTGGGGTTAGGCGGCGTGAGAAAAAGGCGCAGGGGTGCAGCTTCTGGTCGGTGGCAGAGCGCTGGGAAAGAACCGCCCCTACTCCGGTGCAGGAGGCGTCCACCTCCACCACGAACTGGCGGGACGTGTCCGGCTGGACGAGGATGGGAGCGGTGGTGAAGCGCCGGCGCAGCTCGGCGAAGGCGGAGTCCACTGCGTCGGACCAGACGAAGGGCACCGAAGGCGAGGTGAGTTGGGTGAGAGGCGCCGCGACCAGGCTGTAGTCCCTGATGAAGTGCCGATAAAAGTTGGCGAATCCCAGGAAGCGTTGGAGCTGTTTAACGTTGGTGGGACAGGGCCAGTCGGACACCGCTCTGATCTTCTCGGGGTCCGCACGGATCTTGCCGCCCTCTATGATGTAGCCAAGGAAGCCGATGGAGGAGACGTGGAACTCACACTTCTCCGCCTTGACAAACAGCTTGTTCTCTAGAAGACGCTGGAGGACCCGGCGGACGTGCTGGACATGCTCCTCCATGGAGCGGGAGAAGATCAGGATGTCATCTAGGTAGACGAATACGGAGCGGTGGAGTACGTCACGGAGAACGTCATTGACGAGGGCCTGGAAGACAGCAGGGGCGTTGGTCAGACCGAAAGGCATTACCTTGTACTCAAAGTGGCCGAGTGGTGTCTTGAAGGCCGTCTTCCACTCGTCTCCTTCCCGCATGCGGACAAGGTGGTAGGCGTTCCTGAGGTCCAGTTTTGTGAAGATGGTGGCACCTTGCAGGGGCTCAAAATCAGAGTCGATTAAAGGTAGGTAATCGATACAGGGGCGAAGGGAACGATCCTTCTTGGAAACGAAGAAGAATCCTGCGCCGACAGGAGAAGAAGAGGGGGTGATTATGCCCGAGGCCAGGGATTCGTGAACGTACTTCTCCATTGATTCTCTCTCTGGGCGCGAGAGGTTGAACAGGCGACTAGCGGGGAGTGGTGCCCCGGGGAGTAAATCAATGGCGCAGTCGTATTGGCGATGGGGAGGCAGGGATAGAGCCTGTTGTTTGCTGAAAACTGCCTTCAAATCGTGGTAGGCCGGCGGAATAGCAGACAGATCTATGTTCTCTTTGGGGGGGTACGAACCGGCGCCCTCTAGTGGCAGCTGAGCCGACTGTAGACAAGCAACGTGACAGTGGGCGCTCCAGCTGGTCACCAGGCCGGTAGGCCAATTGATAACGGGATTGTGTAACTTGAGCCAAGGCATGCCAAGAACAATGGGATTGTGGGGAGAGTTGGTAACGTGAAACCGAATACTCTCGCTGTGATTCCCGGATAGCAGAAGGCGAAGGGGTACGGTGTGGCGAGTAATCCGCGTAAGTAGTTTCCCGTTTAACCCCCGGGCGTCGCGGGGTATCGGCAGGGCGTCAGTAGCGATGTTGTAACGGGAGACTACTCCGGCGTCGATGAGGTTCTCGTCTGCCCCTGAGTCAACCAGGGCAGATAACGGGAGTGTTTGGTTATTCAGACACAGCGTGGCGCGGAATAACATGTTTGGGCCAGAGCTGGGAGCGACATCTAGACTCGAACAGAAGCCCAGCGCTACTGTCGAGCCCCGTCGTTTGGGGCGAAGCCGGCATGAGACAATAGAGTGTCCTGTTTGGCCGCAGTACAGGCATGCTCCTGTGGCGAGCCTGTGTCGGCGCTCGCTGGGGGGAAGACGTGAGCGGTCGAGATCCATGGGCTCGGAGGAACAATTTTCTTCAGCGCGGGCGGCGCGACGAGGCGGATCGGGTATAGGCGAACAAGCGGTGCTAGCCTTCTCTCGACGACGTTCCCGAAGACGCAGGTCCAGTTCCCTGGCCAAATGGATTAGCTCGCTCAGGGAGGTGGGTCTTTCTTTGGACGCAAGCTCGTCTTTAATAGCGTCGTTCAAGCCCTGGCGGAATGCACCTCGCAACGGTGTGTCCCCCCAGTCGGAGCCGGCGGCGAGGATGTGGAAATCGATAGCGTATTCGCTTACGCTGCGGCTTCCCTGGCGGATCGAAAACAGGCCGGAGGCCCCCTCTGAGCCATCTGGAGGGTGGTCAAACACGCATGTCGTCGACGTACTCGGAGTATGAAGTACAGAGGAAGGAATTATTAAAGTGGAGAGCGGTGGCCCATCTCAACGCCGCGCCTGTGAGCAGCGCCGACAGGTAAGCTACTTTAGACCTATCGCTGTGAAACGTGTGGGGTTGTTGTTCGAACACTAACGAGCACTGGAATAAAAACGCACAGCATTTGGAGACGCTTCCATCGTAATGCTCTGGTGCGGGGACAGGGGGTTCTCTATGCGGGGGGCTTGGTGCAGCGGGGGAAGCGGCTGGTAGGGCCTGCTGTGCCAGGTGTGCCTCAATACGCCGATATTGTGTTTCTCGCTCCGCAGAGCCGTGTGCGAGAGCGGTAAGCTGAGCAATGATGTCATCCAACGAGTGAGCGAGTTGGTCTACCCGAGCATTCTGGTCGTCGGTAATACTCACGGGCTCCCCTTGAAACTTCCTCTTACGTGATGGAGGTGTATCCTCCTCCTCGGTCTCGAGTACAGCTGGTGCTGACATCTTGGTCGTGGTATACTGTGAGAACTGGAGTCTGGAGCACAGCCCAATTGCTGAATACACAAGAAGAGAAAGGAGCGGTTTCAAGGGTGTTTAATGGAAATTGAGCAACACAGGAATTGGGGGGAAATAGAACGGGGTTAATGTTCTGTCCTGTGGCTGCCACGGCGGCAGTGAGCGAGCAAACGGTCCTGGTGCTTGTCGGGGGAGCTGCTGGGTGGCAGCGGGTGAATAGGTGTTCCTCTTCGGGAACAGGTGACGTCCAGACAGGGACGCTGGAGCTGCTGGGTGGCAGCGGGAGATTAGGTGTTCCTCTTCGGGAACAGGTGATGTCCAGACAGGGACGCTGGAGCTGCTGGGTGGCAGCGGGAGATTAGGTGTTCCTCTTCGGGAACAGGTGACGTCCAGACCAAACAGGGACGGCGGTCCTTTGGGGCACAGGAGAGAAACGGGTTAGAGTAAGCCAATACACGGAGGGTGTCTAGCAGTAGAGCTTTCGGCAGAGACGTCGTACCTGGACAGTGGTAATTAATACCACGACAGCTTCTGGTCAGCGTCGAGGTGCAGATATAGTCCCCTCATCAGGGGAGGATAGGGTGCAGCTGGGGAGAGTGGGGTGTTTGCCCGTGTGTGAATTAGGGGGATGGAATACAGCTGGGTGAATGAGGGTGAAGGAAGGGGTGACTGAAGAAAGAGAGGATGATGAGGAGTGCGCAGTGGATAGAGAGGGGGATGAAGAGGAGCGTGTGGAGGACGTGAGGGGAAAAGGAAGGGGAGTGAAGTAGGCCCGTGCTGTGATTATGACAGCTTGTGCACGAAGTGAAGTACAGTGCAACTGGTGCTGAGCGAAGCCATAACGAAACAGAACTGGGGTGTAGTCTTTTGAAAGAAGAGACCCAGGGCTTTCGATGGGATTTCGAATAATAAAAGAAAACGACACTTCCCAGCACACGCCAGCCCCTGTCAATCATCTGACTTCTAGCGTGAACTTTTTTCTCTCTCGTTATTTTCGGAATCACGGGTGAAACAAACCTGAACGTTATTGCCATAAAATAGAATGCTCTACCTTTCTGTGAACGTCTAGCAAAAAAAACATGTTGCAATCTGATGAAAAATGGTGGAGCAATTTACATTATAAAAAAGTAACTGTACTTACAGTAGATTTCATTCATGTTTTTTTCTGATTTGTCAGGGGCACCTGGGTGATACTAAATCCAGATTGAACTCTGCCATTGGAAATTGGAGATTGGAGATTTGGCCTGATCCATAGATGTGTGACTTGGCCATAATGTCATTTATAGGCCTGATATTATATATATATATATTTTTTTTTTATCCACTTTTTCTGTAGATACTATATCTATATCTGTAGATATCTGTAGATACTATATCTATATCTGTAGTTACTATATCTATATCTATATCTGTAGATACTATATCTATATCTTTTTTTATCCACTTTTTCTCCTTATTTTTTTCTATTTTTCTCCCATCCCAATTTCGTGTTTCCAATTCTCCCCTCCCCTGTCTTGAACGTTGCTCGACTATGCCCCCCACTGGTTGGTTGTAGGGAGGATAGAAGCCTTGCATCACGTGTCCCCTCCGGTACACGAGGAGGCAGCCTGTCACATCTTTTCACCTGCCAGCGTTGACTCTCAGTGGCGAGGTGTAACGCATGGGAGTACCCCCGCTACTTCCTGTCTCTGCTGTACAGGCATCACCCAACCGACCTGTAGGAGTCGCTGTCCAGAACGTCCAAATCCCCACCCATCGACTTCCACCCTCTAACTCTGCCAATTGAGTTAGTATGACGGCTGGCCCAAGCCGGAGGCAATGCTGACACCCGGAGTCGAGACCGGAGTCTCTTGCATTGGTGACGAGCGGAATCTCCACTGCGCCACCCAGCCGCCTTTATATTCTATATTCTATAATCATATTTTTAATTGCATGTGTCCGGATGGCAAAATTCAGTACTGTATCTACAAAACCTCCTATAAATCATCTGCCCTTTATTAATTTGCTTAGATTTTTTGTACACATGATCTCAAGAAGGTGCTGAATGAGCTCAGTGGCAATTCTTAGCATGGTGTTATTCACCGTCAAAGATGAAAAAAGAAAGAACAAAAACAATTTTTGTCTCCTTTGCTTCATTACAATTTACTCAAGCCTAGTAACAGACACAATATTCCTGACACTGGGAATCCATTCCCTGAGATCTATGGATGTCCCTAGATACCAATAACATCCAAATGGACCTTGTATAAGTGGAGCAATCTTCCATTTACTTAGGTATGTATTTTAGGCGGATTTTCTGAAAAGATGGCTAGGGTTTAAGAGGTTAAGTTGTTTTATATATTTATTTATTTTGTACACGTTTTATCCTCTGATAAACACTCAACGTTACGTTGCCTTTTATGCCACTTTTAAAACCAATTGAGTGTATCATCACTGAATACGTGTGGGTCCTTTTAAAGCTGCAATAACCAAGTTCTGACCACTAGGGGGCCGCAAGTCGCCACTTTAAACAAACTCCATTTTCCCAATATGAAAGCCTTGTCACTTATATGTACAGAGTGTAGTATTATCACACTGTTGATATATCTTCACAACAATGCTGATTTATTTTGCACTTAATCTCACACACATCCAAAAACGAAACAGTTGTGCACACATTCATTTAGTTTGACAGTTAAATTAATTACAGAGTAAATGAGTTTCATTATGGCCACCAGTGATGTCATCGGGGACAATGAATCCTTGTGTTGTGTTAATAACAGCTCAATTAAATTACGACAAGGTATATTTTTCACCTACATCATTTCACACAGACAAGGATTCAATGTCCCAGATGAGATCACTGGTGGCCTTATATTCAAACTCATTTACTAATTTTAACTGTCAAACTAAATGAATATGTGCAAAATAGTTTTTGGATGTGTGTGAGATTATGTGCAAAATAAATCAGCATTGTGAAGACAGATACAGATACATCTGATTAGCACTATTACTCAGTTGTACTAATTTATATATTTTATACCCAGTTTAATCACCTGTACATTGTATATTACATTGTAGGTTAACCCTTTCTGTTATGGTTTGTAACCGACCCCAATCGCACAACACAAGACAGGTATGAGAGTAAGCCAAAACAGGGCAAATATTTATTATAGAACAAAAAGCGGCACAGTCCCTTTAAGGGAAAACACAAAAACACTAGAGTCAAGGAAATATGGAAAATGCGGCACTGTGCCTTTAAGAGGCGAACAGGCTAAGGGACTAAGGCTAAGGGCCAGGGCTAAGGACCAGGGCTAAGTGTCAGGGCCAGGACCAGGGGCACTGGAGAGGGGGACAGGGACAGGTGCCCGGAGAGGCGGGCTGGAGACAGGGACAGAGAACAGGGTTAAGGCCTTGGACAGGGCGAGGGCCAGAGCTGCTTACAGGGATGAGGACAGGGTTCCGACGGCGGAGGCCTGGCACGGGGACAGGGGCCCGACGGCGGAGGCCTGGCACGGGGACAGGGGCCCGATGGCGGTGGCCTGGCACGGGGACAGGGGCCCGACGGCGGAGGCCTGGCACGGGGACAGGGGCCCGACAGCGGGGGCCGGGCACGGAGATCCTCCTCCCCGGATGCTGCAGACGGGCAGCGCAGAACGAAGGGGGTCCCAGGGGAACGGGATGGGAACAAGCCATCCTCCCGTGGAATACTAGGGAGCGACGACGAGCCTGGGTCCAAGGGGAACGGGATGGGCACACGCCGTCCTCCCGTGGAATACTAGGGAGCGACGACGAGCCTCACCCCAGGAACGAGGATCACGAAGAGACGCCTTCCTCCTGTGGAATCGGGAGCGATGGCGTGCCGGCTTGACGTCTGGAGTGGGAACACTGGAAAACCTCCCGTAGAGAATTAGAGAGCGAAGACGGTGTCCCACTCCAGGCAAACGGCGACAGGTGGTGATGGCTGGCACGTCGTCTCACGCCGGAGACGCGGCAGGTGATGGTAACGTAGAGGATGGTAACGTACAGAACTCCATGAACACAGAATGAACACAGATACAGATACAGAACGACCCGACCAGGACTGGAAGGGAGGTCCAGGTATATAAAGCCCTCTGGGGCGCTAATCATAAACTATGACAGCTGCGTGAAGGTAGTCCAAGGGTGGGGGCTGGTGAAGAGTAGAGGAGAGTAAATCATCGCAAGGGTGGGGGCTGGTGAGGGAGAGTAGACAGGGAAAAGTTCAGGGAACAGGCGAATCCTCACAGTACCTCCCCCTCCACGGGAGCCACCGGGCGACCGAAACACTACCACGACGGGGCAGAACACTAACATGACGGTCAGAACACTAACATGACGGGGCAGAACACTAACATGACGGGGCAGAACACTAACATGACGGGCAGAACACTAACATGACGGGGCAGAACACTAACGGAATCAGACAGCGGGGCAGGGGACAAGACAAGGCAACAAACAAAACAAAAAAACTGGGCCATGCTAGCAGGGGAAGCTACACCTAAAGTGGGGCTAGCAGAGGGACTGGGTAGCTGCCAGAGCATTGCTAGCTACAGGGCCTATGCTAGCTGTACTGCTACAATAGCATAGAAGCCGCGCTAGCTGCCGGAGCTAGGCTAGCGGACAGGGCTGGACTAGCAAAGGAGAACAAGCTAGCTGAAAGGACAGTCCTAGCTGTGGGGAACAGGGTAGCTAACAGGGGAGCTAACGAGGCTAACAGGGGAGCTAACAGGGGAGTCAACAGGGGAACTAACAGGGGAACTAACATACACTGTCTGTGCTGGCTGGGGTCGTCGACTGGTCGGGTCGTACTGTTATGGTTTGTAACCGACCCCAATCGCACAACACAAGACAGGTATGAGAGTAAGCCAAAACATGGCAAATATTTATTATAGAACAAAAAGCGGCACAGTCCCTTTAAGGGAAAACACAAAAACACTAGAGTCAAGGAAATATGGAAAATGCGGCACTGTGCCTTTAAGAGGCGAACAGGCTAAGGGACTAAGGCTAAGGGCCAGGGCTAAGGACCAGGGCTAAGTGTCAGGGCCAGGACCAGGGGCACTGGAGAGGGGGACAGGGACAGAGGCCCGGAGAGGCGGGCTGGAGACAGGGACAGAGAACAGGGTTAAGGCCTTGGACAGGGCGAGGGCCAGAGCTGCTTACAGGGATGAGGACAGGGTTCCGACGGCGGAGGCCTGGCACGGGGACAGGGGCCCGACGGCAGGGGCCTGGCACGGGGACAGGGGCCCGACGGCGGAGGCGTGGCACGGGGACAGGGGCCCGACAGCGGGGGCCGGGCACGGAGATCCTCCTCCCCGGATGCTGCAGACGGGCAGCGCAGAACAAAGGGGGTCCCAGGGGAACGGGATGGGAACAAGCCATCCTCCCGTGGAATACTAGGGAGCGACGACGAGCCTGGGTCCAAGGGGAACGGGATGGGCACACGCCGTCCTCCCGTGGAATACTAGGGAGCGACGACGAGCCTCACCCCAGGAACGAGGATCACGAAGAGACGTCTTCCTCCCATGGAATCGGGAGCGATGGCGTGCCGGCTTGACGTCTGGAGTGGGAACACTGGAAAACCTCCCGTAGAGAATTAGAGAGCGAAGACGGTGTCCCACTCCAGGCAAACGGCGACAGGTGGTGATGGCTGGCACGTCGTCTCACGCCGGAGACGCGGCAGGTGATGGTAACGTACAGGATGGTAACGTACAGAACTCCATGAACACAGAATGAACACAGATACAGATACAGAACGACCCGACCAGGACTGGAAGGGAGGTCCAGGTATATAAAGCCCTCTGGGGCGCTAATCATAAACTATGACAGCTGCGTGAAGGTAGTCCAAGGGTGGGGGCTGGTGAAGAGTAGAGGAGAGTAAATCATCGCAAGGGTGGGGGCTGGTGAGGGAGAGTAGACAGGGAAAAGTTCAGGGAACAGGCGAATCCTCACACTTTCACTACCACACTACAGACGGTTATCCTCTCACTACCACACTACAGAAGGTTAACCCTTTCACTACCACACTACAGAAGGTTAACCTTTCACCACCAGACTACAGAAGGTTAACCCTTTCACTACCACACTACAGAAGGTTAACCTTTCACTACCACAGTACAGAAGGTTAACCTTTCACTACCACACTACAGAAGGTTAACCCTTTCACTACCACACTACAGAAGGTTAACCCTTTCACTACCACACTACAGAAGGTTAACCGTCTGTAGTGTGATAGTAAAGGGTTAACCTTCTGTAGTGTGGTAGTGAAAGGTTAACCTTCTGTAGTGTGGTAGTGAAAGGTTAACCGTCTGTAGTGTGATAGTAAAGGGTTAACCTTCTGTAGTGTGGTAGTGAAAGGGTTAAGTAATAAATGCAATGATCATCATAATTATAATCTAATCTAATCATTGTGTGTTGGTGAAGTTCCCCTTTAACCGTTCCTACCTACATGAATAATAACACTGAATGAAACCTGTCCTTCCAGGCCGTGGGATCTAGCCACTACAACAGGGTGTTACTGAGAGGATGTGTGAAAGGTTGTGACTAAACGGTGTAATAATCCTGTGGAGGTAGCGTACAGTAGGGAGGCGAGCGCTGCCGGCTGCTGCTCCTCGACCTTTCTGAAGGTCACGCTGGTGAACAAACAGCCCACTACGTCCCCAAAGGTTGTTTGTATGGATTTAATAACCAGGTGTCGCAGGTTTTGTTTTCAATTCTAATTAAATGTTGACATTATCGAACACCGGATCCCTGTGTTCACAAAGAATGTCACTGTGAGTGACCAGTTCCCCCGCGTGTGTATATATATATATTTATAAAACGCACATTGCAGTGTTATAAAGAATTTGTGGTTTTACTTTTATTTAATCTGATGTAAAATATATATATATATTAAAAAGTAGCCTACACTGTAAAAAATATATATATATTTCACGGGAAATTCACTGTATTATTTTACAGATTACCTTTGTTTTTCTACTTTAACACTTTCGATGCCGGCCATGTTTTCCTTTTTACCCCCTTGAATGCCGCCACCCACTTCAATGTTAGCGTTAAAAATGCATAATCTATGTTTTAAATTATGGCTATGTGTCTAATCTGCCCATCGCTTATCAATTACTTGTTTGCAGTCAACATTGTCGAAACGGATTGTTTTTTAATCGGTTCATATCCTTTTTATAGCATTTCGAAAAGCTATCGTTCTCTCGAAAATTTCCGGAAAATAGAAAGATTCCCCCATAAACGGTATTTATTGGAATATTCTCGAATACACTAGACACGTTGTCATTTGTCGGCCTATTTATGAATCTCAAGCCTAGTAACAGACACAATATTCCTGACACTGGGAATCCATTCCCTGAGATCCATGGATGTCCCTAGATACCAATAACATCCAAATGGACCTTGTATAAGTGGAGCAATCTTCCATTTACTTAGGTATGTATTTTTAGGCGGATTTTCTGAAAATATGGCTAGGGTTTAAGAGGTTAAGTTGTTTTATATATTACTTATTTTGTACACCGTTTTATCCTCTGATAAACACTCAACGTTACGTTGCCTTTTATGCCACTTTTAAAACCAATTGAGTGTATCATCACTGAATACGTGTGGGTCCTTTTAAAGCTGCAATAACCAAGTTCTGACCACTAGGGGGCCGCAAGTCGCCACTTTAAACAAACTCCATTTTCCCAATATGAAAGCCTTGTCACTTATATGTACAGAGTGTAGTATTATCACACTGTTGATATATCTTCACAACAATGCTGATTTATTTTGCACTTAATCTCACACACATCCAAAAACGAAACAGTTGTGCACACATTCATTTAGTTTGACAGTTAAATTAATTACAGAGTAAATGAGTTTCATTATGGCCACCAGTGATGTCATCGGGGACAATGAATCCTTGTGTTGTGTTAATAACAGCTCAATTAAATTACGACAAGGTATATTTTTCACCTACATCATTTCACACAGACAAGGATTCAATGTCCCAGATGAGATCACTGGTGGCCTTATATTCAAACTCATTTACTAATTTTAACTGTCAAACTAAATGAATATGTGCAAAATAGTTTTTGGATGTGTGTGAGATTATGTGCAAAATAAATCAGCATTGTGAAGACAGATACAGATACATCTGATTAGCACTATTACTCAGTTGTACTAATTTATATATTTTATACCCAGTTTAATCACCTGTACATTGTATATTACATTGTAGGTTAACCCTTTCACTACCACACTACAGAAGGTTAACCTCTCACTACCACACTACAGAAGGTTAACCCTTTCACTACCACACTACAGAAGGTTAACCTTTCACCACCAGACTACAGCAGGTTAACCCTTTCACTACCACACTACAGAAGGTTAACCTTTCACTACCACAGTACAGAAGGTTAACCTTTCACTACCACACTACAGAAGGTTAACCCTTTCACTACCACACTACAGAAGGTTAACCCTTTCACTACCACACTACAGAAGGTTAACCGTCTGTAGTGTGATAGTAAAGGGTTAACCTTCTGTAGTGTGGTAGTGAATGGTTAACCTTCTGTAGTGTGGTAGTGAAAGGTTAACCGTCTGTAGTGTGATAGTAAAGGGTTAACCTTCTGTAGTGTGGTAGTGAAAGGGTTAACCTGCTGTAGTCTGGTGGTGAAAGGTTAACCTAATTAAATTAATTACAGAGTAAATGAGTTTCATTATGGCCACCAGTGATGTCATCGGGGACAATGAATCCTTGTGTTGTGTTAATAACAGCTCAATTAAATTACGACAAGGTATATTTTTCACCTACATCATTTCACACAGACAAGGATTCAATGTCCCAGATGAGATCACTGGTGGCCTTATATTCAAACTCATTTACTAATTTGAACTGTCAAACTAAATGAATATTTTACCTTTCACTACCACACTACAGAAGGTTAACCCTTTCACTACCACACTACAGAAGGTTAACCCTTTCACTACCACACTACAGAAGGTTAACCGTCTGTAGTGTGATAGTAAAGGGTTAACCTTCTGTAGTGTGGTAGTGAAAGGTTAACCGTCTGTAGTGTGATAGTAAAGGGTTAACCTTCTGTAGTGTGGTAGTGAAAGGGTTAAGTAATAAATGCAATGATCATCATAATTATAATCTAATCTAATCATTGTGTGTTGGTGAAGTTCCCCTTTAACCGTTCCTACCTACATGAATAATAACACTGAATGAAACCTGTCCTTCCAGGCTGTGGGATCTAGCCACTACAACAGGGTGTTACTGAGAGGATGTGTGAAAGGTTGTGACTAAACGGTGTAATAATCCTTTCTGAAGGTCACGCTGGTGAACAAACAGCCCACTACGTCCCCAAATGTTGTTTGTATGGATTTAATAACCAGGTGTCGCAGGTTTTGTTTTCAATTCTAATTAAATGTTGACATTATCGAACACCGGATCCCTGTGTTCACAAAGAATGTCACTGTGAGTGACCAGTTCCCCCGCGTGTGTATATATATATATTTATAAAACGCACATTGCAGTGTTATAAAGAATTTGTGGTTTTACTTTTATGTAATCTGATGTAAAAAAATATATATATTAAAAAGTAGCCTACACTGTAAAAAATATATATATATTTCACGGGAAATTCACTGTATTATTTTACAGATTACCTTTGTTTTTCTACTTTAACACTTTCGATGCCGGCCGTGTTTTCCTTTTTACCCCCTTGAATGCCGCCACCCACTTCAATGTTAGCATTAAAAACGCATAATCTATGTTTTAAATTATGGCTATGTGTCTAATCTGTAAGATAAAGCAGGGCTCGCAACTCATTGGTAGTTCCAAGGTGTTTATTTGACAAAAAAAGCAGATGCGACGTTTCGACCCTTCTGCTTGAAGAAGACCAGAAGGGTCGAAACGTCGCATCTGCTTTTTTTGTCAAATAAACACCTTGGAACTACCAATGAGTTGCGAGCCCTGCTTTATCTTATGTATTACTGTTTTTACAGTTTGGCTCAGCACCAACAAACGGAGGATGTGCGTTATTTATTTTTTCTGTATGTGTCTAATCTGCCCATCGCTTATCAATGACTTGTTTGCAGTCAACATTGTCGAAACGGATTGTTTTTTAATCGGTTCATATCCTTTTTATAGCATTTCGAAAAGCTATCGTTCTCTCGGAAATTTCCGGAAAATAGAAAGATTCCCCCATAAACGGTATTTATTGGAATATTCTCGAATACACTAGACACGTTGTCATTTGTCGGCCTATTTATGAATCGTTTTCAAATAAACGCTAGATTATCGATAGTATATGTGTACTTATGCACGCTATAGAAGCGGGCTGAAAAATCTATTCTCTCATTTCCTCAAACATAAACATAAAGACGGACAACACGCTCATCACAGACAAGCTGGATGTAGCCAATTACTTAAACACTTTCTTCACAAACATAGCCACAACACTGGTAAACAAACTACCCTCCCACTCAGGGCAGTATGGGGTAGAACACATAGTAGCATACTACAAGAACCTAGGTGTCCACAAAGAGGACTTCAAACTGGAAATGGTAACTACAGATGAGGTACTCAAAAAACTGAGCGCCCTCCAACAGCAGCCGCCATCACCCCAGTCATCACACACATAATAAACCTCTCCATAAAACAGGGACACGTCCCCAAGGACTTCAAAATTGCGAGAGTAACACCCCTGCACAAAAAGGGCAGCAAATTAGACCCGGGCAACTACCGCCCTGTTTCTATCCTTACATCCATCTCAAAATTCATGGAAAAAATTGTATACGAACAGGTCGAAAAGTACCTTGCGGAAGAAAATCGAATCTACGAATTCCAATCTGGCTTCAGAACATCCCACTCCACTGACACATGCCTTCTCTATTTGAACGACCACATCAAGCAAGAGGTTGACGTGGGCAAATACTGCGGCATGGTCATGCTGGACCTACAAAAGGCCTTCGACACTGTCAATCACACCATTATTTTTTTATTTGAGATTTTGTTTTTACAGGTGGTCCCACATGGGCCAAAAGAAAAGAAAAATAAAATAAGGCCCTCCTTCCCTCCCCCCACCCCTATACCAGACAAAATCATTCTACAATATCTTAGATCATTTGTTAATCATTGTTTTTCCTTTTAGCTTTTAAATCACCCGACAGCAGTCACATATCCCTTGTATTCTGCAGATAGAGAAGAGGAAAATAAGAACATAATAGGAAAAATAAACCGTAACAAGCTGAGAGACCAGGGAAGCCAGTCAGATCGCCTCCGTCACATTATCCGCTTCCATACCCTCAAAGAAAGTTAGGAAAGGATCCCAAATATTGTGGAATTTTTCGGTACAGCCTCTGATAGTATACCTGATCTTCTCCAATTTAATATGATACATGACCTCTCTCATCCAGTGGCCAAAGACAGGTGGTCCCGGGTCCTTCCATTGTATCTAAAGTGGATGTCCGCTGGGGCCACTCCGAACAATGCAATATATGGTGATGGCTCCACTTCCTTTCCAAATATCTTAGAGAAGGTGTCAAAGATGGTCTGCCAGTAGGTGTGCAACTTTGGGCACGTCCAGAACATGTGGAGCAGAGTGGCTGGAGCCTGTCTACAGCGGTCGCATAGAGGGTCTATGTCGGGATATATCTTAGAGAGCCTGTCTTTAGACCAATGCAGTCGGTGTACAATTTTAAATTGGATAACCGCATGTTTAAGGCAAATGGAAGAGGAGAAAATCCCCTGTATTATCTTGTCCCATGTGACCTCTGTGATTGGTTCACCTAAGTCAGTCTCCCATCTGCCCCTGAGGAGGTTTAAAGGTGTCGAGTTGCTTCTATTAAGTAGTTCATAAATTCTGCTTATAGCCTGTTTCTGGATCAGTTTACAGTTCAAGATTGAGTCTAAAAGGGAGGCCGGAGGGCACACTGGGTAGCAGTCCGAGTTTGAAGTTACGAAGCTCCGGAGTTGCAAGTATCTATAGAAGTGTGACCTAGGGATCTTGTATTTCTGTACTAGCTGATCAAAGGAGGCAAAGTTGCCGTCTATATAGAGGTCAGACAGCGTAATCACTCCACTCCCAACCCAACTGTCAAAGGCCTTATCCATCGTTGATGGGACAAACATGTGATTTCTTGTGATCAGCCAGTGATAGAGGGAGAAGGTTCTTCTAAATTGGTTCCACACTTTTATCGAGTGGATGACAACTGGGTTCGAGGTAAAGCTAGATATGGGCTGTGTGAACGGGAGCTTAGCACATAACAAGGCAGATAGGGAGGTAGATTTAACCGACGCACTCTCCAGTACTGTCCACCAGGGGGCTGTGTCCTTCCCCCTTACCCAGTATAATAACGATCTTATGTTTGCTGCCCAGTAGTAGTAAATAAAGTTTGGAAGCGCCATCCCACCCATTACGCGGGGTCTCTGCAGCATAGATCTTTTGATCCGGGATGGTTTTTTGTTCCAGATAAAGGAAAATATCTGGTTGTTTATCTTGGAGAAGAATGTTTTGGTCAGAAAGACTGGAAGACTCTGAAATACATATCGAAATTTCGGCAATACATTCATCTTTATTGTGTTGATTCTCCCACCCAGGGATAGCGACAGGGGGTCCCAACGTTCAATATCTCTCGCCAGGTTGGACAGTAAGGGTTGATAGTTAGCCATATATAGGTCCTTATGTTCATGCGAGATCCATATCCCGAGGTACTTGAACTTTTTAGGGCTTATTTTAAACGGGAATGTGCTCAGAGGTATTCGATCCGCCGAGGTGCCAACGGGCATCAGTTAGCTTTTTTGAATGTTGATTTTGTATCCGGATATTTTGCCGAAGTCCGCAAGTAGGGTCATCAACCGAGGAAGACTCGTTTGGGGTTGTGATATGTACAGCAACATGTCGTCCGTGTAGAGCGAGACTTTATGCTCCGAGCCCGTGCGCATGATCCCTTTGATATCGGTATTCTGCCTCAGAGCCAGCGCAAGGGGCTCCATTGCGATCGCAAAAAGGAGTGGAGATAAAGAACATCCCTGTCTCGTACCCCTATGGAGTTCAAAGTAGGTGGATAGATTGTTGTTGGTGCGAACGGCAGCCATCGGAGACGTATATAGAATTTGAATCCAAGCTATGAGCTTAGTGCCAAACCCAAACCTCTCCAGAGCGTGGAAAAGATAGTCCCACTCCACCCGATCAAACGCTTTTTCAGCATCAAGGGAGAGGACCACATCAGGTGTTCCGGGTGGAGAGGGGCTATACAGGATATTTAGGAGGTGTAGAAAGAGTACCGATTCTTGATGAAGCCTGTTTGGTCCGGCGAGATAATCGAGGGGAGAACCCCCTCCAGACGACGGGCTAGAACCTTAGCGAGAACCTTGACATCGGCGTTAAGGAGGGAAATTGGACGGAACGAGCCGCATTCCAGGGGGTTCTTGTCTTTCTTAAGGATTAAGGAGATAACCGCTTGGCGCATGGTCGGAGGAAGAGAATTTGTCGAGAATGATTCGTCAAATACGGCTAGCAGCAGTGGGGACAGCTGGGTTGAGAATCTTTTGTAGAAGTCTGTAGGGTAACCGTCTGGCCCCGGGGACTTGCCACTCTGCATAGATCTAATCGCTGATGTAATCTCCGCAACCGTAAGTTCCTCCTCCAGATCTGCGGCCCTCTCCGGGTTGACTGTCGGGACGCGGAGGGTCCTACAGAAATCGCCTAGCGTGGAGGGCCCCACTTGCGAGTCCGAGGTGTATAACGATTGGTAGAACGTTTTAAAGCTTTTATTAATTTTAAGGTTGTCAGTGGCTTTTGAGCCCCGCTCGTCGTTGATAGTGGGGATGGACTGGTTGGCAGTTCTTTGTCGCAGCTGATGGGCAAGTATCCGTCCGGCCTTCTCCCCATGTTCATAGTACCCCTGTCGCGTTTTAGTAATGAGGTACTCAGTCTGTCACGTTGACAGGAGGTCAAACTCAGTTCGCAGCGATATACGTTTTTTCAACGTGTCGGTTGATGGCGAGTGGCTATGTAGTCTATCTAGCTCCAAAATCTCGTCCCTCAGTTGCTTAAGGCGTGCCGTGTTTATCTTCTTTTGGTTGGCGCAATATGAAATCACCTGTCCCCTTAAGTACGCCTGATTCTCAAATGGTTAAAGAAGACATTCCCGGAGTCTTATTAACGTTGAGAAATAATGTAATTTCCGAGGTGATGAAGCTTGTGAAGGCTTCCTCCGACAGAAGCAACGGGTTGAGTCTCCACTGGTGGTGGCCGAGCCGTGTATTCGGGATGCGTGTACCTTAATGACAAGCAAGCAGTGCAAAAATGCGGAAGCATTCGTCACCGCACGCCACTACGGTAAAGCGCCTTTCTTTTCAGGCCCGCTTTGGGAGCTGTCGCGCGGAAATAGGCTGTCTATTGCCATTCTCTTTGACAAACTCTAACCTTAATCAGCTCCTTAACAGCGCCTAAACTTAACCGTTCTAACCTTAACCAACTCCGAAACAATGCCTAACCTTAACCTTAACCTTAACCATGCCTAACCTTAACCATAGAAAGAATATTGCCATTCTCTTTGACAAACTCTAACCTTAACCAGCTCCTTAACAGCGCCTAAACTTAACCGTTCTAACCTTAACCAACTCCGAAACAATGCCTAACCTTAACCTTAACCTTAACCATGCCTAACCTTAACCGGCGAAAGAATACACGTTAAAAAAAAATCACGTTTAAAAAAAAATATTTGATGGGATTCAAACTCGCCAGCAAACGAGCCGTAAGATCCACAGCCATGCAGTCTTACCAATTGAGCTATTTCTGGATACTGAATAAGGGGCGGTGACTTATATATATTGAGCTCCGCTCGTGTCGAACCAAGGCGGGATCTCATGCGCATGCGCGGGCACCTCGCGCGAGCACGCCGGCGCACGCACGCACCTGAGCGAGCACGCCGCCGCCGGTGCACGCACCTGGGCGCTGGGCGAAGGAAAATGAAAGGCGCATTACCGCACGCCACTACGGTAGAATGCTTCCGCATTCTTGCACTGCTTGCTTGTCATTAAGGAACAGGCATTCGGGATACTCATTTTCATAACTAAGGGACCATGGTCCGAGATAACTATCGCTCCGTATTCGCATTTGGTTACGAGGGGAAGGAGTCTCTTATCCAGGAGAAAGCTGTCTATGCGCGAGAAGGTATTATGGAACGGGGAAAAAAAGGAGTATCCTCTGGATGTAGGATTACGAAACCGCCACATGTCAGCTACCCCATATGATTTAAGAAAGTGCCAGATTGCACGGGACGAGCTAGACTGGGGGGCCTTCCTGGACGAGCTACGGTCCAGCACCGGGGAGAGTGCACAATTCATGTCGCCGCCAAGGATGAGATGGTGCGAGGTCATATCCGGTAGGCGGGAAAAAAGGCTGGTGAAGAACGTAGGGTTGTCCCAGTTTGGTGCGTAGATATTAGCCAAAATGACCGGAAATGAATGCAGTTTCCCCACGACTATAATATAGCGCCCTGCAGGGTCGGCCTCTACACTTGACATAGTAAATGGCGTGTTTTTATCTATCAAAATAGCTGCTCCTCTGGCCTTTGTGTGGAAGTTGGAGTGATACATCTGTCCCACCCATCCTTCCCCCAGTCGAGCATGGTCCGCAGTTTTTAAATGCGTCTCCTGTAAAAACGCTATGTCTGCATTGAGTTGTTTTAAATGTGTAAGTACCTTCTTACGCTTTACTGGGTGGTTGAGTGATTTAACATTCCAACTCACGAATTTGACAGAGCACCCTTCCAGCCCCATGGTATCACCCGTGTCGATCATAGTAGATGAGAGAGGCCATGCATCTGGAACCTATAGAGAGCTCAGCACAACTGCAGGTGAAAAGCAAAACAGACGTCTGATCAGTTAAGCATGTTGAATGTACAAGTCCGGTAACCCCCCCCCTGACACCTATAAAAAACAAGGTGCCCAAAATACCCTTCAGAAACTAATCCACACATAATGTGCTTATGTTGGAGGTGTTCTACCTATGGAGCCAGCCGCTCAGGCCCCCCGAGCCCCTTAGGTAAAATAAAATAAGAAAGAGAAAGAAAAGAAAAATAAGAGTAAAAAAAAAAAAAAAAAATTACTCAGATCTTGGTATTATATAAGGTCTTCAGCTGTCCAGTGGGATACACCCAACCAGGTAGGGTAATATAGGTGGCAGCGGTGAACGGTAAGCATAACAATAATACATTAACATTAACAACCTCACATCAAGCAGGCCCTGAAATAAGGCAAAACATCTTACTCCCGAGCAAGGGCAACCAACATGCCCTGTTAAACACAAAAAAGTGTGCGTGTGTCCATGCGTCTACAAATGGGTGTGTACCTGGGCATATGCCCTTCAGTGTTCGTGCATTTGCGTGCACGTGATCCTATGTGTATGTGTGTATAGATGTATCGGACACAGCCAAGGTGTAAACGTATGGGTGTGTAGGCGTGAGTGTGTGGGTCCGTGCCCCCGTGTCTGTATAATGTGTAAATGTGTAAGTGTGTCTTAATGTGTGTCTGTGCATGCGCGTAGTGCGCGCCCACGTGTGTGTAGTACGCCTAGAATCTCTAGGTAGTGCCATAGACGCCTACATAATGGAGCAGTCGAAGCAGGTGCCCCACCACTATTGAACTTGGGGGGGCAAACGTCTGCTTTTGCACCCCCACTTTTTGATCATATGAAAAATATGATATATCCCCCCCCAATATATAAATCTAACCATAACTACGTAATTTCAATCAAATTAATAATACGCAATGACACTTAATAGCAAGTTTTTAAGTTTCCAAAGATTGCGACCCCCCCCCCCCCCCCCTGCCCCATATGGTTTGATCCAGTGCCTCCCATCCCCAGCAGACCTTGGTGCACAGCAGGGCTCGAGACTAACGATGTCCCGTCGTCCCGGGGACGATCAAATATTGATTTGGGACGAACAGAAATCTTTGCTGGGACGCATCCGGGACGGAGAGGATTTTTTTTTCACAGGAAATGTCAATTGGACGACTGTCAGTGCGCGCATATATTGCTGTCAAATGGTTAATGTCTCGTGCTGACTAAGTTCACTGAAGTCTAAACGTAGCGTGATTTGCCAAATCCAATGACTATCTCCGCCTCCCAACGCAGCAATACGCTCATCCAGCATCAAGTTCCTACCCACCTCTCCTCCGGTACAGTATGCACTGTGCACCGTACGATTGCAACGGTGCGGAACCTTTTTTTGCGGAACTTAAATCCCCACGTAATTTATCAACAACACTGCGGTCTGCTGTGAGCATTATAAAA
Organism: Notolepis coatsorum; assembly: GCF_963971535.1. Taxonomy (NCBI): domain Eukaryota; kingdom Metazoa; phylum Chordata; class Actinopteri; order Aulopiformes; family Paralepididae; genus Notolepis; species Notolepis coatsorum. The sequence goes on from NC_140168.1 coordinate 136,118,163, forward strand.
CAAACGTGTGTTTAACCGACCGTGAATTAAAGTGTCAATGCTGTTTGTCATTTTAACAGCAGATACTTTCTTAAATGCCATCCTCCCGACAGAGCAGTGTGACGGGGAGCTCTGATGGGTTCGATTGCTGGTGTTAGCATTAGCTGAAGAGCTAGTTTTAGCTTAACGTTACCTTGGCTAAAGTTGGGACTATTCATAATCCAGCAATAATGGCTGCAGACCTGCAAGCAAAGTACAGCAAGTTGGCAAAGGAGTATTCCAACGTAAATCACATTTTCACCAGTAAAGTTAGTCTTTCCATCTGCAGCTACATGCTAGCTAACCTAGCTCATGTTAGCGTCGTCACTGAACCACCTCGCGTACACAATTAATGACATGTTGCGGACAGCCATATCGGTGACAATGTTTAGCTTTTAGTGCCAAATGATAAGAGTCTGAGGCGGAGTCTCAAAAGAGAATGTTGAATATTTATTGTGCAAAAATCACAACAGATCCTCTCCAACGGAGCCTTGTAGCTGAGTAGGGTATATCTGCAGAGCCACTTGGTAACGAGTGCAACACCGTGTAATGTCCGTGTGGATCGTTGGAGTAGGGTATATCTGCAGTGCTGCAGCCCCATACTCAGTGTATAGATTTGTATTAGTATCATAATCAATCACCTGTTGTTGAATAAATACCATTACTTTCTAGTTATTACTAAAAAACAGTATATATAAAACAGTAGCTGTATAAAAAAAAAAAAAAAAAAAGTATAATTTATATAATTTAATTTAAAAAAAAAATTATGCACTGGTATTTTTGGGACGGTTACATTCACTTTGGGACGGTTAAAATTGTATTTCGGGACGGTTCTGGGACGGTGGTGAAAAAAGTTAGTCTGGAGCCCTGGCGCACAGTAGTGATGTGACGATTCATCGATTTGCATCGGTGCGCCGGCATACACGTTCACGATGCGCGTGCACCGGTGGAATACGTGCGCACCGGCTAGAACTCAGGTTGAACTCGCGATGCATCTTGTTGTAGCGTCTTTGCGTCGGTCAAAACCGATGCATTAATATAATTTCCTCTCATCCACTTCTGTCAGCAGTGCACTGTGACTGCACACAGCTGATACTATACTACTAATACAGAAGGCGAGAGCCGCGTCACAGTTAACAACAACAAACAGTGGAAGTCGAGGACATGAATAGAATTGGGCTTCCTCTGGCTAACGCCAGTTAGCCGTTCAGCTAACGCTAAACTAAACTACAGTGTCTAACTAACTAACTAACGCAACACCAGTTCCATTAGTGAGGAGGGGGGGGGGGGTATATTGAAGACGCTTGACAACAGGTTCAAAGATAACTTCACATTTATTGGCTATTGGTTTCTTTATATCGCTTCATGAAGCAGGCTATCCAGGCTGGCTCCGTGTGTGTTCTGTTGACATCCGATCCTAGCCTAGTGTGTGACATCATCAACTACGCGACTCAGACGGGCTCTCTCTCTCTCTCTCTCTCTCTCTCTCTCTCTCTCTCTCTCTCTCTCTCTCTCTCTCTCTCTCTCTCTCTCTCTCTATCTCTCTCTGTTCAATGATTTAACGTGGCCAAACGTTACAATATAAATACTAATTGGATAGTTGATGATAAACATTTAATTTCATTATCTGAAATATTATAAAATCATTTAAGTCTGCTATAAGCCATTATCCCTTTGTGTATGATTATTATTGTCTCACAGTAGTACATTGTGTGTGTGTTTTTAGCTAAAGTGGATAGAAAAGACAGTTTATGCAAAAGTCTTCTTAGGCACCCAAGAGTTTTTATATAAATTGTCTTACAGTAGATTATTTTATTTTTAATAATAATATAAGCTGCATATAAGGAATACAACCAAATCCTCTGTCATACCATAAAATTGTATCATTATTTTGCATCGTGTTGAATCGCATCGTATCGCCCCGAATCGCATTATGTTGAATCAAATCGTATCGAATCGTATCGTATCTCAACAGGGGGTGAATCGTATCGCATTGCATCGCCCGGTGCTTCAAATGTATCGTTAATGTATCGTACCGTTGGCACCGTATCGAGATGCGCATCGCATCGGCCTCGTGATGGAGATGCACATCCCTAGCGCACAGTGCTGCAGCCTGCAGGTAGGCTGAGTGTAAATATCAAAGCCCACCGAGTGTGTCATAATATTGGTGGCAGGCAGGCAGGCTTTTCCAGTAAGTTGTTCAAATAAAAGGATTATGTTAGACATGTCTTTACTATTGAGTGGTAGAACTTCTACGGTTCTACCACGCAATACAATAAAAGTGTTTCACGGTCCCGAAATGCGATCTGGTCATACCGTAAATCCTCTAATAAATAATAATAACGTTTCCCTCTGGTTGGCGTTAGCTTTAGTGCTAGCCGCTAGCTAACGTTATCTAGATATGTGGTGTCAGCTGGATGACGTTGACTTCGTTTGCAAACGTTAGCGCTATCTATATGGCAGACGAGCAGGGCCGGATTATTTTTATAAATTTTTTTTTATTTTATTTTTTATTTTATTTTTTAGATCAATGTCATGACTGTGCACTGCAGACTCAGGGAGGAGACAGAGAAGGAGAGAAAGAGACACAAGAGTTACAGGTAATGGAAATATATCTTTTTTCTCTTTCTTATTAAAAACTTGGCCTATTTGAAAGGAGATTGATTTAATAAAAATAAATGAGCGAAAAATCAATATACAGTGTATATACAGTATATATATATTAATATATTATTATTATAGTAATTGGCTATCATACTGCAATATAAACTGAGTTTTATAGTGAAAAGAGCAGCTTTATTGGTCAAGATTGAAGGCTCTATATTGCAGGAAATTGCACGTACAGGTTCATTAAATTTAAAAAAAAATCTGCCATGGAGGGGTTTGTGCCGGACCCCCTCCAAACCACCCCTGTCCAAAAAAACAAAACAAAAATTTAAAAAAATATTATAATATTAAAAAAATATTAAAATATATCTTGCACCCCCACTTTCAACTATAACTAGGCGGCCATGGGTAGTGCTCCATTAGGTATGCGGGCGCGTGCGCCATCTTAGGTGTGAGCATGTGTGTACATATTTATATGTCTGTATGTGTATACACACATTGTCCTATTGGGGCCAAAATTATACACTGTTCACATCGTCTGTACATCATAAGTATAGGGCAACGAATTTACTGGAGGTTGGTGAGTCACTTAGCTTGGTAAATAGTGTCCAGTGGTGTCCTCTCAATGCAAGGCAGACGATGCTACACATAAATGATCACACAGTAGACATTACAGTAGCCTCTATATCAGTGGAGGCTGCTGACCAAATCTTTAGGTGAAGCACAAATTATTATATTATATATTAAATTATATTTTTTAAACATCCCCAACGCTGCAACACCCCCATTCCTCCCAGGTGTCAGGCTCCTCATTCGCTTCCATTCATTTTGGGGACCATGTTTGAATATCATCCTTCAGAAGTATAAACAAACTATACTGCTGTGACGATTTCAATTAAACAGACCATTCTGAGTCAATGGTATGCAGTGGCGTTGCGCAATATGTCAGGGCAGGGCAGGGCAGGGCAGACCACTCCCCTAAATCAAACCAAGCAGACCATGTACAGTATACAGTGGCTCTGCGGCCCGATCAAACCAAGCAGACCATGTACAGTATACAGTGGCTCGGCGGCCCCTGATCAAACCAAGCAGACCATGTACAGTATATAGTGGCTTGGCGGCCCGATCAAACCAAGCAGACCATGTACAGTATACAGTGGCTCGGCGGCCCCTGATCAAACCAAGCAGACCATGTACAGTATACAGTGGCTCGGCGGCCCCTGATCAAACCAAGCAGACCATGTACAGTATACAGTGGCTCGGCGGCCTGATCAAACCAAGCAGACCATGTACAGTATACAGTGGCTCGGCGGCCACTGTATACACACACACACACACACACACACACACACACACACACACACACAGCAGCATCACTTATGAACGGTTATTCGGTTACTCACCATTGCTCCAAATGTGTAGACAATAGACAGACAGTGAAACAAAGTTCTCCTCCAAGTCCTGTGGGTATTGTCTCCTCAACGTTTCTGCAGCTGAGCGAATTGCAGTTCTGCTCAATGAATGAATCCGAGAGGAATCCGAATTTCCCCTCTAACTAGTGCTATATGCTTCATTGCGTCATTAATAAAGTTTTCAATCAATCAATCAAACAATGCCGTTTGTTTAGACATTCACAAGACTTGCATAACGTTACAACATAACGTTAGCTAGCAAGCAAGCTAGTCGACAATATCTCCTTCCTCCATTGCAACGCTATCTACAGTACTAGAGAATTCAAAGTGCCCACGAGGCGATGACGTTGTTGTTGTCACGTTTAGCTTTTATCGCAGGTGTATATATATATCATCAAACGATGCACAATAAGTTCATGAACAATAACAAAACACTCCACCCTGGGCCTGATAGCTGCGGTGGTAGCCCTTTAGCTACGTTAGCTCCAACAAGTTATCTTCTTAAGGTGAGACACTGCAGGTGAATAGTCAAATATACTTTTTTTGTTGATTTTGAGATTTTGTTATATTTTGCTTCCTAAACATGTCTTCTATGAAACTAGTGACAATAAAACGTCAATAACACACATTTAGTTGTTTATTTTACATAATTTTGCCTTATTGCATCCATAAATGTGCACATATTTAATGGGGAAGTGCCTCATTTGCATATATAAACATACATTTCAGAAAACTTGCAATATATTTTTTCTTAGTTTATATGTACATAACAAATTGGGAAAGTTTCATAGTGATATCTATTCAAATATTTTTTGCCTATTAGGGGGTACTACACTGTACTACACTGTTTGTAGCCTGTGTGTAGTTCTGTTCAGTTCAATAACATCATTATTATTATTATTCAGTTATCAGGCATGTGTTTAGGTTGTCTATTACTAATGGTTTGATTAGGTATTGTGTTTGTAAATATCTGTTTAAAAAAAAAAGTATGGCATTTTACAATACAGAACTTTGAAGGCGTTTTCCCCGAAAATGAGTTTTAAGAGTTTTTCCTCATACTCTGAGCCAGAAATCTCCACTTCAGTAGCACTCACATACACCAAACCTTCCAGTTCTATTCATATCTATGTTCTGAAGGTATTTACAGAAGGGTTTGTTGATATCGCATTCATACCCTGATTTATATCACATTTTATTCCTAAAAACATGGCGAAATATGGAATTTTACCATAAAAATGGACTGAATGGAGTATTTTCTGATTTATGGAGTGATAAAAAAAGATATCCAAAATCCCCTCTGTAATAACATTTGGCTCTAATATGTCAACAAAATGAAACTATAATTTTGAAAATGGCTTTATCCAATGTTCAGATTTCTGTCCTGGAATTATATGCAAATTAGTGCATATTTAAGTAGATCATGCCTCATTTGCATATTTAAACATACAATTTCAGAAAACTTGTAATACAAAAAAGTCTTGTCTTAATATAAGTAATCAACTGGGGAAGTTTCATTGTGATATCTATTAGTTAATTTTTGTACCCTATTCACCTGCAGTGTCTCCCCTTAAACTGAGATAACAATTATTTTGTAAACAAGCTGCAGAGCAGCAGTACGGCAGAAGAGAAACCATTATCTGATTGGATCACAAGGCTGTCAATCATTCTAGCTGCAGAGCCGCAGAGCAGCAAAAAGAAACCATTATCTGATTATTTATTATTTATTTAATCCTGGGTCAACGTCTGCACGAATATTTACTGCAGTCATTACTGCAATGCAGGCCTGCTCAGAGTTGTACATTTTGGCCATTTTTGAAGAAAAAAAATGCACTGGAGGAAAACATTTCTAATAAAATAATAACAATAATAATAATTAAAAAAAAAGAAATATATATATATATGTAAATTAATAATAATTATGAATTATAAGTGAATTTGTGTTTCACGTGTTGTCATAGAGAAACCTCCACTGCTCTATATATATATTGTCCTGTTGTACCCAATGATACATTGTTCACATCGCCTGCATATCATAAGCAGCACGTACACACCGATACATCTCTCTTTCTATGTGGTCTCACCCGCCGCTGCGTGCACAATGTTCTTTCTGACATAGCTCATTGCCTCCCCTGCATCGGTGAACTCTTTCTCTTTCCCCCCGTGCGTGATGCGAAGTCGGGCTGGAAAAAGAATGCCGTATCGGATGCCTTCACAGCCGCGTAATATCTTCCTCACCTCCGTAAATGCAGCCCTGGCCTTCGCGACGCCCGTGGCATAGTCGGGGAAGATTGCAATAGACTTTCCGTCTATTGCGCCCGTCTCAACACCTCGACACAATCCTGGTAATAGTGGAGTTTAGCCACGATAGCACAGGGCTTCCCGTCTGGCCTCTTTGGCCCCAGTGCTCTATGCCAGGGGTTCCCAAACTTTTCAGGCCGGGACCCAGAAAATAAGGCGTCAGAGAGCCGCGGCCCAATGCACATCGTCAGGCTTTTTTTTCATTTTTTTTTCAGGTGACCGATTTTTTAAGCCAAATATCACTTCAATCCTATTAAGTTAGTTCAAGTTAGTTATTAATTTATATGTGCTATTTATGAGAGGGCTAACTTGTTGCAAAATAATAATGATAATAATAATAGCCTCATTAAAATACTATTGTTGCTTCGGTTGTTTTCAGCGTTTTATGTGCATAATCTGTTATTTAGTTTGAAATGTTCGTTGAAATAAGTAGATTTTTCGTTTTTGTTTATTTATTAAGTTAATATAAAACCATATAGTCACATTTTAGAATACAATAGAATAGAATTTTAGAATACAACTAGAAACACTGTCCTGGCCTGCTTCTAAGTTCACTGGCCTAAAAAAAAAAAATAAAAATATTGGATTTTTTTTATTTATTTTTTTAATCATCTCGCGGCCCTCCCGTGGCTGCTTGCGCCCCACCTTTGGGTCGCGACCCCGACTTTGGGAACCACTGCTCTATGCAAGCGGTCCACCAGCACTTCATCGTCCATTTGCAGCACGTCTCTCAGTAGCTTTGATACCGATGCAGTGGAACTTGAGCCGTCCGTCTCAGCTACTCCAAGTATCCTCACGTTACACCTCCTCATCCTTCCTTCCATGTCGTCACACTTTCCCCTGAGACCAGTCATCTCCGCCTTTAGGTCTTCGACTGTGACTTGTAGCGTTGCCACCTCGTCCGACCACCTCGAGAGACCACCCTCCACGTCCTTAACAGCAACCTCCATTTTGTTCATGTCCACACGCAGTGTCGCTACACAGCTTCGCATTTCCTCCTTTATCGCTTTCAAATCATTTCTGATAAGGTCGAACTCTTTGGAAAGTGCACCTTTCAATTCCGATTGTATTATCTCTGCGATTTCGGATTTCAGCACGAGGAGAATCTCCGTCTTTAAGGCTGTGGTATCCACGCCGGCCATCTTTGATGGTGTGGTCGGTGGTGGCCCAGAGGCGGAACCCGAGGCTTTCTCAGGCCTACTTGTAGTCGGGACGTATCCGTATTTGCGAAGGTTTGATGCCATCTGTCTGTGTAAAAAATTACCAACGGTTTGAACAAATGTACCCTGAGTAAGATTCACTAAGTTATGTAAATCCGTAAGTTTATTAAATTAAGATAAAACAACAAAAAGTAGAGACTCGACGGGAGCAGATTAGATTAGATTAGGAGCTGCCGGGTAGCGCAGCGGACTAAGCGTCTGTCTACCACCGCAGAGACAGTGGGATCGAATCCAAATGCCAGCAGTACCTCCGGCTTGGTCGGTCGTCCATACTGACACAATTGGCAGTGTTAGCGGGTGGGAAGCCGGCGAGGGTGGGTCCTGGTCGTTGTAAACAGCGACTCCTACAGTTCGGTCGGGGCGCCTGCACAGCGAGGGAAGGACCTGGGAGAGGTAGTGTAACCTTCCACACGTTACACTCCCCCAGTGAGAGTCCGTGCTGCCAGGTGAAAAGAAGCGGTGGGCTGCGTAGTGCGTACACATGTGTCGGAGGAAGCATGTGATACTGATAGTCTCCGCCCTCCCGGACGCGTGTATCACTTCCGCAACGGATTTAGTCGGATTTCGGTTTCCGGGTTCGCCTGATTGGCGACTAAGCCCACGTGACCCTACGCTAGCACGCCCCCCTTACCCCGCTTACGCCTGAGAGTCACACACAGCTAGCGGCAGACGGCAGGCAGAGAGCCTTGCTACTACTAGCCGAGTGATGAATGAAGCTGTATCTGTTTCACCTAACAGCACTATTGCTCTGTGATCATAGCCATCCATCTCTAAAGCTAACCACTATTTGTAAAAGCCACAACCACGTTACCATATGTAATAATGTAAATCATTGTGTCGTTGTACATATTGTGTATACACCGTTAGAAGCTAACGTAGCTTAGCTTGGTAGCTGCTGTTGTGCTAACGCCATACCACGACACCCAGCTTGTTAGCCAGCATGAATGCCCGATGTAGAAGGCATAGACGCAGGTTGCTTGTTGGCCGGCATGAGTGGCCGATTTGGGGTGGTTCTCTCCTCTTTGTGTGCCTTTGTCCTTGCGGGTGTTCTGCCGGGGGAGCTTGTGGACGCGACAATAGTGGTGGTTGTAGGGTGTTTGAGCTTGTAGCGCTATTTAGCTCATAGCTATCGTTAGCTTCTAACGGTGTATACACAATATGTACAACGACACAATGATCAAACACCTTATAAATACTATTGTCATGTCCATAAGTTCCCTGGCAGAATACTTGTGAGAACAAGGGTATACAAGGAGGAGAGAACCATTTTAAATCGGGTATTCATGCTGGCTAACAAGCTGGGTAGCTATGAGCTAACTAGCGCTACAAGCTCAAACACCCTACAACCACCACTATTGTCGCGTCCACAAGCTCCCCCGGCAGAACACCCGCAAGGACAAAGGCACACAAAAAGGAGAGAACCACCCCAAATCGGGCATTCATGCCGGCCAACAAGCGACCTGCATCTATGCCTTCTACATCGGGCATTCATGCTGGCTAACAAGCTGGGTGTTGTGGTATGGCATTAGCACAACAGCAGCTACCAAGCTAAGCTACGTTAGCTTCTAACGGTGTATACACAATATGTACAACGACACAATGATTTACATTATTACATATGGTAACGTGGTTGTGGCTTTTACAAATAGTGGTTAGCTTTAGAGATGGATGGCTATGATCACAGAGCAATAGTGCTGTTAGGTGAAACAGATACAGCTTCATTCATCACTCGGCTAGTAGTAGCAAGGCTCTCTGCCTGCCGGCTGCCGCTAGCTGTGTGTGACTCTCAGGCATAAGCGGGGTAAGGGGGGCGTGCTAGCGTAGGGTCACGTGGGCTTAGTGGCCAATCAGGCGAACCCGGAAACCGAAATCCGACTAAATCCGTTGCGGAAGTGATACATGCCTCCCGGACCGACTGTAGGGGGTAGAGTGTGCAATGACCAGGAAGGGGATTGGGAATTGGCATAACGACTAACATTGGGATGGGAGGAAAACGGAAAAAGGAGGGGGAAAAATATTAAAAAAAAAAGAAAAAAAAAGGTTAGATTAGATAAAAATGTATTGTCATCATGCACACAAGTACAGTACAACAAAAATAAGTTTAGCATTCAAATAGAGTGCAAATGTAATTATTCTCCCGGGGGGGGGGCGCTATACCAAACATTTTGCAAACATGTACCGAGGTATCACAATGTCACACACACACACACACACACACACACACACACACACACACACAAACACACGCGTGCACGCATTGGCGAAACCACACACTGAGTAGCCTACTGTGCACGTCAGAGCTTCGGCGAAACCACAAGGTACGAATATTTAAGTAGGTAGAGTACAACTATCACCATTGCCATCAATCAATATATGATCACAGTCAATGCAGCCACGTTTCCAATAGCGCCTACACAAACATGCACGCCCAGATCTCAAAACGCTCTCTCTCTCTCTCTCTCTCTCTCTCTCTCTCTCTCTCTCTCTCTCTCTCTCTCTCTCTCTCTCTCTCACGCTGTATACCTTTGATATACCTCTGTAATATATTTGTGCACGCTCCCACGCGCACGCCCGTATTCAGATCCGTACAATAATAATCACTCTAATAATAATCTCTTTCTCTCTCTCTCACACATACACACACAGCATGACGTGGAATCCCAGCTATCGTTACACAAATTAGAAGGAACTGCAAACTGGATCAGACCTAGTACACACTAAAAACAGATGGGTCAATTCTATAACCCAATTTCTTGGTTAATCATGTTGGGTTAAAATTATGGGTTAATTCTCTGAGCATAACCATTATTTGGGTTATTGAGATTTAATTTTGACTAAATTTTGACCCAATTTGTGAGTTATAATAATTATGGGTCAATTTTCTGAGACATAACCCATGTGTTGGGTCAGAGAGCTGGGTGTTTTCCGCCGGGATCTGCAAAGCTACACCCCTCCCCCACTGGTTTTGTTCCAATCAGTCAGACGGTCATGTTCACGTTCACAGTCAACACGGTCCAACAAACCCTCTTCACAGAAAAGACTTCACTGACTCAAGGTAAGATCTCGTTTCGTTAGCACAGTATTTATATCTCAAGCCATCCATTGTGCCTATTGCGTCGTGTTAACCATGCACTGTGAACGTTGTGGAACTAAATTAGCTAGCTCTTCACAGCTAGTCTATCGCGTTATCAGCTAGTGGCTAGCTGGGACTCGTTACCTAGCTAGCTAGCTAGCCACCACAAGTTGCAACTTAGCTACTCATTTCTATAATCGGTTCATCTCTAACCTTGTAAAAATATGTGGTAACCTCTATTAATAAATAAGCCACACGACATGACACGACACATAAATCATTACCGTTCAAGCATGCTACCGAAAGTGACCAAGTCTATGAGTATTACAAAGGTTCTGGCTAGTAGCTAGGCCTAGTTAGCCAGTACTAGTAACGTTACTGTTATTGCTAATTTTACCGTGTTTTGGGTTGTAATGATACCAGATTAACTGGAGACTATCTATAGCTGTGTAACGTTATATGATTGATATCTTTATTAACCATATGTGCAGGGACGTGCACAGGACTTTAGAGGGGCAGGTGCTCAAAGGCTGAAAAGGGCACTACACTTGTGTGTATATATTAACCGAGCGCGTGTAGCGCGCAAGCTCGATTTTTAAGGGCCCTTTTCGGGCGGGGGGCCCCCTTTTTATGCTTTTTGGGGGGTTTTGGTGATCAAATATTGAATATTGAACTATAATAATCAGTGCAGGAGCTCACTTATCCTTGAAAGACACTTTTATCACTGACTTAAAAGGCCCATACATCTCCATAAATTGATGCAGTGTTGCACCCTATTGTGGAAGAACTAAAGTGTCTTGAGAGGGATGGCATAACTGTTAACACGCCTAGCTTCCAAGGCGTTGTCAAATTTGCCGTTGTTCAGGTAGTGGGAGACAATTTAGGATTGAACGCAATACTTGGTTACATAGAGAGTTTTTCAGGGAACTATGTGTGCCGTTTATGCAAAATACACAGAGATGTCTTGAAAGTACAGACACAGGTAGACGATACGCTGTCCCGAGATGTGAATACTCACGCAGAGGATTTACGGACAGACAACCCCTCTCAGACAGGCCTTAAAAGAGACAGTGTCCTCAACAGTCTGTCTTTTTATCATGTTACGGACAATATGGCACTGGACATAATGCATGACATCCTCGAAGGGGTAGGGCCATACGAATTTAAACTTGTGTTAAATGGACTCATAGAACAAAAGCTTATCTCACTAGATAAGCTAAACTATCGTATCACCAGCTTTGATTATGGCTTTTGTGATGTGGGAAACAAGCCCTCTGTAATAAGTAAGAATGATTTAAAGAACCTTGGAAGCCCTCTGCATCAGTCTGCAGCTCAGATGTGGTGTCTACTAAGGTTACTTCCAGTAATGATCGGTGACCTTATCCCTACAGACAATAAGGAATGGGAACTTCTCCTACTCCTATTAATGTGCATGGAGATCATCTTCTCTCCATCTGTTACTCATGCAGCAACACAGTACCTGAGTAAAATCATTGAAGAGCATCACTCTCTTTTCCTGGATCTATTTGCTCTGCATTTGCGCCCAAAACACCATTTCATGCTTCATTATCCAAAAGCAATTCGAACACTTGGACCATTGATCCATTTGTGGGTAATGCGCTTTGAGGCAAGACATGGATTCTTCAAACAAGTCAGTCATGTCACTTGCAACTTCCGCAACATTAGCAAAACCATGGCTTATCGACATCAGATAATGCAATGCTACAGTAATAATAATAATAATAATAATAATAATAATAGATCAAATTTATATAGCGCCTTTCATAGAACCCAAGGTCGCTTTACAATCAGGACAAAAAATAGGGCAAGGAAAGTAGGGGGGGGAGGGGGAAAAGGGGATGAGGGAAAGTAGGGGATAATGGACCTAATTTAATCTAAAACTAACTGATGGGGAAAGCCTTGGTGAAGAGGTGTGTTTTTAGAGCGGATTTCGGTTTCGGGGGGGAGAGAGTTCCAGAGGGTAGGGGATGCCACGCTGAAGGCTCTGTCCCCAAAAGTCCGTAACCTGGTGCGAGGGATGGAGAGGAGACCTAGATCAGAGGATCGTAGGTTCCGGGATGGAGTGTACTGGTGGAGGAGATCAGACAGGTACCGGGGGGCGAGGGCATGGAGGGATTTGTAGGTGAGGAGCAGGAGTTTGAAGGTGATGCGGAACCTGACTGGAAGCCAGTGGAGATGGATGAGGGTGGGGGTGATGTGCTGCCAGGGCTTGGTGTGAGTGAGAACCCTGGCAGCTGAGTTCTGGACATACTGGAGCCTGTCCAGGGCTTTGCTGGGTACCCCGAACAGGACTCCATTACAGTAGTCCAACCGGGAGGTGACAAATGAGTGGATCAGGGTCTCAGCCACAGAGTCTGAGAGTGAGGGTCAGAGACGGGAGATGTTCCTGAGGTGGTAGAAGGCAGACTTGGTGACAGATTTGATGTGGGAGTGAAATGAAAGTGTGGAGTCAAGGGTGACGCCCAGGTTACGGACTTCGAGAGACGGGGAGATGGAACAGCCGTCAACGTGGAGGAGGAGATCTCCAACCTTCCCGAGCAGTGCCTTGGGGGCCACAACCATGAGCTCTGTCTTTTTGCTGTTGAGTTTAAGTAATTTGGTTGCCATCCAGGTTTTTATAGCGTGGAGGCAGTTGACTACAGACTGTGGGGGGAGCTGGGAGGATGGTGAGGTGCTGATGTAGAGCTGAGTATCATCAGCATAACAGTGGAAGTTGAGTCCGTGGTGACGTATAATCTGACCGAGGGGGAGCATGTAAATGGTGAATAGTAGGGGACCCAGCACAGAGCCCTGGGGGACACCGTGGTTGACTGGGGCCGGGGGGGAGGATGAGCCGCTGACGCTGACAAACTGAGATCTATTAGTGAGATATGAATGAAACCATGACAGAGCTGTACCGGTGATGCCTAGGTTGTCGGAGAGGCATTTGAGGAGGACTGAGTGGGATATTGTGTCGAACGCCGCGGAGAGGTCGAGAAGGATGAGGAGGCTGATGTGTCCGGAGTCTGCAGCAAGGAGGAGGTCATTAGTGATCTTGATGAGGGCGGTCTCTGTGCTGTGATGTGCTCGGTAGGCTGACTGAAGGGGTTCGTAGAGCTCATGGTTGGACAGATGTTGATGAAGCTGGGCGGCGACTGCCCTTTCCAAGGTTTTTCTTAGGAAAGGAAGGTTGGAGATCGGCCGGTAGTTGTCCAGCACCTCAGGGTCCAAACCAGGCTTCTTTAGGATGGGAGTGATGGAGGCGGTTTTGAAACAGGAGGGAACTATTCCAGATGACAGAGAGGAGTTGATGATGTCCGTTATGATGGGGCAGAGGGTAGGAAGGCAGGCCTTGACCAGTACCGTAGGCATGGGGTCGAGGGAGCAGGTGGAAGCTTTGGCTCTGGTAACCAGCTTCATGACCAGCGGAACATCCACTGGGGAGAAGGAGGAGAGAGAGCACTGGGGATGGAGGGATGTAGCTGGGAGCATGTAGTCCGGCGTCAGGGGTAAGTGAGGAGGGGAGGGGGCGGGCACCATGAGTTGTTGGTGGATGGAAGTCAGGAACTTAGAGCAGAGGTCAGGAGCATCAGTGTGGGAGGCAGTGAGAGGGCGGAGGAGACGATTTATGGTTGAGAAAAGCGATCTGGGGTTATTTTGCTGTGAGGTGATGAGGGTGGAGTAGTACGCGGTCCTGGTCTTGGAGAGAGCCTCTCTGTAGGACCTCACATGGTCGACGAAGGCCAGACGGTGGACGGTGAGGCCAGATCGCCTGGAGAGTCGCTCCAGTCGTCGACCCACTCTTTTCATAGAGCGGAGGTCAGAGGTAAACCATGGGGCAGGGCGAGGAAAGGACACATTCCGGCTTCTGAGGGGCGCCAGAGAGTCCAGGCTGAGGGAGAGGGCAGCATTGTAACAGGCCGCTAAGGTGTCCGGGGAGGTATCGGAGGGAACCGGGGCCATGTGGGTAGTGATGAGGTCAGATAGGGCTGATGCACACACTGACTTGGTGTCCCTGAATGTGAGGGTGCGCGTTGGGCGCTGCCTGGGCGGGGGGATAGGGACAGAGAAAAGAATGGCATGGTGGTCAGATACCGCAAGGTCTAGACACTGCAGGTGGGAGGGGGGGTTACCGGTGGAGCAGACCAGATCCAGAGTGTGACCTTTGGAGTGGGTGGGGCCCTGGACATGCTGCGTGATGCTGAGGCAGTCCAGAAGCGACAGGAAATCAGCGGCAAAGTTGCAGTTGGTGGAGTCAACATGAATGTTGAAATCTCCGAGCAGATAGGTGGTCAGGGACCTGGAGCAGAAGGAGGACAGGAGCTCGGTTAGCTCTGACAGGAAGGTGGTGGAGGCTTTGGGGGGGCGGTAAATCAGGGCAAATTGAGGTTGAGGTTCAGGAGATCCGGAGAGAGAGAATGTAATGCATTCGAATGATGTGAGATCAGGAGTAGGGATCTCCTTGACCTGGAAGTCTGTACGATGGATGACAGCCAGCCCGCCGCCACGGCCCGTTACAGTTTCATGTGTGGGTCTGTGTTAAGCCACAACACAGAAATTGGTCCAGGGTATACTACCTTTCTGGCTCATTTTGAAGGCTATAATGAAATTCAAAGTGGTCTCACAGGAATTCCCCTTTTCGCTGAATTGTATGTACCGGCCAGGGTCACTGTTAAGGGTACAATATACAGACCAGGCATGACAGTGTTTATGTCCTATGACCAAGATGGAGAGCCTCAGTTTGGGCTTATTAAAGCCATTTTGGTTTTAGAGCCATCTGTAAAGCTAGTTGTTCAGAGGTGGGAGACAATGGGGTTTGAGAAGCATTTCTTTGCTTACAGTGTGATCCAAACCAAAGATTTGTTGGCTATCGATGTGAAAGAGCTGCTTGATCATCACCCACTACATGCAGTCCAGTCATACAGAGATGTTGACACTTTATTCATCTCTCTGCGCTATAGACGTTTTTAGACTGTGAATGGCCATCTGAATGGCCACTGCCACTTGTAAATAGTGAGGAAAAAAATCAGGAAAGAAACACTGCCTTGATTTACTAGAAACACAGTGATAGCCTACAGTATATATTCCGAACATATATTGAATAGTTAGTCTTTAGTTTCATGCTGTGGACTGCCTTAGGGCCTGTGTCCACCTGCCTCATATTTATGACCGCACGCGTCTTTTTTCAATGTATTCCAATGGGGAGGGAGCGTATGCGGCCGCATGCGGCCGCCTATAGGAAGTGCGCTGCAGTCGGCTTTTTTTTTCACCGCCTTTCAGCTTTTCTATGCGGCCGCACACAGCCTAGAGAGTTGAAACTTTCTGAACTTTCCAGAGCGGTGCGCCGAGCGCATATTCAGACAACCAATCACAGCCAGTCATATCTACCACTCTGCTTGTAACCTGACACCAGAGCTGCCTGCCTGTCTACCCGCAAGAGACAGGAGCAGTATGAGGGCAGCCGCACAAATACACTAATAACTACACGAATCCACTAATAAAAAGCAAAGGGCGAACTGTGGTGTCAGGCAATAACTATATATATAATTAATATACAATAAAGTGTATTAAAATATGCTATATGTGCAAAACCGCGGCAGTAAAATACGATGGCTGTCGCTAGATTTCTTTCTCTCTGTCATCTCGCTACAAGATGCGCTTCATCCCAAAACTACCGGCGCACTGCCAGCATGTTTCAGCTGGAAATATGAGGCAGGTAGACGCTGGCCCTTACTCTGCTACAACTCTTCGATGACTGAGATACATTGTTGGACTGCTGGGATGGGGAAACTCCTTGGACTACTGAGATGACATTAATTGTTGTAAGTAAGAATGTGTTTAATTAAAATAGTTCTACAACTAAACACTAACCACTTTAAACCCTATGACAAAATAAATCTTTACCAGTATTTTAATTTTTCCATGTGTGTAGGCTATTGGCCATCTTGGGTGTCAATCGGTTAAATGGAAAACGACACTGCTGACTGCAAATATATTTTGTATCTGTACACAACAACTCACTTTAACCTAAAATGCCTCTAAGCTGATAACCTTTCTTTGCTGCAAAAGGCTTCGAATGCTGAGCCACCTGCAACGAACCTTGTTGCTACCATATCCCCCATGGAGGAATCGGCAGCTTCTGGATCAAGCCAGGAGGTCTCCACCGTAGAGGAATCGAGGGCAGCAGACCAGATTGTGATTCTACGACCGGTTCCACTATTTGTAAGTTGTTCAAGAAGCATGGATGGATCTGGAAGCACTTGGAGCCAGTACATATCTCAGAACTTCAATACTTAAACTAACTCATCTATACTCTTGTCAGTATTTTATTTAGCTAATATTTGACTAGGCTAATGTTTTTAAATATCAAATGTTGACCCTTGATTTGTGACACGTCCGAAATCTGAAGTCCTTGAACGGGTTCTCAGCCTAGGCTCCCGCCTATCCCCTGTGTTTTTGGCGTGAGGCAACAACTTCAGATGTGTAGGCTACACCGCATGGACATGCCGCTAGTACATCACAAGGAAGAAATCTGTATGCTGCCAGAGTTAAATTGGTTGATGGTACTACAGCACATCCTTAACAGCTGTCATGTTTCTGTCATGTCTCTGCAGGATATCCTAGCGGCTCTTTCTGCCGCTCCCAATGGCGGGCAAATTCTGGAGAGCCTGGATAAAGGTGATTCCATCTTCGGAAAGAAAAGAATTGCCATGGTCAAAATACTGGTGGATTTGCTGATGGTTTGGAGAGAGGTACGTCAAGTCTAGAGTTGATTAGGAGGCATAACTTGACTCTTTTAGAGCTAAAGCGTCCGCTAAAAGTGACCCCCAAATGAGAGTTTCATAATGTAATTTGGCTTGTAGGCCTATAGATTTTTTATTTTAATTTTTTTATTTATTTATAATATAATAATAAATAATATTTATTTAATTATTTATAATATTAATTAATTAATTAATTAATTAATGAATTAATTTATTATTTTTATTATTATTATTATTATTATTATTATTATTATTATTATTATTATTATTATTATTATTATTATTATTATTATTATTATTATTATTATTATATATATATATATTTTTTTATCCTATCATTCTGATCTATAGCAAGTCATTATATTTGTGCTTTATGTTATACCAGGACTGGTGAAATGTTTTGATCTATGTTTACAGGCCAACCATGGACATAAAAGAGGCCCTGGCAGAATCCTTGGTGCGGACATTCCCATCATTAAACGATGGATCAGACCGTGGCTATGTACGTTTTCTTCCTCCAGCCTAGTTCATAGAGAAATGGAACATTTGATGAGTAGTAATATTAGTAGAAAATAAGGAGTAATTTTTCTCTCGCACAGGGGTTCTCAACCTTTCTGCTGCCAAGGCACCCCTGTGTCCAAAAAATATTCCAGGGCACCCCTACATACGATAAAGACTTTTGCGGTCCTGTCTTTTTTGCTACAATGATGACAAAAGTGCTTGCTTTCAAAATAACGTTTATTTAACCCATTGAAACCGGGAAACACATTTGTGTGTATATGCAGGCTATATAATGCATTATTAGCAGGCGTTTCAGGTCTAAATGTATAAATAAATATAGCAATAGTGCAACCATTTCTCAAACAGAAAATCGTGTATTTATTTTTTTAAATACAGAAAAATATCAATAAAGTGCTATCTGTTGCAGCTGCACTGTTTTCTATACAAATAACATTGTGACCATTTCTCAAACAGAAAATCATGTATTTATTTTTTTAAATACAGAAAAATATCAATAAAGTGCTATCTGTTGCAGCTGCACTGTTTTCCAAAAAAAAAAAAACTAGTGTGACCATTTCTCAAACAGAAAATCATGTATTTATTTTCTTAAATACAGAAAAATATCAATAAAGTGCTATCTGTTGCAGCTGCACTGTTTTCTATACAAATAACAGTGTGACCATTTCTCAAACAGAAAATCATGTATTTTTTTTAAATACAGAAAAATATCAATAAAGTGCTATCTGTTGCAGCTGCACTGTTTTCCAAAAAAAATAACTAGTGTGACCATTTCTCAAAATGTCTCAAATTATAAATAATTACAGAAAATAAGCACTTGTGGACATTTCTAGCTCAGTGTGAGGTCTGCTGCTGCTTCTGGCTAATGATACGGTCAATACGTGGGGAGATCGATGACAAGGCAACACGCATGTCATCCTCAAGGCTCAACTTGGCCCTATATTTGGTTTTGAGAGCTGTCATGGATGAAAATCCAGCTTCACACAAATATGTGGTGCTGAATGGTATCAACACCTTAAGTGCTGCATCGTGAGTTACTTGGTACTCAGCACCACACTCTGACCAAAATGTTTCCAGGGGCACTTCACCGAAACGAGCTCTCCAGGTGGCATCAGATGATATATCAATGAGTTCTTCCAAGAGTTTGGATGGATATGTGTCAGGAAGCTTCATCTCGATGTCGTCTGTAAAGGGGTTCTTTATCCACAGGTAGGTAGCTACTTCCTCCTCGCTGAGTTCAGGGAAATAACTGTTGAACTTGTCCAACATCCCTGACAAGTGTGCTGTTACCTGGCGCTTAATGGTTCTGAAATCCATGTTTTTCTCCTGAAGGAAGGCATGCAACTGTTATATCAAACACATATCAGTGATTCCTGATGAGGCTCGATTTTTCCACATTTGTAACTTTCTTTTGAAAGCCTCCACTCTTTCATGCTGGGTAATGATGTTTGTGTTTCCACCCTGCATTGTTTTGTTGAGTTTGTTTGTTTCATTAAAGATGTCTGCAAGGTAGCTGAGTTGAGCCAACCACTTCTCATCCTTGAGGAGCTCAGCCAGTTCAGGTTTCTTGTCTGAAAGGAAGGTATGCAGTTCCTCCCTGAGGTTGAACAGGCGCATCAACATGTTTCCCCGGGACAGCCATCTTACCTCAGTATGCATGAGCAGGGAATGATAGTCAGAACCCACCTCTTCACAGAGGGCAGTGAATAACCTGGAGTTTGTGGCTCTTGCTTTAACAAAGTTCACAATGGTCACAGCATTGTTCAAAACTTCGTGGAGCCTGGGATCAATGTCCTTTGCGGCAAGCGCGTCTCTGTGCAGAACACAATGCATTGAGACGGCACGGGGAGCGACAGCTTTTATTCTTTGAACTACTCCGGTGTGTCTGCCTGTCATTGCCGTGGCTCCATCTGGGGAGACTCCAATGCAGTTGCTCCAGCTTATTCCATTTGACCTCATGAAATCATCCAGTGCTTCAAAAACATCTTTTGCCGTTGTAGTCGTCTTGAGCTCTTTACAAAACAAAAAGTCTTCCCTTATCTCCTTTTCCCATTCATAGTGAACGTATGAGAGTAGATGGGACATTTTAGACACGTCTGTCGACTCGTCTAATTGGATGGCAAAATCATTTCCACAAAGGCGTGCAGCGCACTGTACCATTATATCCTCTGACATTGACGAGATGCTGCGTTTAACGGTGTCATTTGACATCGGTATTTTTGATAACTGCTTGGCCTTTTCCTCTCCAAACAATTCTCTGACTATCTCAGTTGCACAAGGCATAACCAAGGTTTCCCCGATAGTATGAGGCTTTTTATCTTGAGCTATCTTCTGGGCCACGACATATGATATTTTAAGCAGTTTCTTATCCACAGCGGTACTCTCTTTAATCCCTGCTTGTGTACCACACAGCTCTTTTGCCTTTCGCTCAAAAAATGCCCTGGTCTTGTCCTTGTAATGGCCATGTTTTGTCTGTAAATGTCTGATTAACTTGGAGGGTGCCAAAGACTTATTGGACAGCACTTGAGAACAAATGACACATTGTGGTTGTGGTGAGCTTTTGCTCCCAGGGAATACAACAAAGCCATAATTAAGGTAACCATCTTCATATTTCCGACATTTTGCCAGTTTTGGTTTAGCCGAACATTTTAGCTTTTTATTATTAACAGCTTCTGTGTCATCATCTTCTGTGTCCAAGACTGGGTCAATCTCAGCGGTCGAATTGGTAATAGAAGGTACTGAATTGGTATTGGTAACTGTAATCTGTTTCGATGGACGAGTCAAAAACGTGTCCATTTTGTGTGAAAAATAAATTCAGCTTTGCGTTTCACGTTGGAAATATTATTCTAGCGAGGTGACGCTTGATTATGACATCACATCCTGCCATTCTTTGTTGACGGTCAGCGATACAATGTTGACTTATAAAACAGCTATATATAAATGTAATCTGCAGAGTGCCTTTTACTGTTTATCTGTTAAATACAGTTTTCATTCATTCATTCATTCATTCATTCATTCACATTTTGTATCATAATAATAACACAGCAGCGGATACACTCACTTTGTCTGCACTTGGCGAGTAGCCCATCACCGTAGCCCAAGCGTGTAATTAGCACGCTTGTGATCCGGTCTTGAACTTTCCATAACGTGTCTCGATAAATCCATTTGATTAGATCCAGCACTGAATGCATTTAGTAATTATTATCACGACAGCCGCCCGCTTTGCAATTCATTGATAACGGATCAGAGCCGGCTCTGTAACGGAGATAGGACCCGTGATGTGACGTCACATGAATGCGACTTCTCTGGAAATGCGTTGGAAAATCTGTTGGTAAAAGCAATGACGCCTGACGCGGACGTTAAGTTGTTTCTATAATAACTTTACGAAACGTGTGAAGACATTTTGATCGATTTCTTTTTTAGTTCATGTTATTAGATTAGGCAATTATTATATACACATGAAGCACTAGATAGACTATTTGTTTAGTTAATAGTTGTCATTCTATATTCTTAAAGAAACATTCCCATCAGGCATCTCGCGGCACCCCTGGCAGCTCTCCGCGGCACCCCTGTGTGCCGCGGAACCCCTGTTGAGAACCGCTGACATACAGGACACCCAATGTTAACCCGTTGAGTAACAAGTTTTTCTACAACAAGTTCAGACCTATGTTGCTCTATTTCAGTAGCACTAAAAGTGAGTTTTCTTTATTGTATCAGAAACTTCAGAATGTAATCTTTCAAAAGAGACCAGGATCATGCATGTGCTATAAGTATAAAGTATAGTATTTTGTGTTGTGTTTGTAAATAGCTCGGCATTTTACAATACAAAACTTTCCATTCCTGCACGAAAATCAATCAGATCCAATTTGAGTGTACTCCAGGTACAGGGTTGATGCATTTTATCCCCCCCCCCCTCCCTGCTCTTTGTTTCAGGTACAGGACTTTTTCCACAATTTAAGCATAACATTGCAAAGGGTGACAGAGTTCTATCTTGTCTTATCGTTTCCAGGACATATGGTGCATCAAAGGCCGGAAGGGAATGAAGAATGGCAAACCTTTCTACTATCCAGCTACTGGATTCATTGAAGAAAGGCTTCGGAATGTCCGAAAGAGGCGGGGTTCTGGGTCCAGGCAGCGAATGCCTGAAGCCAACGAGCCACCCAGGGCATACATACCAGGTAATACCTGGGGTCGGCAAAAAGGGCCATGTTTTCCTGTGTCCCCAGGGGGTAACTATATTCTTCACCAGGGGGAGCTTACTGTACATGAATCCTCAAGGGGGGCTCCATGGAGAAAAAATGGCTGATTCCTGACTTTACCTCATTTCATATACCTTGTTGAACCCCTCACCAAAACATGCAACAATGCTGGGCAATAGCACCTCCCTCTGGTCAGCCGGGGCACCTGACTGGAGGGAAAGGATCTGATTGTACTACATTCTGTTGTGGAAGGACAGCTCATTCACTGAGAGACTTACACTGCATCAGGGTAAGACATTTTAAGTAATTTAGTAATATCTTTAAACTGAGACTTGATTGCTGACTTGACCAGCTGACTTGATTAAGACATTTTAAGTAATTTAGTAATATCTTTAAACTGAGACTTGATTGCTGACTTGACCAGCTGACTTGATTAAGGGGCGTGTTTAAAGCGGCCATTTTGTTTCCTTAAGTGACCCATTAAGGGCCAGGTGTTAGAAAGCACTAATTAGTGATAGGGATTTAAAGGCCTGCTGGCTTAGCGTCAGCGAAGCGTCGAGAAACGAAGAGGGACAAAGAGGAGTTTTCCTGGAGTTATCTGCAGAGGGATCCAGGGATCCACCCAGTGCTAAGTACATCATAATCCTATCTTACACTCCACTCTGAAAAATCTCCCTTTCCCTCCCACTCTGCTATTCCTCTACTTCCTCCCTGCCACTCTTGACACCACAATGTGTCTCATATCCACAATCTGCTCCCCCAGAACAGACTCAACCCACCCACGGCAGTTTGCTAGCAACCCGGCTAATCTATCCTACCCTCCTACAGCCACTAATACACCTGTCACAGTACAGGGAGGCCTATGGAATTGTCAATCAGCAGTCAAGAAAGCTGACTTCATTACTGCCTACGCCCATAGTCAAAATCTGCAGCTCCTGGCTCTAACTGAGACCTGGATAACCCCCAATAACTCATCAACACCTGCAGCATTATCTACAAACTATAACTTCACTCACACACCTCGACCTTCCAGGCGGGGTGGAGGCACTGGCCTCATGACATCTCCTTCATGGACTACAAACGTAACACCCCTCCCAGCACTGTCACTCTCCTCTTTTGAATATCATGCAGTATCTGTCTCTAATCCTTTCAATCTCACCATTGTTACACTCTACCGCCCTCCAGGTCCGCTCGATCACTTCACAGATGAGCTGGACATGCTTCTAAGCTCCTTACCGGAAGATGGTACCCCTCTCCTTCTATTGGGCGACTTCAACCTGCCTGACTCATCTCAGTCAGTCATAGTAGTCTCCCTCCTACAATCATTTGACCTGACTCCCACTGCCATGCCTCCCACCCACAAAGCAGGCAACTCCTTGGATCTCATATTTTCACGTAACTCCAGCATCATTAACACCACGGTAACTCCCCTACATGTATCTGACCATTCCTTCATATCCTTCTCACTAACTCTCATGCTTAACCGAAAGGTCTTCACCCCAACTCAAACCGTCTCACTCAGACGCAACCTGCCCTCCCTATCCCCCTCCACCCTCTCCTCTGACATACTATCCACTCTACCTTTGAGTGACACCTTCTCTGCTCTCTCCACAGAGATGGCAACCTCCACCCTCCTCTCAGCCCTTGCAACCTCCTTCGACAAGCTCTGTCCCCTCGTTGAGAAACCTGCCCGCCGTTCCCCACCCAGTCCATGGCTGACAGATCCAGTGAGAGAACAAAGACAGGTCCTGAGAGCAGCTGAAAGGAAGTATAGAAAGTCACGCCTCACTGCTGACATCGACACATATCACAACCTCTTGTTAACATTCTCCAAAACCATTACTAATGCCAAAGCTTCTTTCTTTCACCATAGGATCGAGGCCTCTGCCAAGAATCTTCGCAAACTGCATGCTACCATGTCCTCCCTCCTCACTCCCCCCCACCCCCCCCTCCCTCATCTTTCTCTGCCGAAGACTTTGCGATCTTCTTTGAGGAAAAAGTGGAGAACATCCGCAGCTCCTTCTCCCAACCCCAACCCATTCCAAATGCTGAATCGAGAACCTCATCCTTCACTCTGTCATCTTTCTCTCCCATTACAGAAGCCGAGACCCTGACACTGGTAACGTCGAACCGTCCGACTACATGCCAGCTGGACCGGCTACCTTCCCCACTCCTCCAGTCCATAGCACCAGACATCCTCCCATTCCTAACTGCAACCATCAACTCCTCACTCAACTCGGGGGTGGTCCCCACCTCCCTAAAACAAGCCAGAGTCACGCCCCTCATAAAAAAACCATCCCTGAACCCTACCGTCATAGGCAACTACCGTCCTGTCTCTCTTCTCTCCTTCCTTTCTAAAACACTTGAACGTGCTGTATCCAACCAACTTACTGCTTATCTCTTACAGAATGACCTCCTAGACCCTAATCAGTCAGGCTTCAGGACTGGTCACTCCACAGAGACAGCCCTCATTGCGGTCACAGAGGCACTTCACTTAGCAAAAGCGAAAGGCCTCTCCTCTGTCCTGATTCTCCTAGATCTATCTGCAGCCTTCGACACAGTCAACCACCAGATCCTCCTCGCGGCCCTCGCAGGAATGGGAGTGGCTGGCTCTGCGCTGACATGGTTGTCATCATACCTCAATGACCGCTCCTACCAAGTGTCATGGAGAGGGACCCTGTCGGCCACCCGCCCCCTGCGGACGGGTGTCCCCCAGGGCTCGGTTTTAGGACCCCTTCTCTTCTCCCTCTACACTAAATCACTGGGTAACATTATCACGTCTCATGGCTTCTCCTACCACTGTTATGCCGACGATACTCAACTCTTCCTCTCCTTCCCTCCCTCAGATATCCACGTCTCTGAGCGGATCTCGGCCTGTCTGTCCGACATCTCCGCCTGGATGACGACCAACCACCTCAAACTGAACCTAAGCAAAACAGAATTGCTCCACCTGCCGGCCAAATCCTCCCCCCTGACCGACCTTTCCATCACAGTCGAGAATGCAGCTGTGACCGCGTCCCCGACCGCCAAGAACCTTGGTGTTGTCCTCGACGACCAGTTGAACTTCTCTGCTCACATCGCAGCGACAACCAGAACCTGCCGATTCCTCCTGAGCAACGTCAGAAGGATACGCCCCTTCCTGACAAAAGAAGCCACCCAACTCCTCGTCCAATCAACAGTCATCTCCCGCCTCGACTACTGCAACGCACTGCTCGCTGGCCTCCCGGCCACTGCCACTAAGCCTCTTCAACTCATTCAGAACGCAGCGGCCCGCCTGATCTCAAACCTACCGAAGTCGGCCCATGTCACCCCACTTCTTAGGGACCTGCACTGGCTCCCCATTGCTGCACGAATCCGCTTCAAGGCCCTTGACCTAGCATACCGTGCGGCAAAGGGAACTGCTCCCGCCTACCTCCGGTCAATGGTCTCTAACTACACACCCTCAAGACCCCTACGCTCTGCATCTTCTGGCCGCCTCAGACCTACTCCTATCCAAGCTCCGGGAGGGTCATCAAAGAGAAGTCGCCTATTCTCAGTCCTTGCCCCACAATGGTGGAATGAACTACCCACCCCAGTTAGGACAGCCGAAACACGTCCAATCTTTCGCCGTCGACTAAAGACTCACTTCTTCAACCATTATCTGAATTAAAAAAAAAAAAAAAAAAAAATCTAACCCTAACTAACCATACTGTCATGCACTTGTCCTAATAAACTAACCTACACTGTAGCACTCAACACTTTGATGAACATTGTTACTCAGCTGATAGAGTTGTGCTCTTCCTGATGGCTTGTCGTACAGAACTTGTAAGTCGCTTTGGATAAAAGCGTCAGCTAAATGACTAAATGTAAATGTAAATGTAAATGATTGTAATAATGTGCTAAGTCCTACTGGTGAAAATGGGTTACGAAATACGAGATCATTTTTAGATAGTTAATTTACAATGTGTTGTATGTATCTATTGAATCGACCCTGCCAGAAGAAAGGGCCCAGCAGCAAAGGGAGTGGCTGAAACATAACCTGGAGCCCTTCACTCAAGTTCAGGAGTACATGAAGGACACCGTCCTCTACAGAGCCAAGTGGATTCGGGGAAATCACTCCAAGGACATAGAAGAGGTCATTACGGAATACCCTCGCCTCACCAGCCCAGGCATGGTATGGATCTACTGTAACATATTGCATCTACAATGATAATTCATAATGGTCGTTTTTAACCTGCACCCTAATTTCCCCATCTACTTATCTAAATGAGTTGAACTAGCCTTTAAAATATCAGCTGTCACATAACATTTCTTTTAGGGCTGTCAGTTTATCGCGTTAATTAGATGAATTAATTACACAGCAAATGATCGCGTTATGAAAATGTATTACACATTTTTTTTTTTGCATTTTCTTTTAATCTCATTCATTCCATAAGAACGTAGAATACACATTTACAGACTTTTTTTTATATGGTCCATTTGCATGTTCTTAGTATCTGATTCTAGGGACATCTATGGATCTCAGGGAATGTATTCAGAAATACTGTGTCTGTTACTAGGCTTGAGTAAATTGTAATGAACCAAATGAGAATATCAATACATTTCTTTTTTATCTTTGACTGTGAATAACACTATGCTCAAATTGACCAGACCTGAAAAATCTAAGCAAATTAATAGATGGAAGATGATTAAACAGAAGGTTTTGTAGATACACTACTGAATTCTGCCATCTGGACACATGCAATTTGAAATATGATTATAGAATATCAGGCATAAAATGGTTATGCGATTAAAATGTGATTAATTAGATTAATTAATTACAAATCCTGTAATTAATTCAATTCTTTTTTTAATCGCCTGACAGCACTAATTTCTTTCAAACTAAATATTTTTTAGATATCGCAGGACTTCTTGTTGCTGCATGGCGAGGCTGCACCAAAGTTGTTTGAGACATGGGTGACGGAATATGCAGAGAAAGTCCTGCAGCTGGCGAGACAAGATGGGAAACTCCACCTTCCTGTCAATGACATGACACTGGGTAAGTTAGCGATTCCTTCTCTTGAGTTGCGAAATAGGAAATGGCTTTTCTTCCAGGTTGTAGATCTGCATTTGTTGTAGCTTTTGCCAATTTCAGTTGATGAATTGTGATAATAATACTCTGGTTATCTTTTTTTTCCAGTCGTTTTTATTTGTTTGTTTGTTTGAAAAGGTCTTAAATTATTACCAATTGAGTGCCGGCCACAACATTCTGACACTTTCTGTTGTTCACCTACAGATGCCAAAGGGGAACTGGCCCTCAGGCTGCTACCCGACATGTTCCCACAGACGGTATATAGGCTCAACAAAAAATGTAGGCGGCACTCCAGCGAAGAGGCCCGGTCAGCCTTCGTTGACCTCAAGCCTGTAAGTACAATTTCATGTTATGAATTGGGGAAATGTTGCTATGTAGCCTAAGAAGGATGTTGGTGCACCAAAGTTGTCAGGCTATAAGGTTGACGAAGACATCTGTAGCCTGATCCTCAGGCTATGGCCCCCATAACCTCTATTTAAACTCGAAAGGCATTGAGGTTTCCCTCATTTACAAAGACGAGTTAAAACCACTGTTTTGAGCACTCCAAAATGTCATTGCACGTTCCATTGGCATGAGAAAAAAAACGAACTTGATTTAATTTGGCACCCTTGTATAGTTGGTATAAACCTGTTATCTTGCTTATGATTTGCTGTCAACCTAGCCCCTTTCGTGACTGCGGTTTGCAAGCCTGGGGCTTTTGTGACCGCAGTCACTTGCTGGTGTGCCGCGACGAGTTTAAAAAAGAACTACCAAGCGTGATCGGGGGGCTGGGGGTCGGTCAAAAATATATCAGATATGAATTTCAAAGATACCCAGCGTACAATATGGGTTTAACACAGCTTTACAGTGGGGTCTGGAAGCTCGGAGTTGCTAATAAACAGTTTAAAACATTGTTCGAAAGCGAGTGGTACTTACAGAGCGAGCCGTGTATTTCCGCCATTGGTGTCACCGCGCATGCGCACCAGGTAGCCAAATGCCTGGTGAAATGCTGGTGCGCATGCGCGGTGACACCAATGGCGGAAATACACGGCTCGCTCTGTAAGTACCACTCGCTTTCGAACAATGTTTTAAACTGTTTATTAGCAACTCCGAGCTTAAATATTTAACACGATTAATCGCATGATTGTCCATAGTTAACTCGCGATTAATCACAAATTAATCAAATTTTTTCTACCTTAAACGGATCTTTTTCAAGTTCCAAGTTTTAATACTCTCTTATCAACATGCGAGTCAACAAATGCTTTCGTTATGCAGTCATTTAACACAAAAGGATGACCCTCATGCATTGCAAATTTGCATCAAATTCAAAACAGAGTGATGCACAAAATAACTTAAAAGAAAGAAAATTCATTAAAACAATGAATAAAGTGTACATGAAATAATAGGGGAAAGAAAACGTTAGGAACTTGTTACATTCACCCACACAAGGGCTGAGTAATCACACACACCCCCCTCTCTCTCTCACACACACTCTCCCAGCTCTCTTTCTCTCTTGCCCCTTCCCTTCTCTCTCACCCCCCTCTCTCTCTATATATCTCACACACACACACACACACACACACGCACACACACACACACGCACACACACACACACACACACACACACACACACACACACACACACACACACACACACACACACACACACACACACACACACACACACACACACACACACACACACACACACACACTTCAGAAACAAACATAGTATCAATGAGAGCATCAATAATACACCTGAGTATAGTCTAGTAAAAAAAAATCTTAAAAGTTAATCGCGAGTTAAAAGAAATAGTGGTGTTAATAGAATCGGGCGATAACGTGTTAATACCGCGTTAACTTTGACAGCCTTAGTATATATGTGTTTTGATCTATCAATATCTGGGGGAGTGTTCCAACAGGGCAGTAAAGCAGTACAAAACCATACCGATATGTATTTTTTATTATTTATTATTTAAACAGGAAATCAGTTTGACATGATGTGTTTCATGGGCACTATATAAGCACTTTTTGATGTCCACACGCCGTGACATGTATGCAACAAGTGTAATACATTTTGAAGTTAAATGTATTCTACACCTTGGTCTGTTCTTTTCATTGATTTCAGCACATTTAGACTGTTATACCTTTCAATCAAGCATCTGTGCCAACCTAATGTAGTGTACTATATATAACTATAACTATAGCCAGTCAAAGCTTACCAAAAGCACGAGCAGTGAACTCCAAGACCACGTGACTGAACTCAAACTAGAAAGAAACAGACTAAGAAATGACGTAAACTCCATGATCAAAACTGCTAAAAAAAAATTTCATCAATGACAAAACCGAGGAAAACAAAAATAAACCACGTGAACTTTGGAAATTACTCAACAATCAACTAGGCTGCAGTAAAAAACTTAAAACCAGGTTCTCAAACATAAACATAAAGACGGACAACACGCTCATCACAGACAAGCTGGATGTAGCCAATTACTTAAACACTTTCTTCACAAACATAGCCACAACACTGGTAAACAAACTACCCTCCCACTCAGGGCAGTATGGGGTAGAACACATAGTAGCATACTACAAGAACCTAGGCGTCCGCAAAGACGACTTCAAACTGGAAATGGTAACTACAGATTAGGTACTCAAAAAACTGAGCGCCCTCCAACCAAACAAGGCCACTGGCCATGACAACATCCCCTCCAAATTCCTCAGAGACTCAGCAGCCATCACCCCAGTCATCACACACATAATAAACCTCTCCATAAAACAGGGACACGTCCCCAAGGACTTCAAAATTGCGAGAGTAACACCCCTGCACAAAAAGGGCAGCAAATTAGACCCGGGTAACTACCGCCCTGTTTCTATC
Source organism: Notolepis coatsorum (assembly GCF_963971535.1). NCBI lineage: Eukaryota > Metazoa > Chordata > Actinopteri > Aulopiformes > Paralepididae > Notolepis > Notolepis coatsorum. Next base: position 136,148,177 of record NC_140168.1, read on the forward strand.
CTTACATCCATCTCGAAAGTCATGGAAAAAATAGTATATATGCGGCATGGTCATGCTGGACCTACAAAAGGCCTTCGACACTGTCAATCACACCATTCTGATTGACAAGCTAAAAGCAATTGGTTTTGATAGTTTATCAGTGAGCTGGATACAATCCTACCTGGAGGGAAGTAAACGGTACCCTATCCCCCCCCCTCACAGTGAGCTGTGGTGTTCCACAAGGAAGCATACTAGGACCGCTACTATTCCTAATTTATGCAAATGACATGTCGTCAGCTTGTGACTGCAACTTGTTCCTGTTTGCGGACGACTCAGCCCTGCTGGTCTCTGACAAGAACAAGTTACAGGTTGAAAAAGCCCTCAGCTCGGAACTAGGCAAAATCTGCATATGGCTCGCCGACAACAAACTATCATTACACATGGGCAAAACAGAGTCCATTCTCTTCGGTTCAAATAACAAACTCAGCAAGACCGACGGCTTCTCGGTTACAGTGGGTGACAATATTATTACAAGGAAAGATGAAATTACCTACCTGGGTTCCATCCTAGAGGCTAATCTTTCCTGTGACAAAATGGCATCCAATGTAATAAAAAAAAGTCAACCAACGAACGCGATTCTTGTACCGGATCTCCTCTCTGGTAAACAAGAATACCCTGAAGACTCTAGCAGGAGCACTCATTCAAGGGTACTACGACTATGCTTGCACCTCATGGTACCAAAGCACCTCAAAGGCACTAAAAAACAAATTACAAACATCTCAAAACAAGCTAGTCAGACTACTACTTGACCTGACTCCTAGAACCCACCTCACCCCTGCCCACTTTGACAACCTAGGATGGCTTAGAGTAGACGACAGAGTACAGCAACTTGCAATGGGCCTGGTCTACAAGATACATTACGCGACCAAGGTACCCATGTACATGTCAAAATACTTCCCAAAGGTCAGTGAATACCACGATCACAACACCAGAGGGAGCTCCACAAATCATGTAAAACCCAGATTCGGCTCAAACAAGGGACTAAACACGTTTCGCAATTATGCCACATCAATGTGGAACGCCCTACCTAAAGCTGTAAAGGAATGTGAATCACTACACACTTTCAAAAACACTCTCAAAAAACACCTACGTGAGACTGCAATTCGAAACTGGCCCCTACAAATGTCCTAACCTAGTTGTACAGTAAATGACCAAGTAAGGCTTTGTCAGTATTCCAATGTACAGTGTAAAATGTGTGTGTGTCCCCTACCCAACCCCCCCCCCCACCTCCAATGTACAGCCCTCACCCAACCCACCCCACCCATCCAACCTCCTCCAATGTACAGTTTCTACGCCAAATGTATATACACTCCTTTTCTGGACACTTTTGTATCACAAACAGTACTGTATTTGCAAATCTGATATGTCATAAATGTATAGATGTAGCAGTACTGTCTATCTGTATGTCATGTATGTCATATATGTTATGATGAATTGAAAATGGGGGACCCTGATGTAAACAAGACGAAAGTCTTTCTCTGGTCTGCATCCCCTTAACAATTGTATGTATTGAGCTGTACTGTACTGTACCCATTCTGCAATCTGTTAATAAACTTTTCAATCAATCAATCAATCAATCAATCAATCAATCAATCAATCAGCAGTTGTGTTAATAGGCCCTTTTCACAGCAGCCATCTTGACACAGCAGGGTAAACCTACATCCTGTGAACCAGACTGACACATGTGTAACTAATCATGTTGCTGTGTCCATCTGTTGGTCAATCGTTGTCAATCTGGCTCACAAGATGGCTGCTTTGAATAGGGTCTATTTGACCCTTTTGATGTAACCCAAGATTCAGTCAAAGCAACTATTTTGACCCTTAAAATGGGTCGTTTGTATAACCCAATACGGGGTCAAATCAACTACGAGGTTGGGTTATTTTGACCCTTAAAATGGGTCGTTTGTATAACCCAATATGGGGTCAAATCAACTTAGAAGTTGGGTTATTTTTACCCTTAAAATGGGTCGTTGGTATAACCCAATATGGGGTCAAATCAACTTAGAAGTTGGGTTATTTTGACCCTTAAAATGGGTCGTTGGTATAACCCAATATGGGGTCAAATCAACTTGGAAGTTGAGTTATTTTGACCCTTAAAATGGGTCGTTGGTATAACCCAATATGGGGTCAAATCAACTTGGAAGTTGGGTTATTTTGACCCTTAAAATGGGTTGTTGGTATAACCCAATATGGGGTCAAATCAACTTGGAGGTTGGGTTATTTTGACCCTTAAAATGGGTCGTTGGTATAACCCAATATGGGGTCAAATCAACTTGGAGGTTGGGTTATTTTGACCCTTAAAATTGCTCGTTAGTATTAGTTTATTTGACCCAAGTTATGGGTCAAATTAAATAACCAATAATAATGGGTCAAATTAACCCACACACTGGTCGGGCCCTTTTTGACCAGTGAATTGGGTCAAAAATAACCCAAATTGGGTCAAATTTGACCAATCTGTTTTTAGTGTGTAGTATGTAGTATATACCAAGAATAACTTCAGTATGAGTACAGGCTGTACAGCATATTTTGCATATTGTTAAAAGAGCCAAGGCTAGCTTGCGTAAATTAAACATAGACTTACCATCACAAGAGTTGAAGGGGGCGAGATATTCAGCTGTCCACAAGCCATAATCATTTTTTTTTTTTAAATCCACTCAAAAAGAAACTCCAGTAACAGTCCATACCATGGGCATGTTGCATCTGTCCCCGTCATTTTAAAAAGCAGGAATGGAAAGCAAGGCATTTACATGACTGCATCCAGCTAGCCATATAGCTTCTTGTTAGCCAAAGTACCACCAGCTAGAAAACGACAGAGTATATCGTCTTCCTCTGTCTGTTGATTGTTTCTGAATTGAGATATCAGGCTGATGAGGTCGAAACTCTTTCACTCCAGTGTTCATCTCTCAAAAGGTATTGTTTTGAGGGATTTACCTGCATTCAAGGTTGGAATGTTCTGCCTCCATGATCCATGGTAGATACTAGTAAGCTAGCAAACTCTCCGTTGTGTGGAGGGAGTGACAACACAGCATGTGACCCTGCTTGCTAGGAGCGGTAGACAAACGCGCCCCGATTACATCATATTACATCATATTTGAACGCACTGATAGGCAAAATGTATTTGCTTGACCTATTTAATTGGCTGCGATGATACAGTGACGCGCACAGTGTGCGCGCTACGTCTATGCGCCCAGCTTTAGAGGTACTCATCTCTATATCATATCAGACAGTGACGTCATGTGAATCACAAAACAATGATTTATATTTGATATATTAACGTTATTGTGCATTTGAAACACAAACATACTTAAAATGAGTAAATATTATTCATTTTGAACATGTTTATTTAATTTTTAGGAGTCTAAAATTAAAATAAAACATTTTCTTCTTCTCCTGCTCTCTTTACCAGGGGGGGGGGGGGGGGGGGCGCCCCATCGCCCCCTATGGGCCGGCCACCACTAACAGTAAAGTGCAATAGTATACAATGTAGGTACAGGTGATTAAACTGGGTATAAAATACATACATTTAGTACTACTGAGTAACGATTAGTATTAGTACTACGAATAGTCGACTAATTGGTCGAAAGGAGCCGTAGTCGACTGCCAACCTCTTAGTCGAATGCAAAAAAAAATAAAGAATACCAGCGGGGCTAACTGCCTAAGAAAACAGGCACAGAGGCACTGAAAGAGGATTTCACCCGTCTAATGAATTGATTGATTGATTGATTTTATTTGACATAAATAACACACTAGACTAGACAAATATCAAGATGTATCCATCAGTGCATCCAATTGCATGCTTTCGCAGAGGACAAGAAGCCTTCAGTCGACTCCTTCAGACATTAAGCACCCCCCACAGCCCAAATGGAATGATACAAAAAAAAAAAATATATATATATATGATTATTATTATTATATATATTCTTTTGCATTCAGGGGGGTAGTCGACTATCGGCAAATTTTGGCCAAAGTCGACTATCCAAATCCTTAGTCGGGGACAGCCCTAGTATCTACATACAGTTGCAACGGAATATATTCGACCCCTTTGGGCTGGCTGGCCCATTCGTGTGTGTGTGTGTCTGTGGCTGTTTGCATACTTTTTTGATGGTAATTG
>NC_140168.1:136159826-136169826 GCF_963971535.1 Notolepis coatsorum
GTGAGGGATTAGTGTGTAGTCTAGGTAGTATATTTCTTTTTTTTTTAAACTTTATTTTTTAGCGTTTATCGCTTTTCTGGTCAAGCATGACCGACAGTTGAAACGGGAGAGAGAGCAGGGGGAGACATTCGGCAAATGACGGCGAGTCCGGGAATCGAACTCGGAGTCAACCAGATCCGTGACGCAGCACGGAGTCCCGCGCGAGCGCGGTAACATGGTGTGCTACTGGAGCACCCAGGTAGTATATTTCAGTAGTAGTAATAGTAGTTTGATCAGTTAGTAGTTCCATTTAGATCAGTATGAGGAGACGTAGTGTAGGTAAGCGAGGCGACAGACCGACAGCGGATCGGTTTGTTCAAACGAAGCTGGCATTCGGACCCGCGGTTGCAGCAGCAGCAGCACCGACGACCGGAGAGAGCCGTGAGACCGTCGCCGGACCCGCGGTTGCAGCAGCAGCAGCACCGACGACCGGAGAGAGCCGTGAGACCGTCGCCGGACCCGCGGTTGCAGCAGCAGCAGCACCGACGACCGGAGAGAGCCGTGAGACCGTCGCCGGACCCGCGGTTGCAGCAGCAGCAGCACCGACGACCGGAGAGAGCCGTGAGACCGTCGCTGGGCCCAGCGACGTGTCTCGCCCCGGGAGCGGCTCTCCCCGTCGTAGTTCGAGGAAGAGGAAGGTGGCCGCTGTGCTGATCTCTTCTTCAGCATTATCGGACAGCGATTCAACGGTCCATGAATCTGATGGGAGCGCCGATTGGGAACCACCAGGTAAGGTTGTATATATGTGATTGTGTGTGTGTGAAACGTGTATATTTGATGATGATTTACCTAACGCTAATTGATTCATTGTATACTGTGAATATGTAACGTTAGTTCGCCAACCAACTGACGCATCATCTGACAAGGATATTGATTTGGGTCGGAGGTACTATGGATCTGATTCATCTCACGAGTCTGACGGGAGACGCGGTGGTCGTGGTGGTCGAGGGGAGAAGGGTCATGTTGACGAATGCAATGTGAATATTGTGTGTTTACATGCATGTTCAAATCGATAGTTGCATGCTAAAGCTACATTATTGGATAATGCATAGAGGCCTCGCCATGTGCTGCGAAGTTCAAAGGTGTTGGAGAGGGTTCATGCCTTTGATCTTGTGTGGTGTGTGTGTGTGTGTGTGTGTGTGTGTGTGTGTGTGTGTGTGTGTGTGTGTGTGTGTGTGTGTGTGTGTGTGTGTGTGTGTGCTGTAATCAATGCTATTGGGACTGTGCTAAATGCTATACACACTGAGTGCAGAGGTGTTCTAGCATCAGATGTCTGTAGGCCTGTTTGAGCCTCCTTTTTTTTTTACAAGGGCTTGTGTGTGTGTGTGTGTGTGTGGTGTGTGATATGCAGGCAGTGATCTGCTTATATTTTATTTGGATGTCATGCATGTTCAAATCGATAGTTGCAAGCTAAAGCTACATTATTGGATAATGCATAGAGGCAGTGGCGGTTGGAATGCCCCACGGGCCCTGAGGCAAGATTGACAGCTCGGGCCCCCCCCCCCCCCCCCCCCGATATTTATTGTATTATTAAAAAAAAAAAAAAAAAAAAAATTCCAACATGAAACAAAACATATCACAATACAATAATAATACGTCAAATGTATAAACTCTCTTTTCTGGACTCTTTTCGTATCACAAACAGTACTGTATTTGCAAATCTGGTATGTCATGTATAGATGTAGCACTACTGTCTATCTGTATGTCATTATGTTATAATGAATTGAAAATGGGGGACCCTGATGTAAACAAGACGAAAGTGTTTCTCTGGTCTGCATCCCCTTAACAATTGTATGTATTGAGCTGTACTGTATTGTACCCATTCTGCAATCTGTTAAATAAAGTTTTCATTCATTCACCATGACATGTTTAGGTATTTGGCCAGATCCAGCTTGTCTGTGATGAGAGTGTTTTCTGTCTTTATGATTGACTATCATCATTAGATATTTCAGTTTCGTTATTACAGTAGCTGGCTAACAGTACGTTAGTTGACTAATACCAGAGTCAGAATTGGGTAATATGCCGACTACTGGCAGTGATGCGACCTATGTTACCACATAACTTTTGTCATCTCTGGTACTATGCAGTGCACTATGCAAAACGGCAAAGAGATAGGTAACGTTCGTTAAGTGCCAAATTACCATCATCATGATACACCCTCACATAATTCACAAAGTGTTCACGTGTGCCACCCATGTGGTAACCTAGAAATACCATAGATTGTGGCTAGGTGGTAACGTATATGTTTTCTATGATCACTATGAATTGAAAATGGGGGACCCTGATGTAAACAAGACAAACGTCTTTCTCTGGTCTGCATCCCCTTAACGAGCCGTACTGTATTGTACCCATTCTGCAATCTGTTAAATAAAGTTTTCATTCATTCATTCATTCATTCACATTACGTTAGTTAGCATCCAAGCTAGCGTGATAACGTTAGTAATAGTAGTACTAGTTAGCTTACCTGCAATAATGTTGTCATCGTCCTGGACAGATAAGACTTGTTAAATCATAATATATCCACACTTTGTGCTGGTCCTCGGTTAGCCCCTTTCGTGACTTTCGGTTTGCAAGCCTGTGGCTTTTGTGACCGGAGTCACTTGCCCACCCGCCCCGATCACCCAGTAGAGAAACGACCAAGCGTCGTCAAGGGGCTCGCGGTGTGTCAAGAATACATCAGATCTGAATTTCAAAGATACCCAGCGTACAATATGGGTCCAACACAGCTCCACGATGGGGTCTGGAAGCTCGCAGTTGCCAATAAACAGTTTAAAACATTGTTACTCGACGAGTGGTATTTACAGACCGAACGTCCATCTCCGCCGTTGGTGTCACAGCGCATGCGCACCATGCCGCGTTCACGTTACTGGGAAGAAGCGGAAGAACCAGAGGACATCTCGTTGCTACAACTAGGAAGCCTTCACGCATTGACTCGATCAAAACGCCCACATCCATACTTCCGCAATTCGTGACGCGAAGTGGGAGATATCGGGGTCTATAAAAAATCCCATATGTCCTAGTAGGAATTACAACTAGGAGGCTGACGTGAATGGTTTTTCCCAGTCGGAAGCTGTTTCTTCCGATTCTTCCCACGTAACGTGAACGTGGCACCTCCGCGCTGCTTGTGAGATTTACGTGGCTACGTCACAGCCAAGGAAAGGGAGCGCTGGATTTGTGCAAAACGCCCTGTTCCTAAACCACACGCTATCAGTCGTACTCGTACCACAGTACTGGCAAAACGGGAGGAGCCTAGAATCAAAACAAACGCACCAGTCCCAGTTGCCGTTACCACCAGTTGTGTTCGATCCAGTCCCACACGCGAACGGCAACTCCATTCAGTCCCGGGCCTGGGCCCGGGGCCGGAGGGGGGACCGGGGCCCGGGCCCCCCCTCCCGCCAGACGGTGGGCGGGCCCTAAGGCAGCTGCCTCCCCTGCCGCGCCTATAGCTCCGCCCCTGCATAGAGGCCATGTGCTGCGAAGTTCAAAGGTGTTGGAGAGGGTTCATGCCTTTGATCTTGTGTGGTGTGTGTGTGTGTGTGTGTGTGTGTGTGTGTGTGCTGTAATCAATGCTATTGGGACTGTGCTAAATGCTATACACACTGAGTGCAGAGGTGTTCTAGCATCAGATGTCTGTAGGCCTGTTTGAGCCTCCTTTTTTTTTACAAGGGCTTGTGTGTGTGTGTGTGGTGTGTGATATGCAGGCAGTGATCTGCTTATATTTGATTTGGATGTCATGCATGTTCAAATCGATAGTTGCATGCTAAAGCTACATTATTGGACAATGCATAGAGGCCTCGCCATGTGCTGCGAAGTTCAAAGGTGTTGGAGAGGGTTCATGCCTTTGATCTTGTGGTGTGTGTGTGTGTGTGTGTGTGTGTGCTGTAATCAATGCTATTGGGACTGTGCTAAATGCTATACACACAGTGAGTGCAGAGGTGTTCTAGCATCAGATGTTGTAACCCAGTCCCAATAGCATTGATTACAGCACACACACACACACACACACACACACACACACACACACACACACACACACACACACACACACACACACACACACACACACACACACACACACACACACACATGTACATGCTTTGATGTACAATGGCCGCTGATTTATTTTGTGTTCATTACAGGATCCGACACAGAGTCAGGCAGTGGTACACCAACATGCTTGGGTATGTACTAACTACATTCATGTATGTAAATGTATTACTATTGTGTTTTATGAGACTTACTTACTTACTGAATTTAATCCAATTCAGATTCTGGCGCAGACTCCGCAGAGAGTGACACAGAGACTGGCAACGACATAGGATCACATTCTACTCCTGCAGGTAATTGTACATAAAATATAACACATAATGCTATATATATATATATATATATATATATATATATATATATATATATATATATATATATATATATATATATATATATATATCATGTAAATAAAATGACAATACGTTGCCCTAGTGTAATGTATTACATCATGTGATTCTAGAACTGGATGCTAGTCTGGACATGCCGGAACCCGTTGCAGGGCGGAAACGCACATCTAAGCACGGTAAGTTGGCCTCACTCTGCACACCACTTCCAGCTCTGACCTCTGACCCCCACACCACGTCCAGCTCTGACATCTGAACCCCACACACACTCACTCATTCACTCACACACAGTTTGTAACTACGTGGCATATGAATGTTTGTCTACAGTAGGGGTGTTATAGTATATTTGTATAATTGACAGGTCGTGGAGCGAAGAGCAGGTCTGCGATCCGTCAGGAAGAGGAGAATGCCTGGTCTTGTGAGGGCTGGGGGCCTCACAGGATCCCCTTCACAGCCCAACCGGGGTTGCTCCAGGACGCCGCGGCACTGAAATCGTACCGGCCTGCAAAATGGCTAGATCTGTTCCTGACGGATGCTTTTCTCAATCCCATTGTTGCCCAAACCAACCTCTACGCTGATCAGTGCATTGCCCGGCTGGACCCCACGCTAACCAGTAGCAGGGCACTGCTTTGGAAGGCCCTCACATTGAAGGAGCTGAAGAAGTTCCTTGGACTCAATTTCCTGAGCAGTGTCCTTCGGAAGCCTCGCGTGGACATGATGTGGACCACTGACGATATGATGTACACACCATACTACTTGGAGACAATGCCACGCAACCGGTATCAATTGATCTGGCGATTCCTCCACTTTGCGGACAATACATCCCTGGATGTTAGAGACAAATTGTGTAAGGTATGCCCTGTAGTCGACCATGTCAACGTGAGGTGCAAGGAACTGTACCAGCCCGAACGTGAGCTCGCCATTGACGAGGGGGTGATGGCATGGCGAGGCCGCCTGACCTTCCGTGTCTACAACCCCAACAAGCCAACCCGGTATGGCATCAGGTCATACTTCCTGTGCGAATCACGCACAGGATATTGCTTTGCATTCAAGCCATATTGCCGGGAAGGCTCGCACCTGGGGGACACGGTCGTCGGTCTGCTTGGACGTTTGTCTGGGGCCGGTTATACGCTGTACATGGATAATTTTTACAACAGTGTACGCATGTCCGCCAGGCTCCGACAGTTGAGGACCGACATCTGTGGTACCCTCAGGAAGCACCGGGGGGAGCCAGCCATCATCAAGAACGTGACCAAAGCTGACATCCGTGTGGGGGAGCGCATTGCGGTCAACAATAAGCAGGTCCTGATCGTGGCATGGCGCGATAAGAGGATCGTGAAGACCATCAGCAGCTACCACGAGGACACCATGGAAATGGCGAAGGTGTGGAAGAAGCAGAAGAAGGGCAAAGCGCTGAGGGTGGAGATGCTCAAGCCGTCATCCATCATGTCGTACAATAAATTCATGAACGGCGTCGACCAGCTGGATCAAAACCTCTCGTACTATCCGGTTACACGTAAGACTGGAAAGTGGACCAAAAAGTTTGTGATGTATCTGATCCAAATATGTATGTTCAACGCTTTTGTCTTGTACAAAAGCAGGCACCCACAAGGCTATTATTACAACCTCTTCCGGTTCACCAGGGCTGTGGCGCGGACCTACACAGGGGGTCAGGAGAAGAAGATTCCTGGGGTGACAGCGGAGATGGAGGCGGAGGCGGAGGTGGAGGCAGGGGGTGGGGGTGAGGAGGAGGCAGGGGGTGGGGATGAGGAGGAGGCAGGGGCTGAGCAGGTGGGGCGTGACGGGCAGCGTGACCCTAGGGCCCCACCGGGGGACCCGCAGAGCAGATTAGTGGGTGGCTTTGTGAAGCATGTAATGGTTGCATACAAAGCCACCCCCAAGCAAAAGCTACCGTGTAGGAAATGTCGGGTCTGCAGTAGGCGTGGCCTCAGGAGTGAGACCAGATATTTTTGCACATCGTGCAAAGTCCCCCTGCATCGTGACAAATGCTTCGCTCTGTACCACACAAAGAGGGATTTCTCTAAATAGTTTCTTTATTAGTTGTCATACAGAAGTACAGACTACTTCTAAATAATCCGGCACACAGAAGTACAGATTACTTCTAAATAATCCATCATTGTGTGATACAGACAGAACCATGTGTACCGGTACATAGTATAGCTAGCTGAGAGTAGTATAGTATAGTATAGTATAGTATAGTATAGTATAGTATAGTATAGTATAGTATAGTATAGTGTATGGGTAGTTGCACTGTTTTCTGTACAAGACAAATGCGTTGAACACATGTATTTGGGCCACGGTTGTCGATATTGCATAGGCATGTTTGGACCACTTGCAGATGAGACGTTATGTTAGCGATCTAGCTGTGTCGACTCCATTCATCATTTGCATTGTGTGTGTATATAGTTTATTTTTTCATTTATATTTTTCCCCCCTCATTTTTACCGTTTGCACAGAACCAATGGTTGCTGACAGTCACCCAGTTTATAAAAGTATATACTGTAGGTAACATACCACACTTTTCTAATGCAGTCCATTGGCCTCTTATTTATATACTTTGGAAGCATGTATTGGATATTTTTTGGTCCACAGATCATCTGGCGATTCATCCATTTATCAATGGACAATGCAGTCATCGATGCGAGAGACCAAGTAAGATATGCCCTGTAGTTGATCATGTGACGTGCCTGTACTGTGAATGTTACCAGCAAACTTCTAAATGCACTGAAACAATGGTTGGTTATCCTCCAGTGTTCACTTTTCATAAGGTATTGTCTTGGTAAATTACCATAATCCTATACTGTGAATGTTACCAGCAAACTTCTAAATGCACTGAAACAATGGTTGATTATCCTCCAGTGTTCACTTTTTATAAGGTATTGTCTTGGTAAATTACCATAATCCTATACTGTGAATGTTACCAGCAAACTCCTAAATGCACTGAAACAATGGTTGGTTATCATCAGCCAGTGTTCACTTTTTATAAGGTATTTTCTTGGCAAATTACCATAATCCTATACTGTGAATGTTACCAGCAAACTTCTAAATGCACTGAAACAATGGTTGATTATCCTCCAGTGTTCACTTTTTATAAGGTATTGTCTTGGTAAATTACCATAATCCTATACTGTGAATGTTACCAGCAAACTCCTAAATGCACTGAAACAATAGTTGGTTATCATCAGCCAGTGTTCACTTTTTATAAGGTATTGTCTTGGTAAATTACCATAATTTTATACTGTGAATGTTACCAGCATAAATTATGTGTCTAATGCACAGCAACAATGGTTGGTACTGATGACTTGTCACCCAGTTTATTGAACATATTTTGAAATAAAAATGTTCATTTCATCAAAGTTTCAAGTTTTCTGCATTGTAAAGTATTCTGTATTTTATAATAATGTTTTCTGGACCTACACCAGTAGTTATAACTTACTTGTTTGTTAGCGCCAGGCATGGTGGTTGATAAGGTAGTAGTATTTCCAAGTGAAACTAATTGATATATTATCAATACAAGCTATTATTACTTTATGAATGTGTTTATCATGTATGGACGAATAAATTGGAAAACAGGAGCAGATTATGCACAGTACATGAATGAGAAACGGTCAAAATGTTTTTTCTTTTAGTTTATTGCATGCACATGATCTATAATACCTGATCGGTACAATATCTACTAACCTGATCAATGCAATATATTCCCACCTGATCGATATAATAGTATTACTGCATTTCAAATTTGTCAGTCAGTCAGTCGGACTGTCAATCAAACAATCAAACAATAAATCAATCAAACAACCAACAAAACAATCTATCAATCAAACAACCAATAAAACAATCTATAAATCAAACAATAAAACAATCTATCAATCAAACAACCAACAAAACAATCTATCAATCAAACAACCAACAAAACAATCTATCAATCAAACAACCAACAAAACAATCTATCAATCAAACAATAAAACAATCTATCAATCAAACAACCAACAAAACAATCTATCAATCAAACAACCAATAAAACAATCTATCAATCAAACAACCAATAAAACAATCTATCAATCAAACAATAAAACAATCTATCAATCAAACAATCTATCAATCAAACAACCAACAAAACAATCTATCAATCAAACAACCAACAAAACAATCTATCAATCAAACAACCAATAAAACAATCTATCAATCAAACAATAAAACAATCTATCAATCAAACAATAAAACAATATATCAATCAAACAACCAACAAAACAATCTATCAATCAAACAACCAATAAAACAATCTATCAATCAAACAACCAATAAAACAATATATCAATCAAACAACCAATAAAACAATCTATCAATCAAACAATAAAACAATCTATCAATCAAACAACCAATAAAACAATCGATCAATCAAACAACCAACAAAACAATCGATCAATCAAACAACCAATAAAACAATCTATCAATCAAACAATAAAACAATCTATCAATCAAACAACCAACAAAACAATCTATCAATCAAACAACCAATAAAACAATCTATCAATCAAAGAAAAAAACAATCTATCAATCAAACAATTAAATAATCTATCAATCAAACAACCAACAAAACAATCTATCAATCAAACAACCAATAAAACAATATATCAATCAAACAATAAAACAATCTATCAATCAAACAACCAACAAAACAATCTATCAATCAAACAACCAATAAAACAATCTATCAATCAAACAACCAATAAAACAATCTATCAATCAACCAATAAAACAATCTATCAATCAAACAATAAAACAATCTATCAATCAAACAACCAATAAAACAATCTATCAATCAAACAACCAACAAAACAATCTATCAATCAAACAACCAATAAAACAATCTATCAATCAAACAATAAAACAATCTATCAATCAAACAATAAAACAATCTATCAATCAAACAATCAACAAAACAATCTATCAATCAAACAATAAAACAATCTATCAATCAAACAATAAAACAATCTATCAATCAAACAATAAAACAATCTATCAATCAAACAACCAATAAAACAATCTATCAATCAAACAACCAATAAAACAATCTAACAATCAAACAATAAAACAATCTATCAATCAAACAACCAACAAAACAATCTATCAATCAAACAACCAATAAAACAATCTATCAATCAAACAACCAATAAAACAATCTATCAATCAAACAATAAAACAATCTATCAATCAAACAACCAACAAAACAATCTATCAATCAAACAATAAAACAATATATCAATCAAACAATAAAACAATCTATCAATCAAACAACCAACAAAACAATCTATCAATCAAACAACCAATAAAACAATCTATCAATCAAACAATAAAACAATCTATCAATCAAACAATAAAACAATCTATCAATCAAACAATAAAACAATATATCAATCAAACAACCAACAAAACAATCTATCAATCAAACTATAAAACAATCTATCAATCAAACAATAAAACAATATATCAATCAAACAACCAACAAAACAATCTATCAATCAAACAATAAAACAATCTATCAA
>NC_140168.1:136174826-136192326 GCF_963971535.1 Notolepis coatsorum
GAGGTTTGACTCTTTGACCCTTATTGCAATATAAACACACATTACACACAAAACACACATTACACACAATGACTCTTGATTTCACAGGATATTAACATGAGATGTCTGTTCACATGAACGAGACCCAGGATACCCGGTTATTAATACTTGGTACAACTTCGCTTTCAGCACTGCATTCAACCGTGCACCGTATCCATTAACCAGCTTAGCACAGCGGGCCTGTGGAATTCTTCCCCACTCGAGGCGTGCAATGTCCTCTATTTGAGTCAGACTCGTTGGTCAGTGTTTTTGAATCGATTTCTTTAAATCCCACCACAAATGTTCAATTGGATTTAAATCAGGGCTTTGACTTGGCCAGGCGAGAACGGTCCATTTCCTTGATTGTAACCAAGCTTTGGTCGATTTCGATGTGTGTTTCGGGTCATTGTCGTGTTGAAAGCGTCATTCTTTCCCCATTTTGAGTTTTGCAACCGAGGGCAACACATTACCCACAATGATCTCTTGGTATTTAATGCTGTTCATAATGCCATGAACTCGTGCTATATTGCCGGTACCAAAAGCAGAGAAGCAGCCCCAAAGCATGACACCATGTTTGACTTGTGGCAAACAATTGATTTCTTCAAAGCCGGTGTTGGGTTTTCTCCACACATACCGACAGTTCATCGGGCCAAACAGTCTGACCTGTGTCTCGTCACTCCATAGAACGGAACTCCAGTAGCTCTGTGTCTTCCCCACATTCTCTCTAGCATATTTCAGAAGTAATCCTTTGTGTTTTCTTGTCAACAAAGGGGTCTTTCGTGGAGTCCGACCATGGTATCCATTTTGGTTCAAGACCCGTCGCACGGTACTGATTGAAACAGAGACACCCGTCACGTCCAAGGCCTGTTGCAGCTCCCTTGCAGTAAGCCGTGGATCCTTGGCTACACGCCTTGTTACGAAACGAGAGTTAGCCGCCGTTAGCTTGGCTTTCCGACCACGCCCGGCGATGTTCTCCACGGTCCCATGCTCCTTAAACTTCTTGATGATACTAACAACAGTCGACCTTGGCACATCAAGGAGCTTCGAAATAGTTTTATATCCATTTCCCCCTCTGTACAACCTGACTAGCTCTCCTCTAAACTTCACTGAGTATTCTCTTGTCTTCACCATATTTAATGCATCTCTGAGTCCATCACAGGTGGCGTTGATTATCACTGACACAGGTGCCGCTGATTATCACTGATTGCACTGCAGCACAGCCGGTGACATCTCTGCACGTGCGTGCAGCGCGGAGTAATATGACTCTCTCTCACAGTTGATTGAAGCTCTTCTCACACTGGTCACAAAAGTAGGGCCTTGTTGACTGTCACTAACTAACATGGGGGTCGAATAATTATAAGTGCAACTGTATCTACAGATATAGATATAGTATCTACAGATATAGATATAGTATCTACATATGTACAGATATGGATATGGTATCTACATATATAGATATAGTATCTACAGATATAGATATAGTATCTACAGATATAGAGATAGTATCTACAGATATGTACAGATATAGAGATAGTATCTACAGATATAGATATAGTATCTACAGATATAGATATAGTATCTACAGATATGTACAGATATAGAGATAGTATCTACAGATATGTACAGCTATAGATATAGTATCTACAGATATGTACAGATATAGAGATAGTATCTACAGATATAGATATAGTATCTACAGATATAGATATAGTATCTACAGTTATATATAGTATCTACAGATATGTACAGATATAGAGATAGTATGTAACAAGGATTATACCGTTAGTATCCCATTTTCTCCAGCAGCGATGGTGGGCCTCTTGCCGTGGCTTCTTGCTGTGTCGGCCCACCACTCCTGAATGAAGCTAAACGCAGACAGGCCCACCACTCCTGAATGAAGCTAAACACAGACCGGCCCACCACTCCTGAATGAAGCTCAACAGAGACCGGCCCACCACTCCTGAATGAAGCTAAACACAGACAGGCCCACCACTCCTGAATGAAGCTCAACACAGACAGGCCCACCACTCCTGAATGAAGCTAAACACAGACCGGCCCACCACTCCTGAATGAAGCTAAACACAGACCGGCCGACCACTCCTGAATGAAGCTAAACACAGACCGGCCCACCACTCCTGAATGAAGCTAAGACAGGCCCACCACTCCTGAATGAAGCTAAGACAGGCCCACCACTCCTGAATGAAGCTAAACGCAGACAGGCCCACCACTCCTGAATGAAGCTAAACACAGACAGGTCCACCACTCCTGAATGAAGCTAAACACAGACCGGCCCACCACTCCTGAATGAAGCTAAACACAGACCGGCCCACCACTCCTGAATGAAGCTAAACGCAGACAGGCCCACCACTCCTGAATGAAGCTAAACACAGACAGGCCCACCACTCCTGAATGAAGCTCCACACAGACAGGCCCACAACTCCTGAATGAAGCTAAACGCAGACAGGCCCACCACTCCTAAATGAAGCTCCACACAGACAGGCCCACCACTCCTGAATGAAGCTCCACACAGACAGGCAATGCATCGATCCTAAGATGACGATTCAACTGCATCGATTTGAAAATGTAAGAAACGATTATTATAAAAAGAAAATCATATATATATTTTTTTATTTATTCTAATGTCGATTTTTTTATTGACCTATAGTCCATTCATGCTGAGTGAATCAGTTCCCCCAGCCACATTTGTGTATTAAATTTTTTTGGGGGGGGGGGGGGATTAACTGATCGAATCGCATCGAATCGAATAAAATCGTGGTCAAATGAAGATATTTCATGATGCATTGAATCGTTGCCTGAAGAATCGTAATCGAATCGTTGTGGGGTCGAATCGTTACACCCTATACTGTTCACACAGACCGGCCCACCACTCCTGAACGAAGCTCAACACTGTTCATAGAAAGACTTTAAGAGCCTTTGACAGTACAGAATGTCTGGCGATTGAAGAAAGGATTACGGTGGGGATTTATGTGAAAGATTTCTGAAGTGTGACTTGCTTCTATGCCGGGAGCTACTATTTATTTACCATGCATGCATTATAGAGGTCTTAAGAGACAAACACGTCTGTGTGTGTGTGTGTGTGTGTGTGTGTGTGTGTGTGTGTGTGTGTGTGTGTGTGTGTGTGTGTGTGTGTGTGTGTGTGTGTATGTGTGTGTGTGTGTGTGTGTGTGTGTGTGTGTGTGTGTGTGTGTGTGTGTGTGTGTGTGTGTGTGTGTGTGTGTGTGTGTGTGTGTGTGACTGGCGACGCAGCTGTGCGCCTCAAAGGGACACTCAAGGAAAGTGTTAATTATGCATGTCAATCACAGCCAGCCCACTGCATATTTTATTACCAATAAGTTAGCATCACAGCGAGCTTAAACCCACATGAATCCTCGCTGCTGGAGCGCTAGTAGTGCGATATCTTTTTGCCAACATCTACACTTGAGAACCTTGACAGTCCCCATGAATACCATAACGGAATACATGACGTTAGTCCCATTATATCGGCTCTGGAGTTTCACGAGCGTCGCGGGCGGCGGATAAAAGACTTGTACCGATTGTTCTCGAGCGCTCTCATCACGCCGTATTAATTGGATAAGTCGGCAGCCGAGTACCCCCCTTAATATCGGCATCATATTACCGCGATGAAACAATGTCCGTGGAGTTTATAATTAAACGATTACACACAGCGGAGCTAATTGTGTGAGGTTCTTCAAGGCTGCTTATCATCAGCTGATTAAGAACGAGTGCTCGTGCCAGAAATAGCAGAACGGGCTCTCGAGGAAGCCGTGGAGAGAGGGAGATATCTACTCCTCTAAGTTAATGAATTACCACTCCACCAGCAGCTGTTTCCAAGCATGCATCCTAATGACGCCTTTGCCTTCATATAAAACCGCCTTTAACCCTTTCACTGCCGCACTACAGAAGGTTAACCCTTTACTATCACACTACCGATGGTTACCGACGGTAGTGTGATAGTAAAGGGTTAACCTTTTTTATTTTTTTTTAATTTTTCTCCTAATTTTTCTATTTTTTTTCTCCCATCCCAATTTCGTATTGCCAATTCTCCCCTCCCCTGTCTTGAACGTTGCTAGACTATGCCCCCCACTGGTCGGTTGTAGTGAGGATAGAAGCCTCACGTGTCCCCTCCAGTACACGAGGAGGCAGCCTGTCACATCTTTTCACCAGACAGCGCAGACTCTCAGTGGCGAGGAGTAACGCGTGGGAGGCTCACGCTGCCCCCGATACTTCCTGTCTCTGCTGTGCAGGCGTCACACAACCGACATGTAGGAGTCGCTGTCCACAACGTCCAATCCCCACCCATCGACTTCCACCCGCTGACTCTGCCAAATGAGCCAGTACGACGGCCGGCCCAAGTCGAAGGCAATGCTGAGACTGGGATTCGATACCGTAGTCTCTTGCATTGGTGACGAGCGCACCCAGCCGCGCCTAAGGGTTAACCTTCTGTAGTGCGGTAGTGAACGGGTTAACCTGATGGTGTGTGGCAGTGAAAGGGTTAACCTTCTGTTTTCAAGCTTGCATCCTAACGATGCCTTTGCCTTCATATAAAACCTTTGCCTTTAACACAAACAGCCTGCCTGAAATTTTTTCAAAGATATATTCTGGAAGACTTATCTTGGAACCACTGAGACATAATCTATGACAAGTACACTCTGAGTCCTGAACGTGCTGGAGATATGTCTTAAGTGGCTGAAACGGTCGCAGAAATTATATGATCTGATATCTGCTTGGAGAATGGCATTCTGTCGTAAACTCCAAAGCGCGTTCCCGTTCAGGATCATTTGCATACAAACCACGCCCCCGACAGTCCTTATAAAGCAACTGTTGACGCAGCTGTGTGAAATGGAATGGCGGAAGTGCTTTGAGAGCCGCGTGATTACGAAACCTAGCGTCAGTCAGTGCCAATCAGAGAGCGTCTCCGAGAAATGCGGCTAGGTTTCATAATCACGCTTGCGCCCATCAAAACTAGATTAGATTAATGTATTGGCATCATATACAGCTCGCGGTACACACCTGCCGCAGCGCGCGCGCACAGTCCGCACACACACACGCGTGCGCACACACACACGCGCGCGCAGTACTGTATATGAATGAATGAATGACATATAATATATATAGCCTACGGGCCGGCGGGCATAATGAATGAAGCAGTATGGCTTATTATTCCATAAGCCTATAGGCTACTGTTCATTCGTAGGCGCACACAAGACTTGTTATGGAATATTAATGCAGTCTATTTCCACCGATTAGCTTTAGTTCTTATTTATTTATCCACTGTCATTTCAGTGTTGGTGTATAGGCTATATAGTGTATTTCAATATAAGTTTAATTGATATATTCGAAGGAATGCAGGTTTATAGCTATATCAACCCCCTCCAATGTACAGTAAATGACCAAGTATGGTTTTGTCAATATTCCTATGTACAGTTTTGCTTGTACAGTGTAAGTCTACCACCCCTCCTACCCAACCTCCTCCAACAGTTTCTACGTCAAATGTACTTTCTTTTCTGGACTCTTTTTGTATCACAAACAGTACTGTATTTGCAAATCTGGTATGTCATAAATGTATAGATGTAGCAGTACTGTCTATCTGTGTCGTGTGTGTCATATATGTTATGATGAATTGAAAATGGGGGACCCTGATGTAAACAAGACGAAATTCTTTCTCTGGTCTGCATCCCCTTATGTAATTGAGCTGTACTGTACTGTACCCATTCTGCAATCTGTTAATAAAGTTTTCAATCAATACCAATCAATGGGATACATTGCATGTTGACCTGCATTCTTTCAAATGTATATAATTAATCATTAAAACAGATGTGTAACAAATAAGAAATGCAAATTCCACAGAAGGCATTAAATTATTATTATTTTCAATCATTTCACAATAATTGCATAATTGTGTTTGAATATCTGAGTAATTAAAGTAATTATACATTTGTCCAAAATAGCTGGTTCAGATATGGTTAATCCAGCTGCCCTGTGATCAGATGAATCCATATTATTTATTTTTCTGACATCAAATGCGTAATTTCTTATCGTACAAATATTGTCATATTTATTTTAATTATGATCAAGTAATTAATTCCAAGGAGGCCTGTAGCGTTAACATGATGGAATCACTATGAGAACACAGTCTGTCAAGTTATAATACAATTTTAAATTAGTCAATCAATCATGAGATTTGATCGTGGGCTGAGAGCATATTTGAGGCTACGTTTAGACGAGCGTTTTGGGATGGAAGTCTGAACAGAAACCGCAAAAGTCGTCTTGCGGTTTCACTTTTAATTTTGCGTTTAGACGAGCGTTTTGGGGTGGAATTCTCCGTGCAGACGAGGCTGTAACGACGGAGCCCCGCTGTCACACGATTGGCGCATATGTCACATGACGTGCTGTGAAGACCCGCCCTACTCTGCCTCTGATTCGCAGACTGTGGATGGGGAATGTGATTGGACCAAAGCAGAGTCACTCACAGACAGTGGGTCCACTCACGCCGCGGGACAGATTCTTGTGTATTTAACCCTTTCACTGCCACACGACAGCCGGTTGTGTGATAGTAAAGGGTTAACCTTCTGTCGTGTGGCAGTGAAAGGGTTAAAAGTACTGCCAATGTAGCCTTCAGGTGATCGCCATGGATAGAATCAGACATGCTTTGTTTACGCTTCTAGGCTACTGGCGGAAATGGAACATTTGAGGACTCCCACTCCCAGCCCTAATGTTACAAAGGATCAGATTAAACCGAATATATATATTTATTGATTGATATATATTGCATAATATTTGTATATCGTTTGATATCCCTTGTATATTCCTTGTACATATACACGGAATATCCCTTTAGCCTAGTACAGACCATAATATTTCATTCTCCTATTGGACAGCGGTCCACAGGCGCCAAGGCCATGCCTCCAAAGTCAGGTTCAAAGTCACCGCCGGGGACATGCCTGGACATGAATGGTATTGCGCAAGGATATGAGACAGGAATAAAGCTGGTACTAGTTTATTCATCTAAGTACGGCGTAGGTGAATACAGAAGTATGTTACCCAATAAGTTGAAGCCTCACCCACGATACTACGTGCGGTGAAGTATGGCCTGTTTGGCCCCAAATAGAGCATTGAGACCGCGTGCGAATTAATAACTGAAGTGTCAGAGTTTGGCGCTATACCGTCGAGTGCGACATATTCTATTAAGTCAGTAATAGTCTAATTGTGTATAGTGTATCGTGCGGCTAAAGTTCTACAGTGACCAGCATCACCAACGTTTTCCTCGTATCAGCTAGAGTGCTTATCCAGGCTGGGCTGCTTTCATGGCGCTTTCACCCGAGGAGCCCTAGATGAGGACCGTGTGGACATGTACACTGGATTATCTACCCGACGACTGCATAGCCCTTTACGGCTGGATTATATTTGCTTTTGGTCCTGTGATTAATGGAGCGGAGAATCGCCGACGCCCACACGTGTGTGGGATTTACCCTGTGAGGAGCCACGTCGAGTCTGCCCCTCAGAAGCCTGAGGCAGGCTAGCTTTCTTCCCTGTGGAGCTACAGGCTACGGAGAACAGCTGTATTCGTCTGTGGATCAAGATCTTATTGCACCGTCTCCCGTACTCGGAGTCTCCTTATCATCGTTGACCCAGACTCTATTACCGACAGATCCTCTACCCTTGCTGGCTTACAACCGGGGGGACCCTTCCAGTATCTCCCGCTATATTACTAGTGTACCATAGATATAATTCCCTAAGATTCAGGTTGTATAATTACCTCCTGCGTAACCAGAGAATGGACATTCGTTATTGATTTGCCTACGCACATTCCTTTGCCTTATAAGCGCATTCAAAGTGAAATAGAGAAGTATATTATGTACCTTTTGCTGCAATAAATACTCTGGCCAGTAATTAAAGTGCATAAGACGGTAGGGGTTTAATGATACCATACTTATCAATACAGTCAGGGAATTGTACCCCTCAGTTACAATTGGTCCTTCGAGCCGGAGGGTAACTAGTGTAATATTAATATAGTGGTATTAATATTGACATGGCCAATGATGAACACTCCACAAAACGGTTCTCCTAAAATAGATCGCCCGCAGCGTAGACGGCAGACACCTCAGTACTTAGAGGATTACGTTGCCAATATACTACCTAGCTTTCTACAGACGGTAAACGCGGAAAAAGTAGATAGTAAAATTATGTCCGACCCTATCGACCAGGGTACCCCGCCAATAGAGGCCCTAGTGGGTTCTAACGTAACTGACCAAGCTCACGGAGGGGACCAGGAGGGACCTGACATGACTTTACCCCCCGCCAAGACCAAAAAAGTAGTCCCCGGAGAGCTCCAGGATAAAGACAGCCCTCCAGGGAAGGAACTCGACCCACTACAAGAAGAGGCGAGCACCCCGGAGATGGATCTCCTCGACTCGCCACAGGAGAACGGATCTCCAACGAGTACTACCAGGAGCGGATCACCTCAACCAGCGTCTTCCCCCAGCGAGGCGGACAAGATGCTGGCACAGGCCTTCCTCGCCAGCCTGGCAGCCTCAACAGAGCGCGACCGACTCCAAGCACAGACGCTTAGTGAGCGCGAACATTCTTCCATGGAAAGAGAACACCTTCAAGCGCAGCAACGGAGCGACGAAGATCGTACACGTCTAGAGATTAGACGCCTTCAGACGGAAGAGAATATGGGAAGAGACCGGGCCGAAGCCCAGCGCGCTGCCGCCGAAGCCCAGCGCGCCGCTGCCGGTGCCCAAAGAGAAGCAGAGCGCGACCTCGCTCTCACCAAGCGTGAAGCCGAGCGCGACCGATTACAAGCGCAGATAATGGAGCAGCTGATCACCAGGGCAACACCCCCTCCCTCCGCACGGGGCTCCAGGGCCTCGTCAAGACAAGGGTCAAGGATACCCTCCGGCGTAAGAGGAGACTCGCCTAGGAGGCCTCTCTTCCAACGCTCACCGATGTGCCAGCCATCCATGGCATCATACATTGGCACACCGACGTTCCCGGACTTCACACACGAGAACAGAGCACAGTACACAGAGCTACGAATGTGCTTAGAGACAATGATGTCCGATGTAGCTGATGAACCGTACAAATATGCTATCCTACTGAAGCACCTCAAGGTGCCCCGAGCGCACAATATAGCGCTGGCCTATGCCACCTCTACTACCCCATACACCGCGGCTCTAGCAGCACTTGACCAAAGATATGGACGCATATGGGACTACGTAATACAAGAGATAAGGCATATTGACCGCCTACCCCCAGCCACAGACAATCGATCACTAGATGACCTGTCTATCAAGGTACAATCCCTGGTAGGGATGCTGGGGGCGCAAAGAGAAAAGGGTATGCACGAACTGTACGCAAACTCTAATGTCGAGAGGATTTTAGAGAAGCTTCCGCCCGCCCGACAAGAGCGCTTCAGGCGGCAAAGAGACCACCGTGATCCTAACGGTCCCGAGCCATCCCTCCTAGACCTAGCCGACTTCCTGGCGAGAGAAGTCAACAGCCTACGGTTGGATACGTTCATGCGGAGCACACCAAGCTCCAGAGAGGGACCTAGGAGAGCAAACGATGGCCGCAGATTGGTGACCGTCATGCACCAATCAGAATCAGTACCGAGCAGCAAGAACCACAGTACCCCCTCGATGAAAGAGAAGTGGAAGATGGTGTGCCCGTACTGCGAAAATGAACACTGGCTGTCACAATGTGACACGTTCAAGAAGATGACCGCCGACGAGGTGAGTCAATGGATAAAGGCCAACCGACGCTGTTACCGATGTGCGCGCAGTCACATGGCAGCCGATTGCCGCTTAAAGAAGAGGTGTAGTCGGTGTGACGGAGCCCACTTAGACGTCCTACACGACAGTAACAGAAGAAAGCCTGCACCCTCAAGCAGCACAAAGGCAAGTGTTATGTACATTGACCCCGCCAGCAGCGGGGGCGCCCGGGTGCTCTTAAAGGTGGTCCGTGTAACATTGAGTTACCAAGACAAGGTCATGGACACTTACGCCGTCCTTGACGACGGGTCAGAGAAGACCCTTCTCCTCGCGTCCGCTGCGGCCCAGCTGGGGCTGCGGGGGAGCGAAAACCAGATGACGATTCGGACAATAAGAAGAGATCTAAAGACGATAAAGGGCGAGAATGTCTCCTTCACTATCGCAGCAAGCGGGCAGCCAGAGAGACGGTATAGGATTACTAACGCTTTCACCAGCCAAGAAATAGGCCTGTCGCAGTACACCTACCCCATCGCCAAGCTGATGGATAAATATGTGCACCTGCGTCAACTACCTATACCGCTCATAGACGTGCCACCCCGACCCTGCTGATAGGCTCCGACCATGCAGACCTCATCGTCCCGATGGACCGGGTCCACACAGGGCCCAGAGGCTGTCCTGCAGCAGTCGAGACCCGCCTAGGATGGACACTACAAGGCCCCCTCGCTAGGTCCCTTAACCGAACAGCAGCCACTAGCTGCCTCCACTCCAGAGTGACAGAAGAAGACACCACCCTCCTACAGCATGTCGAGAGGCTATGGACACTAGAGACAATGCCCTTTAAGAACGAAAAGAAAGACATTCGTTCCAAGGAAGACATTTACGCTATAGCCCTCCTCGAGCAGGGGACAAAGAGAGTCAAAGTCAACGGAGTGATGAGATACGCAACTCCACTCCTGAGGCGAGAGGGTATGCCTACCTTCCACGCCCCAAAAGAAGCGACGGAGCGGTATCTATTGAACACAGAGCGGCGCCTAGCCAGAGACCCCGCTCAAGAGACTGTGTACCGCGCTGAGATTAACAAGCTAATCACAGCGGGACACATAAAGAAAATTGACATTAAAGAGGCCGATCAGACGACCGAATCATGGTACGTGCCGCACCACAAAGTCCACCACAACGGCAAGGATCGTATTGTGTTCAACTGCAGCTACCAGATCGGATCACAAAATCTGAATAAAGAGCTCTTGCCCGGCCCAACACTAGGCCCCTCTCTACTAGGCGTGTTACTACGTTTCCGCCAAGACAAGGTGGCCATCAGCGGCGACATCAAAGGGATGTTCCTGCAGGTGAGACTAGTGGAGGAGGACAAGCCCCTGCTGCGGTTCCTATGCAGAGAGAAGATCGGGGACGAGCAACCAGCCATCTATCAATGGGAAGTCCTCCCTTTCGGAACCACATGCAGCCCATGCTGTGCTACGTTTGCACTGCAAAAACACGTCGCAGAGGACCCAGCAGCTGATGAAGAGGTCCGACAAAGTGTAGGAAATAGTTTCTACGTGGACAACTGTCTGCAAAGCGTCTCGACGCCAGAAGAAGCCGAGGCCCTTCTACTCAAGCTCCGCGCCTCCCTGATCAAAGGCGGCTTTGATCTCAGGCAGTGGGCCAGCAGCGACCCGCAAGTATTGCGCAGCCTCTCCCCCGAGGACAAGGCAGCAAGCAGCGAGACCTGGATGGCGACCATCCCAGGAGAAGCCCAAGAAATGACATTAGGACTAGTCTGGCGCTTCAAAACAGACTCGCTCCATTATAAACACACACCCCTGACCAAGGAGCAGGGAAGGTTGACTGCACTACCGACCACCAGACGGAGTGTATACAGAACACTCGCCAGACAATATGACCCGTTGGGATGTATTCTACCTTACACCACCAGGGCAAAGATGATTGTAAGAGCGTTATGGGACAAGGACCAGGGCTGGGACGACCCCATACCCGAACACCTTGCATCCACATGGAGAGAGTGGGAGACAGAACTCAGCTCACTCCCAGGTGTCAACATACGCCGCAGCTACTTCCCACCCACAGTGAGGCCGGAGACATGCCAGATGGACCTGCACATCTTCAGCGACGCCTCCGAAGTAGCCTACGGTTCGGTGGCCTACTTGCGTGCCCGAGAGGAGGGAGGAGAAATACATACTGCCTTCATCCTGGCTCGCT
This sequence comes from Notolepis coatsorum, assembly GCF_963971535.1. Classification (NCBI taxonomy): domain Eukaryota; kingdom Metazoa; phylum Chordata; class Actinopteri; order Aulopiformes; family Paralepididae; genus Notolepis; species Notolepis coatsorum. The sequence goes on from NC_140168.1 coordinate 136,186,796, forward strand.
CAAGAATAGCCCCACGCAAGCAACAATCTATTCCGCTGTATGTAAAGAAAGGAAGAGGAACCGAGAAGCGGTGGGGTATTGTATTCAAATGCATGACCACCCGAGCGATGCATATAGAACTCCTTCCAACCATGAGCACAGACTCATTCCTTATGGCCTTCCGAAGATTCACATCGCGGAAAGGCAAACCGTCTATATTATTGTCTGATCACGGGACAAACTTCAAAGGCGGAGAAAGAGAGCTGAGAGAGAGCTTCCAAGCTATGGGCCCAGAACTTAAGACCCACCTCGCTCCATCCCAGATTGACTTCCAGTTTAACCCCCCGAATGCACCTCACTTCGGTGGAACTTGGGAACGAGAAGTACGTTCAATAAAGACAGCCCTGTATGCCGTGCTTGGGGCCCAGACCGTGGCGGAAGAAGTCCTAATGACAGTCCTCACGGAGATCGAGGGAGTATTGAACTCAAAGACCCTCGGTTACGTCTCAAGTGATGTAGCAGATGTCGACCCAGTCACCCCCAACACACTCTTGATTTGTGCGGCTGGACCCCACGCTACCACAGACAATGTACAGGCCTGAAGAAGCGAACGGCCGAAGAATGTGGAGGTACAGTCAAGTATTGGCTGACAAGTTTTGGAACAGCTTCCTACTCCACTATCTACCGTCTCTACAGACCCGCCAGAAATGGGTGAAAGAGAGAGACAATTTGACAGAAGGAACAGTCGTCATGATTATCGACCAGTCACTACCCCGAGCTATGTGGCCGGCTGGCCGCGTAAGCAAAGTGATCACCGGTGCCGACGGAAAGGTCCGAGCAGCCGAAGTGCTCGTCCAAGGGCAGATCTACACCCGACCCGTGGCGAGGCTAATAGAGTTGCCAAGGCTCCCCGAGACTATTGATGATGACCATGACCCCATGACTTTGTGAACTGCCCTACCCCTCACAACAGACATTGAGTAGTGGACAGTGCGGTTAATCTGTCTCTGCTTAGCTAATTAGGTGGGACTAATTAGGAGGCGGCTGTTACAAAGGATCAGATTAAACCGAATATATATATTTATTGATTGATATATATTGCATAATATTTGTATATCGTTTGATATCCCTTGTATATTCCTTGTACATATACACAGAATATCCCTTTAGCCTAGTACAGACCATAATATTTCATTCTCCTATTGGACAGCGGTCCACAGGCGCCAAGGCCATGCCTCCAAAGTCAGGTTCAAAGTCACCGCCGGGGACATGCCTGGACATGAATGGTATTGCGCAAGGATATGAGACAGGAATAAAGCTGGTACTAGTTTATTCATCTAAGCGTATAAATACGGCGCAGGTGAATACAGAAGTATGTTACCCAATAAGTTGAAGCCTCACCCACGATACTACGTGCGGTGAAGTATGGCCTGTTTGGCCCCAAATAGAGCATTGAGACCGCGTGCGAATTAATAACTGAAGTGTCAGAGTTTGGCGCTATACCGTCGAGTGCGACATATTCTATTAAGTCAGTAATAGTCTAATTGTGTATAGTGTATCGTGCGGCTAAAGTTCTACAGTGACCAGTATCACCAACGTTTTCCTCGTATCAGCTAGAGTGCTTATCCAGGCTGGGCTGCTTTCATGGCGCTTTCACCCGAGGAGCCCTAGACGAGGACTGTGTGGACATGTACACTGGATTATCTACCCGACGACTGCATAGCCCTTTACGGCTGGATTATATTTGCTTTTGGTCCTGTGATTAATGGAGCGGAGAATCGCCGACGCCCACACGTGTGTGGGATTTACCCTGTGAGGAGCCACGTCGAGTCTGCCCCTCAGAAGCCTGAGGCAGGCTAGCTTTCCTCCCTGTGGAGCTACAGGCTACGGAGAACAGCTGTATTCGTCTGTGGATCAAGATCTTATTGCACAGTCTCCCGTACTCAGAGTCTCCTTATCATCGTTGACCCAGACTCTATTACCGACAGATCCTCTACCCTTGCTGGCTTACAACCGGGGGGACCCTTCCAGTATCTCCCGCTATATTACTAGTGTACCATAGATATAATTCCCTAAGATTCAGGTTGTATAATTACCTCCTGCGTAACCAGAGAATGGACATTCGTTATTGATTTGCCTACGCACATTCCTTTGCCTTATAAGCGCATTCAAAGTGAAATAGAGAAGTATATTATGTACCTTTTGCTGCAATAAATACTTAATTACAACTTTGTGTGGAACCGATTTCATTGTGGGAAGTGTTCATCATTATATATATCATGTACTGTATGGCCAGTAATTAAAGTGCATAAGACGGTAGGGGTTTAATGATACCATACTTATCAATACAGTCAGGGAATTGTACCCCTCAGTTACACCTAATATGTCTTAAATAGGCAGAAATCTGGCTAAGACTAAATATTTTGTCGTAACTTCGTTCGAGAATGAGACCCATTGTCTTTTCATCTCGACCTGTTTTCTTATACAAACAAATTGTCAGATGCAGTCAGGTTCATTCTTATTTTACTAGGTCAGCCGATGATGGACAGATTATGTTACCACGTCCAAAATAAAATACTTTAAAGAGGACTGTTGTTTATCGTGCCGTCAATCATTGGAATAACTGCCCACTGAACATAAGTAAATTGAATGGCAAAGTGTCTTTCAAATACCACCTGAGAATGCACTACTTAAATATGTGAGCAAAATATTCTGATGTTTATAATGATGTCTACAATGTTTTACAGTTTTTAGATTATCATTGTTAATTAAGTGAATTGTGATTGTCATATGTATCTCATGTATTGTTATGTTTTGTGTTTTTTGTTGTCTTTCTGTGTGGACCCCAGGAAGACTAGCTCACCACTTAGGTGGCAGCTAATGGGGATCATTTTAAACAATAAACAACAATAATAAACATCTACCTTATATTTGACAAATAAAACAAAACTTGAACTTGAAACAGCCGTGAAGAAGACCATCGTTCCCCTGGTCCGCTTCACAAGAGCTCAGTTCTAGAGTCAGGATGCCCATCGTGTCCCTGTGCATTGTGGTCTATGGTCCTTAGTGTAGTTCAGTGTATCTATTTAGGATTGAAAGACGTGGAAAAAAATATCATATTGCGATTCGTTTGACAGATTTGCAATCGCCACGTGATTCAGGATATTGGAGGGAGACGTTATATTCTGTTCAATTGAGGCCTTGCACGTAATGTCTGTGTCATTCCCTGTCTTCCAACATGGCTGCCTGTAACCATGGTAACCACTTTAGAAAGAAAGTGCCTAATGTATGTGTAGTCCCTGTCTTCCAACATGACTGCCTGTAATCATTGGTAACCACTTTAGAAATAAAGTGTAAAATTTTGAGCTACATAACTGGACCACATACCACTTTAACATAACCTTTAATCAGAGCAGCATAACTGGACCACATACCACTTTAACATAACCTTTAATCAGATCAGCATAACTGTACCACATACCACTTTAACATAACCTTTAATCAGAGCAGCATAACTGGACCACATACCACTTTAACATAACCTTTAATCAGAGCAGCATAACTGGACCACATACCACTTTAACGTAACCTTTAATCAGAGCAGCATAACTGGACCACCTACCACTTTAACATAACCTTTAATCAGAGCAGCATAACTGGACCACATACCACTTTAACATAACCTTTAATCAGAGCAGCATAACTGGACCACATACCACTTTAACGTAACCTTTAATCAGAGCAGCATAACTGGACCACATAGCACTTTAACATAACCTTTAATCAGAGCAGCATAACTGGACCACCTACCACTTTAACATAACCTTTAATCAGAGCAGCATAACTGGACCACCTACCACTTTAACATAACCTTTAATCAGAGCAGCATAGCTGGACCACATACCACTTTAACATAACCTTTAATCAGAGCAGCATAACTGGACCACATACCACTTTAACATAACCTTTAATCAGAGCAGCATAACTGGACCACATACTGTACCACTTTAACATAACCTTTAATCAGAGCAGCATAACTGGACCACATACCACTTTAACATGACCTTTAGAGGTCAATGTATCAAGGATCGAATGCTCCCAAGCACTTGAATACAAAAGCAAATACAATACAAATGTAGAATGCATACTTTTATTTTAGATACTTGAGTACACACAATAGCAAATACTTCTCCACTTTTACTTAAGTAGAATTTTAATGGAGGACTTTTACTTTTACCAGAGTACCCATTTATCTGGGTATTTCAACTCTTACTTAAGTAAAGGAACTGTGAACTTGGGTTCGTGTTAACCCTTTCACTGCCGCACTACCAAACGGTTAACCCTTTCACTGCGACAATACACAGAAGGTTAACCCTTTCACTGCCGCACGACAGCAGATTAACCCTTTCGGTAGTGTGATAGTAAAGGGTTAACCTTCTGTCGTGTGGCAGTGAAAGGGTTAACGGAGCACCGTGTAGGTTGGGCTGCCGTGAGCCACATCAAGCTCACTACCACCCAGTTTAATCCATCCTACTGGCCGTCTCCTCGGAAGGACAGTCCGGTGTGTCGTGGTCAGGGGTGTAAAAAGTACACAGAAATTATACTTGAAATGATGGGTACCGTCTCAAAATCGTACTCAAGTAAAAGTCAGAGTATCTGGCTAAAAACACACGTGAGTAAAAGTAAAAAAGTTTCTACTTTTAAAAGTAGAATTTTTTTCTGACCGTCTATTCTTCTGAGAGCAGGTGTTTAATCAAAGATCCCCGCTTTCCAGTCTTGCACAAGGACCAATCAGCATGGGTATGGGCGGGTTCATTTTCCATTGATGGGGATTTGATTGGCTGATTTTAAATAAAGCGCGGCCGCAGGATTAATAACGTTACCACTTTGATTGCCTAAGGCTAAATTCATGATATACCATCCCTTGCCAGCTCTATTTGTCTATGAGAAGTTCCCCTTCTTTGCAGGGCTATAACTTTTTAAATTCTATTGCTAAATTGCCATTATTAGGGCCCATTCAATGTCCTATATGTATTGTTCAGGGTGTATGAACGTTAAACTTTTTCATTCACATATTCATACTAAAATATGATCTAAAGTATAAGTATCTCTTTCTGCAGCTTTCTCCAGAACGTGATTTATAGCCCCAAATGCATTATATTGATGATCAAATACAGTTTGATAGCAATCGGCGCGATATAAAAAAATCCAACTGGACGGACTTCTGGAAGTTACTACACGTCATCTGATGTTGACCGGATGGGCGAGGGGGCGTTTATAATTCCGTGGGCAGCATTATACCATTCATCTAATGTGGGTCAAATGTTCATCATAGCAGTTAGTGTCGAACACGGTAATATTACACGCTAAAACTCACCCCAGTCTCCGCGGGCCGTTGGGCGATCAGCGTGGGGTAGACAGTTTTCCATTATGGGATGTCGAAATACCCGGTCCATTTCCAGGTTGTATAATACTATATACGTCCAAATCATGTTGTTTATCGAGTTATTTGCAACCGATCGATGTCCAGTGTATCAAGATGGAGTCCCCGG
>NC_140168.1:136197326-136199826 GCF_963971535.1 Notolepis coatsorum
AGCCCCCCCCCCCACCCAATACAGAGCAAAACGACTCCCTGCCTGCTCTCTGGACCTTGGTGAGAACACTCACGGGCAGAATAGAAGAGGTGTCGAAACAGAACAATGCACTCAGGCTGGAGCTGAAAACAGCCAAATCGGAGTCGGCAGAAATGCGGACATCCATGGGTAAAGTGGAAGAGGTGTCGAAAGACATCAATCTAATCAGGCAGGAAATGCAAAACCTCAAAGAGACGTCAACAGCCATACCAGCTCTGACCACCGAACAGCCCCAAAAAACAGAGACAGTAATTCAAGATGAAGATGAGGACAACCAACCAACCACAACAGACACTCAAGACACCCCACGTCCAACATCACCCACCAGACCTCAAGAAGGTCCACAGATTGTACTCCTCATGGACTCAAACGGGAGATACGTAGAAGAAGGAAAACTCTTCCCAAACCACAGAGTTAAGAAAATAAAGTGCCAGAATACCTATCGGGCTATAGAACTACTGACAGAAGAAAACCTGGGATCCCCCAGCCACATCATAATACACACAGGCACAAACAACTTGAGAATGCAGACAGAGGAGGAGGTGACCAAATCTGTCATGGAAGTAGTTGAAAAAGCCACGTCAACATTTCCCGGAGCAAAAGTAGTAATCTCGGCACTGCTACCCAGATGGGATTACTACCCAGACTTCATACAAAGTATTAATGCACACATCTCCAGAAAATGTGCAATGAAGAAAAACGTCTACATGGCAGCTCACCCCACCATAGACCTGGACAGCCTGCATGACGATGTTCACATCTTCAAAAGAGCAGTCCCTAACTTTGCAAAGACCCTGAAAGATGTCGCACTAAACCGTAGCCCTACCACATCCTACAAGAGCAACAGAGGGATGAACACCCCACCCAGAGCCACGCCCAGAAGACCTTCTGCACCTAGAGAACAACAGGCTACAAACAGAGACCACCCTGCACCCCAGGCCAGGCCCACGCCCAACCTGCAAAGGATGCATCACACATATGCACAGGCCGCCCAATTTCGACCTGCCCCCCTCCTGCAGACCCCCCCCCCAGCCAATGCATATCCTTCCAACCCCACAACACACATACACACAGCACATGCCACCACCAACCCCATACCACACAAATGTACAGGTCAACCCCACGACCGACAGATCTCCACCCGGGGAGCTGACCGTGCATCAGATGATCAGCAAGATCTTCTCATTCGTGGTCCAGGACAAAACCACTGGATTATAACACTGTAATAATGGAATACAAATCTTTTACCATTTCAAGCTGGAATATACAAGGTCTGAGGTCAACTGCCCTTGGAACAAAGAGCAGAAACCCAGACTTTACCACAGAAATGTCAAACACAGACATCATGGTCCTACAAGAGACATGGCACAGAGGAAACAGTCCTACTGGCTGTCCTGCAAACTACAGAGAGCTACTGGTACCATCCACCAAGCTAACAGGGGTCAAACAGGGGAGAGACTCTGGAGGCATGCTAATATGGTACAAATCAGAACTAACCCACTCCATAAAGCTAATCAAAACCGGAGTTTTTTTCATCTGGTTAAAAATAAATAAGGAACTTACATCAACCGAGAAAGATATCTACCTGTGTGCCACCTACATCCCCCCAATTGAATCCCCATACTACAAGGAAGACATGTTCCTAATCCTACAAGACGAAATCAACCAGTTCCAGGCTTACGGGCACATTATAGTCTGTGGGGACCTCAATGCCAGGACAGGACGAGAACCTGACACTCTCAGCACACAGGGAGACAAACACCTACCAGGAGGTGGGAACATCCCCTCCCAAATATGCCCCCCCAGAAATAACTATGACCAAACAACAAATAAGCATGGGTCACAACTTATACAGCTCTGTCGCTCGCTGGGACTGTACATAGTTAACGGTAGGCTCCGAGGGGACACTTATGGTAGGTACACATATAGCTCATCTCTGGGTAACAGTACAGTAGACTATTTTATCACGGACCTCAGCCTAGAGTCTCTCAGAGCGTTCACAGTCAGCCAGCAAACACCCCTGTCAGACCACAGCAAAACCACTATCTACCTGAATAGATCAACACCCAACCAGGAAATACCAAAACCAAACAAACTACACACTATTAAAAAACACTACAAATGGAAAGAAAGTAGTATGGAAGCATTCCAATCCGCTATCAAGCTACAAAAAGTCCAATCCAAACTAGACCAATTCCTAGAAAAAAACTTCCAACACAACAGCAAAAGTGTAAACGGGGCGGTAGAAAACATCAATAACATATTTGACCTTACAGCTTCCCTATCCAACCTAAAGGCCTCAAATAGGAAAGCGAGGAAAAATAGAAATAAAAATATGCATGACAAATGGTATGATAATGATTGTAAAAATCTCAGGAAGATATTAAGGAACCTATCAAACCAAAAACACAGAGACCCAGACAACCAGAACACACGTCTCCAATACAGTGAAACACTGAAA
>NC_140168.1:136204826-136212719 GCF_963971535.1 Notolepis coatsorum
ATAAATCGGTTTAAATAGGTGTTAAAGTCTAGAGATAGTCGTCGAATCCTATTCTACCCTGCGAGGGCGTCCATTTTGGATATTCTGGGTAGTGTAGTTTTTGTGCGGCCATTTTGTAATGCACATCGCTAGGATAGGGATTCTTAAAAACTACACCTGAATGTAAACAAGAGTGATTGATTGATTGATTGAAAAGTTTATTAACAGATTGCAGAATGGGTACAGTACAGTACAGCTCAATACATACAATTGTTAAGGGGATGCAGACCAGAGAAAGACTTTCATCTTGTTTACATCAGGGTCCCCCATTTTCAATTCATCATAACATAATATATGACATACATGACATACAGATACAGTGTGTACAATGTGTGTATTTCATTCATTAATTCTCTTCCCTATTGTTAACATTTTTGTTTAGGATCAGCGATGCGCTTCTCAAAAGCCTTTTCAAACACTACAAGACAGATGGCCTCACACCGCGGGAGAGGAAGAAACAGCCGAGAAATCACAAGCGTTTTTTGTCTCTTTTTGACGTAAAAAGGGTTGTGAAATTTCTGATCAACTTTGCTGTCCTCCATGCGATTGTGTTGCCTGGCCGTCATGCCGGTCACAAGGATTTCACTGCAAAGTTACTGCCAACCAATCTGACCAAAGCTTCCCTGTGGCGCCTTTACAGCAGTATAGAAGGTATGTCACAAAACCACCCCTTGCTCTCTCTCTTTCTCTCTCACACACACACATGGTTCCCACTTTTTCTTATTCTACCAATCTAACAAAAACACTTGTCTTTTCAGGATTTCGTGTTGTTGGTCAGAGATCCTTCCTTCGGTTGTGGAAAGCACTCCTTCCGCAGATAATGATCACAAAACCCAGGACAGATCTGTGTTCTCAATGCTACTCCAACAATCACCAATTACAGCAAGCCGCGGGAAGGCCAGAGAAGTTGCAGGTGGAGAAACTCCAGGGCCCTCATGCATCAATGTGGACGTAGAACTTGACCTACTTCCACACGTAAGCACGGAATGTAGAACTAGCGTACGCACAGGGAAGTCGGCATTCATCACACGTGCGTACGCAGGCTCTATGGTCCTCCGTGTTGATGAATACCACTTTGTTCTACCGTCAATGCTCGTGCATGATTATCCATATATGGTCATGAAAATGAGGAAACACCCCCCATGGGATGTGAAATAATGGACGGACCCGAGCGGAACCCTGAGAAACTCCACGGAGAATTCACTGCTGTCGAACCAAGAAGACACTATCGCGTATTGTGGGATAAATAAAAGGCGGACTCGTAAACGGTGATGTCAGATATCAACGGCTCCCTAAGACCATTGCTGCAATTCTGCCTGGACAGCTCAAAATACTAATAAAGACCGTTCGTTGACCACTGTTTGGCGTTGGTTGTGTGTCATTATAACCGTGCTGGAATATGAATGCCTTTATTAGTTGTGTTCGATTGGCTATATGATTTTTAGATGCATCTATTTTGTTGTTGGCTAATAAAGACCGTGCTGGAATATGACTGCCTTTTCCCGTGTTGTTTGATTAATACCCAGGGGCAGGGATTAAAGTTCTCCTCAATTTTATTCCAAATCGCGATGGATCTCCCGTCAATTTTCTACCTGCTGCATATGATTTCTAGAGGCATACTACAATCTATTTTGATGTCAGTATTGGGTAGCCTATATAAACAATATAATACGAGAGCATATACAAGAACAATGAATCTCACTGCATGTATGATAGCCTGCCTTTCAATACATGAACTTGAATCCCATCATATACATAGTCTGTCCACTATAGTGTCATTGCAATGCGTTTTCTATTCTTTCTTATACAGTAAAAAGGGGGAAGAACACTATATTCATATGACTTGTATTCTGCTTACAGCTTCGAAGTTCCACTTGTTTCGTTTAACGTAAAGCCTTTTAAATATAATCAAAACGTTCCTGTGTTTCTGCGGTCTGCGCAGAATAATAACGAGTTGAGCTTTATGATTTATGATGAATTGAAAATGGGTGACCCTGATGTAAACAAGACGAAAGTTGGTCTGCATCCCCAATTAACAATTGTATGTACTGAGCTGTACTGTACTGTACCCATTCTGCAATCTGTTAATAAACTTTTCAATCAATCAATCAATCAAGCTACGCGGAGCGCAGTCAGTCAGTAGCCTACACCCCGTATATTCCGATAACGCTATATAAACCATGCTACATTCATTCTGAGAAAAAGATCTATTATTCCAAATGCTATTTATAGGGTTTTGACCATAATTACACTACTGTTGCTATTCTACAATGAACTATAATGAACTACGGTTCGTACAGAACATGCCGGTGTTATTATGCACAGAAGCTCATTTCCTTGTTGTAATAATATATTCTACCACTGGGCGCTAGGTACGCCAGGTCTGAACTGTGCGTAGATGTAAGCACGAAGTCAAGTTCAAGTTGAAGTTGATGAATCCCACTCTTTGCTTAGAAATGATCGTACGCACAGGGTAAGCACAGATCTGTGCGTAGAACACGTTGATGCATGAGGGCCCAGGTGTGTACAGTCTACTTTTACTACTACACTACAGACTGTTTTTTACCACCATCTATTCCCCTGTACCCCCGTCCATAGTGGCTTGTTTACAGTATTTACCCAAACATAGCAACGTCCGATGACGACATAGATAGCAAGCATTTTACTGTTCATATCTCAGCCGCAGGGAGCTGTTGTTGTTGTCGTTGAGCTGAACTCTCGTCAAAATCAATGGCGGACAAAAGCGGAAGTAAAAAACGCATAGCGCTCGCCGATTGGTGCAAGCGGTGTGACGTAATTGGCAGACTCGACTGTCAATCAAAATTATTCTGTTGCCGGCTGAATGATTGAATGCAGAATGGGTACAATACAGTACAGCTCAATACAACAACAGTGGACTGGAGGATGAAGACCAGAAAAAGACTTTCGCCTTTTTTACATAAGGGTCCTCCATTTTCAATTCATCAAAACATTTAGAGACATACAAATATACAGTAGTTTCATAAAAATGCTAAAATGCTATTGATTGATTGATTTAAAACTTTATTAACATATTGCAGAATGGGTACAGTACAGCTCAATACATACAATTGTTAAGGGGATGCAGACCAGAGAAAGACTTTCGTCTTGTTTACATCAGGGTCCCCCATTTTCAATTAATCATATTTCATATCTAAATCATATAATATCTCATTGCTAAATATATGCAATATATAATCTAATAATCCAATAATCTAAATCTAATATATAATATAAAAATGCTAAATGCATGGGTATTTTATTTTGTCTTTAATGTTAGCTTGCAAACTCGAATACTGTCTTGGTAAGCCTCATAATGAATTGTTTGGGGAAAAAAAGAAAAACATCGTGATGTGTATCGTGTATCGCCGAAAGGTCAGAAAATATCGTGATATCATATTTAGGCCATATCGCCCAGCCCTAGCTTCAACACACATGACATTAGGATAACCTGAGGATAACTGAGCACTGCCACCTCATTAGCCGTGTGTGTGTGTGTGTGTGTGTGTGTGTGTGTGTATTGAGCCGTACTGTGTTGTACCCATTCTGCAATCTGTTAAATAACGTTTTCATTCATTCATGCTTTCATCCAGGTGCAGTTAAAACATCTGGCCCTTGTTGACAGAGAACGCGAGCTGTTGCAGGAGATGACTGCCGCCACAAAGAGCACATGCGCCGCGAACATGGATCTGTCGCTAGGCCCCTCCCCACCTGCAAGCAGAGATATCACGATGCACTACAGCTTTGATTACGCACAGCAGGTGAATATCCAATATAATGTTGCTTTTTGTTGTTAAAGGAAAACTTACAGGAACGTTTGAGTTGTATTTGGAGTGTATTTAGATGAGATGAGAGTGGGAGGAGAGAGGAGAGAGAAAATAGGAGAAGAGAGGAGAGAATAGGAAAAGAGAGGAGAATAGAGAGAGAGAGAAGCACTTTGAGCTGCAATTCTTGGAATGAAGGTGCTATACAAATACGGTTTATTATTGTTATTATAGTTTATTCAGTTTTAATGTAAAAATAGTTCCTTATAGTTTTAGCAGTATTTTTTCATGATTCACTCGCCAAACATAAAAAATACTTGCATTTGGCTAGTAAAGTGGCCTAATTTCCTCCCCTGTTCCCTTATTTCAATGTCCTTTTTTCTTTTTCTTCTTTCTCTGTCAGGTTCATTTTCCATCTCACCCTTTTCAAGTGGGTCCCATCTTTTTTCAAACACCGCGCAAATGTGGCCTGTTCGGTGTCCACTGTGAAGGGCTGACGAAGCAGGTGAATTACCTAATTGATGAAGGGATGTCAACTGGTAAAGGCAGCAATGCCGTTATCAGCTATGTGGATCATTTCTTCACCAATTATGGAGTTGGAGAAAAATCAGTGGACCTGCACTGCGACAATTGCTCCGGGCAAAATAAAAACAATTATGTCTTGTGGTATTTTGCGTGGCGTACTATTCACAAACTTCACCTGCAGCTTGCGCTCCACTTCCTAATTGCAGGCCACACTAAGTTTGGCCCCGACTGGTGCTTCGGTTTGATAAAGCAGGTCTACAGGAAGACTGCGGTCGACACCCTGGCAGGCATCGCAGACATCGTCAGGAAAAGCTCTGCAGTGAAAGGAGTCAATATCCCCCAACTTGTCGGTGGCACAGTGTATGTTCCAAGCTACGACTGGCAACAACATCTGGGAGGCTTCTTCAAAAGATTCCCACAAATAAAGAAATACCAGCACTTCAGCTTCGATGCCAACAGTCCTGGCATGGTGACGGCGAAATTACACTGTGACGATACAGAGCCATTCACGTTTCAGCTGTTGAAAGACCCAAAACGCTACCCAACCATCTCTGGTTTTCCTGTCCTCCCCCCACCTGGTCTAGACAACGACCGACAGGAATATCTTTATAAGGAGATAAGACAATACTGTTCTGATGACGCAAAAGACATTACATGCCCACTCCCAACGTCTAGAGCACCTCAGAACAAGAAGACTGTACGATGTTAGATACCATGGAGAAGACACATGGATGTAGAGCACACACACACACACACACACACACACACACACACACACACACACTGTACTAGCAGTCACTTTAACATGAACACACACACACACTCATGCTGCACACGCTCACAATGTAAGGTCACTTTAAAAAAATTAAACAAGAACAGGAGTGGTTCTTGTAGAGTAAAAGCTTTTGTAAAACTCATGTACATATACCTGATATGTCTTATTCTTATTACTTGTATTATTGCACAATGTCGCATTCTCATCCTATTGGATTCTTATTATTGCATTCTTGACTTGACTTGATAGTATAGTAGTACTAGTATAGCATAGGGACATAGAAGAATTGTATTGTTGTGTACCGGTACATGTACATTATATTTTTATTATTATTACTATTGTTTTATTGCACAATCGTAGCGGGCATGGCCAACCGCATTTCACTGTATGCCCTGGTATGTATGCAATGAATAAAAAAAGTCACTTTAAACTAAATGGAAAGGTCACTTTAAAGTAAAGAACCGATGTGGTTCTTGTATAGTTTAGATTATTGTAGTATAGCATAATGACAGAGTTGAAACTGTATTAGCATGTCTATTTTTATCATGCACATCTTATGCCTTCTTATTACCTGTTTATGTATTTTATTATTAGTATTATTGCACAATCGATGCGGGCATGACCACCCGCATTTCACTGTATGCCCTGGTATGTATGTGAATAATAAACCTCTTGAATTGATTTGATATTGTCTGCTGATTTTCGTCCAGTTGTCACATGAAAGGTGGTAACAAAGATAATGATAATGATAATAATGAGGCTTGTGTCTATCACTCCGCTGGCCAGTTCTACCAACTATGCATTAAAATTCCCTGCGGTCAACATAATTTCTTCCTATTTTGGTTGTAATTGTGTAATGATAGATGTATAACCTGAACACTGTACATATCTGTTTTCAGGAAACACTGGGCTATACAAAGAATATGCTGTGATGTCACATGAATGTATAAATATATGGCCATGCATTTAATCTCTCTCTTTTTTATAAAATCATTATAGCCAACATGCAATATATCCCATTGATTGGTACAATGGGACAGACATTTGTTTTATACAGCTATAACCTGCATTCTTTCAAAATATATCATTAATCAATAAAACAGATATTGGAATACATAAATAAAGGTTTTCAATTCAATAACTGAAATATACATTATTCAGACTAGTAGTTATATTACTACTACAATAGAAAATGTTTGATTTTGTATCTGATCTGTCAGCATGGCTGTCACAGCACTTAATTATGTTAATACTATTCAGGGGAGAGGTGTGGCTGGGAGGTATTGTTTACGCCCAGCAGAATCCTGGCAAAAGGTGTCAAATCTTTAAGAGCTGTTTTCTCTGCTTAGGTCTCTGGGGGAAAAAGACTGCTACAAGATTTAAAATTAGCACATCACAATAATAACATTCTCAGATTTCAAAGTATGACACATCAATTGAAAGCTTACATTCTGTACTTTCACAATCTGGAAAAATCTGGAAAATAAAAAAATAGACATGTATGCTATAGCACTGGTCGCGGTCACATATGCCATGATGAGACCCTGGACACTGATAACCCAGTTCTAACAATCTCTTACTATGTTAAAGGGACTGTATTAGTACAGGGAAATGAAGCAAACCTCAACATATTTCAAGAGCTTTTCCCAAAAATAAAAACGGAAGTGGAGAGAGTAGTGCCCAATACCAATGCTGAGGACACACAGACAGAAGAGGACAAGGTGAACACACAGAAATATCAGAGTCAAAACCAGCAACTAGCCCTTCTGACTGTGCCACTCCAACTCCCTCCAACCACACAGTGAATCCAGTGATGCCACTGCCAGTACAAAGAGCACCAGTCAGCCCATCCATCCACACTCCTTCAACACCCTCCAAACTGGTCCAGCAGCTGAGAGAAAGCGTATCTCTCCTGGAGCTGGAGTTTACTGAATTTAAAGAGAGGACTCTGGCCAGGCTGACTGAGCCCTGCACCATTCAGCAGCTGGGAGAAGAGCTCAGTCATCTGAAGAGGAACGGGGAGGAGACCACTTCAGAGCTGAGGGAGACCCAGAGGAGGGTCAGGGAGCTCACAGAAACCATGCGGGAGCTAGAGCTGGAAAACTACACCCTACAGGCCCAGATGAAAGCCATGAAGGAAGATACAAACAGCCGGGAGGAGTCTCTACGCAGAGAGATAGAGGAAGTAAAGCTACAACGACAAGAAGAAAGAATACATACATTCCCCCCCGATCAAAAGTGGTCCTCTGCTCCAACACCCACCACCCCACCCCCCCCTACCCCAAACCAGAATATACCGCCCCCCTCCTGACCCCACTAACCCCTCCCAGCCTGACACCCACTGACATACCTTCTGACTCAGACCCCCTTCCAGCAGCCCAACCTCCACCCGAGCCACGGCCCCAGTCCACCAGACCAGCCCAGCCCGAAGCCCAGGTAGTCCTCATGGACTCCAATGGCAAATACCTGGACACAGCACACCTCTTCCCGGGCCTCAAGGTGACAGTCAAGCGCTGTCGGAACACAAGCCACGCCATGGAGCTGCTCAGACAGGACACTCTAGGGAGCCCCCAGTACATGGTGGTGCACACGGGCACAAATGACCTCCACTATCTACAGCATAGAACTGCTGAAGCAATGACCAGGGTGGCTGAGAAGGCCTCCAGGGAGTTCCCACACACCAGAGTAATCATCTCCACCCTCCTCCCCAGGATGGACACCCCTCCACACATCATTCACGATATCAACATGGAGACCTCAAGAAACTGTGCT
>NC_140168.1:136212919-136290919 GCF_963971535.1 Notolepis coatsorum
CTCCCCGTACTGTGACAGATTGTGGATATAGGTATGAGACACATTTTGGTGTCAAGAGTGGCAAGGAGAAAGGTGAAGGGAGTAGGGAGGGAGCGAGGTAGTAGAGGAATAGCAGAGTGGGAGGGAAAGAAGCACTTTTCGGAGTGGAGGATAGGACTATGGTGTACGTAGCACTAGGTGGATCCCTCAGCGGATAACTCCAGGACAACTCCTCTTTGTCCCACTCCTCTTTGTCCCTCTTCGTTTCTCGACGCTTCGGTGACGCCAAGGCAGCAAGCCTTTAAATCTCTATCACTAATTAGTGCTGTCTAGCACTTGGCCCTTAATGTGTCACTTAACTAAACAAAATGGCCGTTTTAAACATGCCCCTTTAATCAAGTCAGCTGGTTTTAAGATTTCACTCAAATTAATCTATCATGACACAACGTGAATCTATCATGACACACAACATGAATCTATCATGACACAACATGAATCTATCATGACACAACATGAATCTATCATGATACACAACATGAATCTATCATGACACAACATGAATCTATCATGACACAACATGAATCTATCATGACACACAACATGAATCTATCATGACACAACATGAATCTATCATGACACAACATGAATCTATCATGACACAACATGAATCTATCATGACACACAACATGAATCTATCATGACACGCAACATGAATCTATCATGACACAACATGAATCTATCATGACACACAGCGTGAATCTATCATGACACAATGTGAATCTATCATGACACAACATGAATCTATCATGACACACAACGTGAATCTATCATGACACAACGTGAATCTATCATGACACAACGTGAATCTATCATGACACACAACGTGAATCTATCATGACACAACATGAATCTATCATCATGACACAACGTGAATCTATCATCATGACACAACGTGAATCTATCATGACACAACATGAATCTATCATGACACACAACGTGAATCTATCATGACACACAACATGAATCTATCATGACACAACGTGAATCTATCATGACACAACATGAATCTATCATGACACATAACGTGAATCTATCATGATTAGGGATGTCCGATATTATCGGCCGATATTGACATAAAAATGTGATATCGGAAAATATCTGTATCGGTTTTCAAAATCTACATTTATTTAACCTTTATTTACCCAGGCAAGCAAGTAAGAACAAATTCTGATTTTATTTATTGTCAAAAGTATGCATAATGTTGTGTTAATTCCACGACAAGAGATATGTAGCCTAATGTTAATTACCTGAAATTATACCGTTTTTGGGGGGGGAATCCTGCATATATCCGTATCGGTTGATATCGGTATCGGAAATTAAGAGTTGGACAATATCGGTATATCGGTATCGGTAAAAAAGCCAATATCGAACATCCCTAAATTCATGACACAACGTGAATCTATCATGACACACAACGTGAATCTATCATGACACACAACGTGAATCTATCATGACACAACGTGAATCTATCATGACACAACGTGAATCTATCATGACACACAACGTGAATCTATCATGACACAACATGAATCTATCATCATGACACAACGTGAATCTATCATCATGACACAACGTGAATCTATCATGACACAACATGAATCTATCATGACACACAACGTGAATCTATCATGACACACAACATGAATCTATCATGACACAACGTGAATCTATCATGACACAACATGAATCTATCATGACACATAACGTGAATCTATCATGATTAGGGATGTCCGATATTATCGGCCGATATTGACATAAAAATGTGATATCGGAAAATATCTGTATCGGTTTTCAAAATCTACATTTATTTAACCTTTATTTACCCAGGCAAGCAAGTAAGAACAAATTCTGATTTTATTTATTGTCAAAAGTATGCATAATGTTGTGTTAATTCCACGACAAGAGATATGTAGCCTAATGTTAATTACCTGAAATTATACCGTTTTTGGGGGGGGAATCCTGCATATATCCGTATCGGTTGATATCGGTATCGGAAATTAAGAGTTGGACAATATCGGTATATCGGTATCGGTAAAAAAGCCAATATCGAACATCCCTAAATTCATGACACAACGTGAATCTATCATGACACACAACGTGAATCTATCATGACACACAACGTGAATCTATCATGACACAACGTGAATCTATCATGACACGTCACCCCTGTGACTGATGCAGGGCAGAGGCAGCCTAAGCAGAGACAGGGAGGGACCCCTTTTTGGCCTAAGTGGCTCAGCAGGTCGGTAACCAGACCGTGCCGTTCCTTTGAGGCGACGCGTCAGGGTTCCTCCCTCTGAGCTCTCTCTCTCTTTCATCTCTCCCTGACATCGCTAATGATGAGCGCTTTGTGGTTAGATTGACCTGTTCTAATTGACCGTAGCCGGCCTGAGGAGGAGGAGGGGGGGGGGGTCATCTCTCACGAGGGCCTCCTCCGGTCGACAGGGTTTTTCCCCCCGGCCTGGTTCCGTCAAGGTGACGATTGGTTCTAGGCGGTTTCAACACACCGACACCAAAAACAAACATATGATGAATCGAGAATGGAATGACATCCGATACACGGCGTCAATAACACTGCAGCGGGGAGACACTTCTCTCGCCACGCGTCAACCAGTGGTGCGTTGGTGATTTCATACCTGGTGGCACTGTGTTTTAATGACGTCACGTGCACGGCTGCACGCACGCGCGCTCCTGGGCGTGTGCGCGCTCCCGCTCATGCGCATTAATGTTCCCTCGCGTGCGCACAGAATAAAGACAGTGCCTAATTGCCTCTAGGAATGGAATGTAACACATTTCATTCACAAGTTTTGCGTGCATGTATCTGAGGGCGTATTTGAACACACCTGACGACCTGAGCTATTGTTATGCAAAGTAGCCAGGTGGGTACTTGGCGAGTTGGCGCAGGGCCGGCTCTGACCAATTGGCTGCCCTAGGCAGGATTTTATCTGGCGCCCCCTTGCATCACAGTTTATTCACTACCAATAATATTATACTGTAGAATATCCTGTTAAACGGGGAGCTCCAGTAGCTCACCACGTACCGCGAGTGCTATTTCAGCGCCGTGGACAACCGTGCTCGTCACGGATCTGGGGCTGAGCGAGTTCGAATCCCGGACTGCAGCCGTGCCTTTCCCAGAGTGTCGTCCCCCCCATCTGAACCCTTTCAGCCTGCTTCTGTCGGTCGAACTTGACCAAGTATAAATGCGATAAACGTATAAAAGAGCCAGGGAAATGGCCAAAGTTTAAAAAAAATAAAATATCCTGTTAATGTTCGAAAGCCCTTATATGGTCCGTCCATCACTTCGCCCTCATCTGTCGGCCTAACGTTGTATTTTTTACACATAGTTTGAAAGCTAAAATGACCGCAGTTCGATTGACACCCTACTCAACCTATTACGTGCTTCCAGTCCCGGGTTACAAGGCCGAACAGCGAACAACCAATGAGCGTCGGTTTCGGACAAGTGACCATGCACGGTATGATTGACCGTTTCTTTTGCCAATGAAATTTTGGAGCTAATGGTATATTACGTGAGGGCTGTTCTGTTCCATACGGTAAAGGGAGAAAAGAAGACGAAGAAGTTGTTTGTTTGGAGAATTTCTCACTCGCCGTCCAAATGAATGAGCCATTGTAAAACACTCATTTTCCATGGGATTGATATAAACGTTGGACCTGTACTATATAATTATTAAAGAAAAAATATATATACAGTATATATATATATTTTCATTTTTGTTGCCCCCTCTGGGTGGTGGCGCCCTTAGCATTTGCCTATACTGCCTATGCCTAGAACAGGCCCTGAGTTGGCGCATGAGTCGAGTGCAGCGCATTCTTGTGTGCACGCGTGTGCACATCCGTGCATGTGCGTGCGCGTGCTCCTGCTCACAGACCTGGTGGTGGACCGGCGTGAAACCCCCGTCCCATGACCAACGCACCACTGGCGTCAACAACACTGCAGCCAGGAGACACTTTTCCCTCGCCACGCGTCAGACACTTCGCCGGTAAACTTTATTGAGGAATCTACCGTTCGGAGAGCAGGTTGATATGGAAATGCTGAATAGCAGCCGAGGGAAGAATTAGCATTACTACAACCTTTCCTTTCTCGCTCTTCAACATGTTCCTCCCGTTTGACATTCTCTGGAGCTGCGGACCAGGGAGAGGGGGAGAGGGGGAGAGAGAGAGAGAGAGAGAGAGAGAGAGAGAGAGAGAGAGAGAGAGAGAGAGAGAGAGAGGGGGGGGAGAGAGAGAGAGAGAGAGAGAGAGAGAGAGAGAGAGAGAGAGAGCTCATGATTAAGTAGGTTGCATTGCTGAGTAGTGAGGTAGAACATGAGTTTATCCTCAAGGGCAGGGTGAGGGTCACTGAGTGTCTGCGTGTGTTAAATCTGACAAGCTATGGGAGAGGAGCACTGAGGGGGAACAAGACCTTGACTCATCCAACCCACCACCCCCCCATCCAACATATCACCACTAGGGCTGAGGCCAAACGTTCGAACGTTCGAACCTTCGTTTGTTATGTTGGAATTCAAATTCTAAATCAACATTCGAATTTTCTTTTTTTTATAAAACAAATTAAAGTTTTCTTTTTTAAATATTTTTTTCCTATTAATTCTGTTTAAACCAATGGGGTTTTTCTTCACAGTTGCAGATAAAGATTATGCTACACTAATATTATAGTATTAAAATAAACTGATGAGTTATATTCATTAAAGAAAGTTGATTTAGTTGGCTGGGGCTTCTCCCTGGGCTGGGTCTGGGGCTGGAAAGTTGATTTAATAAAAAAAAATAAGACTCATTTAATCAGATTAATCACTTTATTCAAATTGAGGATTTAGTTTGAGGATATAAAAAATAAAAAGGATTATTAAAAAAAATATATTTATTAAAAGAAATTATCGGCAGCAAAGAAAATGCTCGTAATGAGATGGAAACCACCTCATAGTCTCAATATTTACCGTTGGAAACTGTCCTTCTACGAAGTATTGAGCTTAGAGGCATCCAGTGCTAGAGCACAGGGAGCAAGGACAGAATCGATCCAAATATTACTTACTGCGGCCCAGAAGGTAAAATCAGTACTCCACTAGGTTGTACCGTCCCTGTACACTTGTACCGTCCTTGACACCAGAGAATGAACAAAAATCATGTTGTTGTTTTTTTATCTTTTCTTTTTCTGTTTACTGTTATATATTTTTTGTTGTTGTTTCTAAATTGTATTTGTCCCTATTACTTTGTAACAGGATCAGAGGTTATCTAACAAACATAATTATGATTTATTTTTTAATTAATTGTATCCTATACATGTATGCATCATGGTTTCCCCCTTTCCTAAAATGTCTATGCAAACCCGGGGGGCTGGGAGGGGGGTTAAGAAGCGACCTGGGCTGTCTTGCAGCCACAGGACCGCCAGAACGGAGGAAAAGACTGTCACAACTGCAAACAGGCAGGCTACACAGTATATGAATATACTGACGGACAATCTATATACTGAAAAGACACTTTTTATGCCACTGTGTGAATTAATATGAAATGCTGATGTGAATGTCTCTTTCCTCTGAACTTGTTTTAAAAAAAAAGACAAAATAAAAAGTTGGTCACAAAAAAAAAAGTGTTTTATTAAAAACGAAGGTTCGAACGTTCGTTCGAAAAACCCTGACGAAGTTCGAATCCCAAAAACAGGCTTCGGGGACAGCCTTGGCCCTTAATCACCACCCCATCCAAATATCCGCCCTCATCTCCACCCATCCCCCATTGATTGAAAACTTTATTAACAGATTGCAGAATGGGTACAGTACACTCTACACACACGATTGTGTGGCCAAGTTCAGCTCCAACTCCATAGTGAAGTTCGCAGACGACACGGTGGTGGTGGGGCTGATCTCGGACAACGACGAGAAGGCCTACCGGGAGGAGGTTGAGGTACTGGAACGCTGGTGCCAGGACAACAGCCTGCTCCTGAACATTGGTAAAACCAAGGAGCTGATCGTGGATTATAGGAGAGGACAGCAGGAGATGCACACACCACTGATGATTAACGGGGCTACCGTGGACAGGGTGAGCAGCTTTAAGTACCTGGGGGTCCACATCTCAGAGGATCTGACATGGTCAACACACATAGACACAGTAGTAAAGAAGGCGAAACAGCGCCTCTACCACCTGAGACAGTTAAGGAAGTTCAGAGTATCGGGGAAGATACTCCAGTCCTTCTACTCTACTAGGAGCGGTAGAGAGCATCCTGACCGGAAACATCACTGCCTGGTATGGAAACAGCACGGCACAGGACAAGAAGGCCCTACAGAGAGTGGTGCGCTCAGCCGAGCGTACCACGGGTATTGCACTACCTCCCCTGCAGGTTCTATACAACAAGAGGTGCAAATCCAGAGCCTGCAGAATAATGAAAGACCCCCACCACCCCAATAACAGCCTGTTTCAGCTGCTGAGGTCAGGCAGACGCCTGCGAACCCCAGCTACTAGGACAGAGAGGCTTAGCTTCTTCCCCCAGGCCATCAGAGTCCTGAACAATGAACATTGAGTACCACAGAACACTGAACTATCCACACATAAGCACACATGAGCACACACACGACACGCACGATGTGCACGCTCACACACTAGCAGCCACTTAACACTTTAACATGAGCGGGCACACACTCATGCGCACACACTCACACTTATTGCCAAAAGGAAAGGCCACTTTAAATCAGTAGTAGCAACAGTAACAGTGTATTGCACTACCAAAGCTACCTAGCATGTCCTATATGCTCTGTAAATAACTATGTACAGATACCAATTTTGATGTCACACCATGTTACCTGTTACCTGTTACCTGTTATTGCACAATGTTTTTGTATTGGATTCTATTATATGTTGTACCCACTGTATTGCACATTGTTGCGGGCAAGACCACCCGCATTTCATTGTATACTCGTATGCCGTGACAAATAAAACTCTTGACTTGACTTGACTTGTACAGTACAGCTCAATACATACAATTGTTAAGGGGATGCAGACCAGAGAAAGACTTTCGTCTTGTTTACATCAGGGTCACCCATTTTCAATTAATCATAACATATATGACATACACGACATACAGATAGACAGTACTGTTACATCTATACATTTATGACATACCAGATTTGCAAATACAGCACTGTTTGTGATACAAAAAGAGTCCAGAAAAGAGAGTATATACATTCGACATAGAAACTGTACATTGGAGGAGGTTGGGTAGGTGGGGTGGGGTTGAGTGGGTGGGGGTGGGGGGGGACTGTACATTGGAGGTGGTTGGGTGAGTGGGGTGGGGTGGGGGGTGGGTGGGTGGGAGGGCAGTGGGTGGGTGGGGGACACACACTGTACAACTGTACAAGCAAAACTGTACATTGGAATATTGACAAAACCATATTTGGTCATTTACTGTACATTGGAGGGGGTTAAGTTAGGACATTTACAGGGGCCAGTTTCGAATTGCAGCCTCCCGTAGGTGTTCTTTGAGAGTGGTTTTGAAAGTGGGTAGTGATTCACATTCCTTTACAGCTTTGGGTAGGGCGTTCCACATTGATGTGTCTTGCTGAGTTTGTTATTTGAACCGAAGAGAATGGACTCTGTTTTGCCCATGTGTAATGATAGTTTGTTATCAGCGAGCCATATGCAGATTTTGCCTAGTTCCGAGCTGAGGGTTTTTTCAACCTGTAACTTGTTCTTGTCAGAGACCAGCAGGGCTGAGTCGTCCGCAAACAGGAACAAGTTGCAGTCACAAGCTGACGACATGTCATCTGCATAAATTAGGAACAGTAGCGGTCCTAGTATGCTTCCTTGTGGAAAACCACAGCTCACTGTGAGGGGGGGGGGGGATAGGGTACCGTTTACCTCCACCATCTGTTCTCTCCCCTCCAGGTAGGATTGCATCCAGCTCACTGATAGACTATCAAAACCAATTGCTTTTAGCTTGTCAATCAGAATGGTGTGATTGACAGTGTCGAAGGCCTTTTGTAGGTCCAGCATGACCATGCCGCAGTATTTGCCCGCGTCCACCTCTTGTTTGATGTGGTGGTTTAAATAGAGAAGGCATGTGTCAGTGGAGTGAGATGTTCTGAAGCCAGATTGGAATTCGTAGATTAGATTTTTTTCTGCAAGGTACTTTTCGACCTGTTCGTATAAAAAAAAATGTCTATGACTTTCGAGATGGAGGTAAGGATAGAATCAGGGCGGTAGTTGCCTGGGTCTAATTTGCTGCCCTTTTTGTGCAGGGGTGTTACTCTCGCAATTTTGAAGTCCTTGGAGACGTGTCCCTGTTTTATGGAGAGGTTTTATCCATTACAACCAATGGATCAGAATGCCTGCAACTTTTAGTGTAAAGGCCCAACCAGGGATCTAAATGTGAGCAAATCTAAACCAAAAACAGCAAAAATATGAATTAGCAATAGAGGCGTGTTTTCATTCTCTAGCTAACACTTAGTCTTAGCCCCTTAGTCTAAGGACTAAGCACCTGATGTAAGGACTAACACTTAATCTAAGCTCCTTAGTCTAAGGACTAAGCTCCTAATGTATGGACTAACACTTAGTCTAAGGACTACTAACACTTTGCAAAGTTTTTGCTTTTTTGTGTATTTGCTGTATTTTAGGGCTGGAAAGATGAACATAGTAAAGTTTGTAAACACAGTAAAACATCTTTATTCTAATTTACAAACAGGTTCAGGACATTAAGGACGTTTAGGACGTTCCAAAAGGCATAACAAACTCATATGGTGAATTCATGGTTATTTTTTGTATCATGGATTGGGACTTTAAGGTACAGTACATTCAACACTTTAAGGTCAAGGTCAACTTTATTTATATAGCACATTTAAAATCAACCAAAGTTGTACCAAAGTGCTGTACAATACAAAAACATAAATACTAAAAGAAATACAAAATACAGTAAACACACAGAGTCATAAAAACTACAATAAAGTTTAAAAAACAATCACGACACGACCAGGGATGTGTGTGGCTTACCAAGCCTCAGAATGCCAATAAAAACAGGTGAGTCTTCAGCTGTGTTTTAAAACTCTGTAGCATACCTCATTTGCAGTGGAAGACTGTTCCATAATTTAGGGGCAGCCACCGCAAAAGCTCGATCGCCTTTAGTCTTTAGCCTAGACCTCGGGACATCTAAGAGTAGTTTATTTGCTGACCTCAGTGCTCTAGCAGGGGTACAACGATGGAGGAGTTCAGCTAGATACTGAGGGGCCAGACCATTTAAAGCCTTGAACACAAACATAGCAAACAAACAGGGAGCCAGTGCAGGGAAGCTCATGCCTCTTTAAGGTACTTTAAAGGTCCCATGCATTATAAATGGCCTTTTCCAGTGTTTAGCATTGTTTCATAGCAATGGGGGTTTATATCAATGTGGTCTGTGTCTCTAATTCTCATTTTGACTCATCAGTCTAGTCTCGAGTTCACAAGATCCTCCCTCACTCAACTAAGCTATTCTGATTTGACTGTTTCGCTGACGTGAGTAAGGCACTGGTTGTAGTCACCACCCACAATCAACAATTCGCTCAACAACAGAGCGAGTGGAATTACTTCCTCAAGTGGGTTGACGTGCGCAGGTGCCGAGAGAGGGAGAGAGAGCGAGAGCGAGAGCGAGAGCGAGAGCGAGAGAGAGAGAGAGAGAGAGGGAGACGAGCATTTACACACAACCTCCAGCCCCGCGCGCAGGAGTGGTGTGTAAATGTGTGTGCACGCGGATGGAGCTTCTCCACTCGCATATCACTGTCAAAATATCGTTGCACACGCTCCCACGCGCATGCCCATATTCCGATCCGTGCAATAATATTCACAGGGGTATATATTGTCATTTGAAACAAGTTACCAATGCATTGTCCCGTGGGATTATGCCCCCCGTGGCGAAATTAATTAGTATCCCCCTCCTCTATCTCTCTATATCTCTCTCGGTCTGCCAGTGCAGACTGTGGGTGACTGTCACTCAAAGCGCTTATGGGCGGAGCCCAGCCCAAAGCAGCTTGAAATCTTGAAGTGGAAAAATGCTGCTTTAGAGTACTTGATTAGAAATACAAAACAATGAATTTTTTTGAAAAATGTGTTCCATAGACTCACAGGAATTGTGTAAAGTTGGCCAAATAGTGAAAGGAATAGCAATGCATGTCCCCTTTAAGGTACAGAACATGAAACACTTTAAGGTACTTTAAGGTAAAGAACATTAAACACTTTAAGGTACTTTAAGGTCCCTAGATAAGAGTCAGTGGTGAGTGTTGACTCTTGTCTTTATGCAGGGGTGCAGTCGTAATATGGGCGGAGGCCAAACGGTATCCTATTATTATGCAAAGTCTAGGCACTTATCACCTAGACTTTGCATAATAATAGGATGCGCGCACTTCGAAGCCCAAACGCCGTTTGGCCGCGGTTGCCCAGCACTGCACCACTGTCTTTATGTAACGGAACATAAAGCTCTGCTGGAATGTCTTTTTGAGCCTTTTAAGAGTATCTTCAAACATTGTTAAAAAGCAGGTGAGAGGGGCGTGTCCTCTGAGGGAGGAGGGGCATGCCCTTTGAGGGACGAGGGACGACAGGCTGGTAGGATGACAGGCTGGTAGGATGAGAGGCTGGTAGGAGGACACATAGATATATAACACTAGATGGCTTACCCGCGCTGCTGGCCAACGGAGACCGACGTTGCCACATGGTGGCCATCTTGCGAGGGTGGAGCACGCCCACTCACAACATGCATGTCTATGGTGCATGCAGGGACGTGCACAGGACTTTAGAAAGGCAGGTGCCCGAAATGAGAAAAGGGCATGAATTATTAAATGCAATGCGAGCGCGCATAGTGCACAAGCCCGATTTTTGGGGTTAATACAAGTCTATGGTACATTCAGTTTCACCGATAGATGTCACCAAAACTACATAGTGTCCCTTTAATAACACAATATGCGCTCCAGACCAACAGCTGCGAGAGAGAGAGAGAGAGAGAGAGAGAGAGAGAGAGAGAGAGAGAGAGAGAGAGAGAGAGAGAGAGAGAGAGAGAGAGAGAGAGAGAGAGAGAGAGAGAGAGACCGACCGACCGACCGACCGAGACCGCATTAACTACCTTGTTTAGTTGAAACGTGGTCCAGGTCAGGAGGGCTTGATGAAGTATTATGTCCACTGTCCCACAGTCACAGACTGTTGTCTTGATGTATATCCACTGTCCTCCAGACTGCATCCAGCCAAATAGCTTATTGTTAACACTGTAGCTTTGTTGTTGTCAAACTTGTCACCACACAGGACATTCACGAAGTCAAAAACTAATAGCGCTTGCCGATTGGTGCTAAGAACAGCAGGGCGGGTGCAAGCCGTGTGACGTAATTGGCAGACTCGACTGTCAATCAAAATTATTCTGTTTTCCGTCAGAGAGGAGAGGAGAGTGAGAAAGAGAGAGAGAGAGAGAGAGAGAGAGAGAGAGAGAGAGAGAGAGAGAGAGAGAGAGAGAGAGAGAGAGAGAGAGAGAGAGAGAGAGAGAGAGAGAGAGAGAGAGAGAGAGAGAGAGAGAGAGAGAGGTGAGGAGACCTGGGGGAGAGAGAGAGAGAGAGAGAGAGAGAGAGAGAGAGAGAGAGAGAGAGAGAGAGAGAGAGAGGAGAATCAAGAATCGGAATCAAGAGGTTTATTTGTCACATACATACCAGGGCATACAGTGAAATGCGGGTGGTCATGCCCGCATTGATTGGGCAAAATACAATAATAAAAATAGGCATAGAATTTTTTTTATAGGTAAGACACAAGATATGCATGGTAAAAAAAGACATGCTAAGTTCCTGAGAAACTGGTTCCTATATACACTACTATACAATATACAATTTACGATTTTAATGTATCTAAACTATACTATACAGTACCTCCTTCCTTTAACACTTTGATTGCCCAATCCGAGTTTTCCCGGGTTTACCCCCCGCGGGTTGAATGCCCATCACGAGAATTTTTTTTTTTCTTGTTTTTTTTTTATTAGCGATCTGAATTCATATTTCATCAACCGAGTCTACCGTTGGAAAATCAGCCACCCCAGGCGCTCAGATGTGAAAAAAGCGCCCCCTATCGTCTCCCAGATGGTAATTCACCCTTTTGGATTGTACTCAATGAAAATGAATGAGAAAAAAAAACCCGGACTCCACATTTTACTTCTCACTCATGTAACCGGGGTCGATCAGCTTCATCATGGACCCTCAGAGCAGCGGGGATTATGTGTTTTTACAGTATACGCGTGGGATCAATAAAAGGATTGATTTTTTTTCGAATGGCGATCAGGAATTGGAATAATCCATTTGGATACCATCTGATCTCAGGTAAGGAATCTATGTTACCAGTCTTAGGATAATCAGACCCGTTTTCACGGAGATATAAGCTTTTCCCCTATAATGTGATATGACTGTTTGACTCTAAGAGCGATCAGGAACTGAGAGAATCGATTTCAGCGTGCGGCACCAGCGTGCACACGTACACATATACTATCGATAATCTAGCGTTTATTTGAAAACGATTACGATCTGTACAAGAATGCTGAGGATGTTCTATGAGTCGGTGGTGGCGGGCGCCTTCTTGTACGCTGTGACCTGCTGGGGCAGCGGACTGAGAGCAGGGGACACAAACAGGCTGGATAAGCTGGTCAGGAAGGCCAGTAGCGTGGTTGGGGTGGAGCTGGACTCCCTAGCGAGGGTGGCGGAGAGGAGGAGCCTTGCTAAGCTCCAGGCCATCAGGGAAAACCCCTCCCACCCACTATACACAGACTTGGCTGACAGGAGGAGCATGTTTAGTGCTAGGCTCACACTACCCAAATGCAGCACTGAACGGCACATGAAGTCCTTCATTCCGACAGCCATCAGACTATACAATGCATCACTGTGCCTCACTGCATCACTGAGCACAGAGTGGCAGTTACCATCTTCCTGGACTTAGTTTGAAACAGCACTGTGCAATATTACACCTACTGTAGACAGTAGGTATATTTTTACTGTATTTATTGACTGTATATTTTATTCCATTTTTATTCTATTTTACTCTACTCTTATCCTAGGCAACTTGATTTGATTCGTTGTATTATTCTAATTCGTGACCTGTTCTGTCTAAATGTTGAGCGATTTGCAGTGTCAAATTTCCCACGGGATAATAAAAGTATTTCTATTCTATTCTATTCTATTGGTTGATTGGACCAGGAGTTTTTTTTATGTAGGTTGGGGGGCGAGACCGCTTATGGCTTTGTATGTGAACATGAGGATTTTGAAATGTATTCGTTGTTTTACCGGGAGCCAGTGTAGGGATGCAAGGACTGGGGAGATGTGGTCCCTCATTTTGGTGCCCGACATGAGCCTGGCGGCTGCGTTCTGGACATGTTGAAGGCGGTTGATGTATTTGTCTGCTACACCAGAATAGAGGGCGTTGCAGTAGTCCAGTCTTGAGAATATGAGGGTGAGGATGACCCTTTGAAGGTCGCTGGGGGAGAGGAATGTTTTTATTTTTGCGATGGTGCACAGCTGGAGGAAGCAGGACTGAGCCACTGCTCGCACTTGTCTGTCGAGTTTCAGCTCAGAGTCAAAAAAGACCCCCAGGTATTTGACCTGGGGTTTTATCAGGGTGGACAGAGTGCCCATGTTGTTGGTGATCTGCGTGACACATCCTCACACATTGCTCATCACATTGCTCACATCCTCCTGTCATGAATGGAAGTGTATTTTACATTCCTCCCTTTAATATTGGACATACTGGGCACCTAAGTGGCAACCCATGTAACACGCTGCGTCGTGAAGCAGCCGACCCGGGTTAGATTCCTAGACCCGGCGTCCTTTGCCGAATGTCTTCCCCCCTCTTTCTCTCCCTCTACCGGACTGCCCGGTAGTACAAACAAATAAAAAATCTACCAAAAACACAATTTAAAAAATATATATATATATATATTGGATGTACTATAGTATAATCTATAGGTAAATCTGTAGTATAATCTATAGGTAAATGTATCCTAAATAAAAATGTTTTGTTATAAGTTAAATTGAACATCTCAATATCTGTTTTATCCTGTGATAAAGACTTCAATCTTGCTCCGTTTTAGAGAAAAGTAGGGTATAATAAAGAATTATACAATTATACAAAATCACTGGATAGTCAAAGCACTTTAAAGCCTTTTTTCTCAGTTTGCGATAGTTTGCGTAGTTACTGCGGTTTGCTTCTGCAGGGAAGTGTAGTGCGTATGAAACAAAACACAGGAATACTGTCAATCACTACATACTGTCAATCACTACAGAGTTTCTACGGTAGATTTCTGTAATAATAATAATAAACTTTATTTGTATAGCACCTTTCATACAGAAACTGCAGCTCAAAGTGCTTCACAACAGAAAAAGACACATCAAGTGCAGACATATAAAATCACAGTTTTTCATTTTTTTTATATTTAATTTCTTTTATTATTTTTTAAACATACACATAAACATAAACATAACACCATAAAATTAGATATACAAGCATTAATTAACAGTACACATCCAATGAAATCACCATTTATATAAATGTATTATACGAGATATACACCTAATACTTGCTATCTAATACCCTACACACATATGCTCTCGCTCGCTCCCCCCCCCCGGACCCCCACTTGGATAATCCATCCATTATCATTCGCTCCTAACCAGGCACTACAATTCATATGCTAGCTTTTATTCTCTCCACCACTTCTAACCACATTGCAATTTTGGATTCACTGACACCTAAAATTCTTGCTGTAGATATTTCTAGATAAATCACATCGAGATATGTAAGAAAAATGTGTTCCATAGACTCACAGGAATTGTGTAAAGTTGGCCAAATAGTGAAAGGAATAGCAATGCATGTCCCCTTTAAGGTACAGAACATGAAACACTTTAAGGTACTTTAAGGTAAAGAACATTAAACACTTTAAGGTACTTTAAGGTCCCTAGATAAGAGTCAGTGGTGAGTGTTGACTCTTGTCTTTATGCAGGGGTGCAGTCGTAATATGGGCGGAGGCCAAACGGTATCCTATTATTATGCAAAGTCTAGGCACTTATCACCTAGACTTTGCATAATAATAGGATGCGCGCACTTCGAAGCCCAAACGCCGTTTGGCCGCGGTTGCCCAGCACTGCACCACTGTCTTTATGTAACGGAACATAAAGCTCTGCTGGAATGTCTTTTTGAGCCTTTTAAGAGTATCTTCAAACATTGTTAAAAAGCAGGTGAGAGGGGCGTGTCCTCTGAGGGAGGAGGGGCATGCCCTTTGAGGGACGAGGGACGACAGGCTGGTAGGATGACAGGCTGGTAGGATGAGAGGCTGGTAGGAGGACACATAGATATATAACACTAGATGGCTTACCCGCGCTGCTGGCCAACGGAGACCGACGTTGCCACATGGTGGCCATCTTGCGAGGGTGGAGCACGCCCACTCACAACATGCATGTCTATGGTGCATGCAGGGACGTGCACAGGACTTTAGAAAGGCAGGTGCCCGAAATGAGAAAAGGGCATGAATTATTAAATGCAATGCGAGCGCGCATAGTGCACAAGCCCGATTTTTGGGGTTAATACAAGTCTATGGTACATTCAGTTTCACCGATAGATGTCACCAAAACTACATAGTGTCCCTTTAATAACACAATATGCGCTCCAGACCAACAGCTGCGAGAGAGAGAGAGAGAGAGAGAGAGAGAGAGAGAGAGAGAGAGAGAGAGAGAGAGAGAGAGAGAGAGAGAGAGAGAGAGAGAGAGACCGACCGACCGACCGACCGAGACCGCATTAACTACCTTGTTTAGTTGAAACGTGGTCCAGGTCAGGAGGGCTTGATGAAGTATTATGTCCACTGTCCCACAGTCACAGACTGTTGTCTTGATGTATATCCACTGTCCTCCAGACTGCATCCAGCCAAATAGCTTATTGTTAACACTGTAGCTTTGTTGTTGTCAAACTTGTCACCACACAGGACATTCACGAAGTCAAAAACTAATAGCGCTTGCCGATTGGTGCTAAGAACAGCAGGGCGGGTGCAAGCCGTGTGACGTAATTGGCAGACTCGACTGTCAATCAAAATTATTCTGTTTTCCGTCAGAGAGGAGAGGAGAGTGAGAAAGAGAGAGAGAGAGAGAGAGAGAGAGAGAGAGAGAGAGAGAGAGAGAGAGAGAGTATGCTGCGTGATTTTCCTGCACTAGCAGCAGACAGGGAGGGGCTGGGGAGGGGTGATCTGGCGACGTGTTTCACGAAAATATACAGTGCACTGCAAATCCGACATTTTATTTTGTTGGGCAAATACCTTACCTGATGAAGTGTACTCTTGCTTTGTTTTAGTTGAAATAGTAACTGTAAAAAAAGAGGTCTCGACTCGAGTGTGAGCTCACCAACAGCTGGATATCAATTTCGTGTTCAGTGCACTGCTGTGCTGCTGGCCCTGCGCGGTTTACATCATCTCATGATCATCACCCACCCACGTGCTATGCCTATGCGTAATAGGTCCTTCCAGGCTGGAAGGACCTATTATTTACAAGAGGGGTGGCATTTCTCTTTCTTTACCTAATATTTAGATTCTATAGTGACATCTTTCATTTGGAAGGGCAGGGCAGTATATCTATATGTGCAACAGTTATAAAAAAATAAAAAAAACAAAAAAAAAAGGTGGCATAAAAAGGGCACTTTCTAATGAAAAATGAAAAAGGCAGGTGCCCGGGCACCCCTTCACCCCTATGTATGCACGTGCCTGGGTGCATGTACTAGTGAAATAACCATAGCTTGCTCAATTTTCAACCGTTTGGTTTGTTAAAAACGTCAGAGATGTAGTTATCATACTGCATACTTATAATGGTCTTTGATATGAACTAAAATAAAATTATAAAAAAATATTCTTCCAAGCAAGTATGTCTGTGTCAGTTAAAGGAGTGAAACTCTGGAACAATATACCGAATGAAATAAAAAATATCAGCAGGAGTATTTTAAGTTTAAAAAGATGTTTAAAAACAGGGTTCTAGAATCTTATAGTAAACTTTAACCTACAATCAGTTGTTCTCTACCATGAAACTCTGGTATTGCAGATGAATTTTTGATTTTCCTATGTTGGCTTATGTTCTTTTCAGGAACGGTTTTTGTTGATTGTTGATTGTTGATTTTTTTGTTTGTTTGTTTTATCTTGCAAACTTTAACTTTTTTTGTTCTTTTCTGGATCGGTTTTTGTTGATTTTAGATTTTTATTTATTTTTTGTTTGTTTGTTATATTTTGAAAACTTTAACTTTTTTGAATTTGTTTTTTGAATTAGGGGTAGGTTGCTCTATAAGCCTTCGGCTTCAAACCTATCCTTTTCGTTTGTTTATTTGTAAAGATGTTCGAAAAAAATTATTTGTTTATGTTTATTTATTTGTATTTGTAAACATTCAAAATAAATAATTCATTCATTCAATAAACCAAACCGTTTGTAAATCCGTCAAGATTTCAGCGAGTTAAGAGTATTTTTGTTTGTGCAGATCATCACCTTAAAGTAGTAGTTCACCCTCGCAAGATGGCCACCGGTGAAGTACGCGGGAGACTCCGCCTTGAGCCATCTAGTGTTTATATATCTATGGGAGGACAGACAGGCTGGTAGGATGACGCTAGTGAACATGCATCAGGACATGTAGGACATAGGGTCTGAATTAGGGGTGTAACGATGCATCGATTAATCGAAATGCATCGATTCTAATGTGTTCAATTCGATGCATCGATTTGAATATGTTAGAATCGATTATAACCAGTGGTGCAGTGGCAAATTGACAGTAGGTCAAACGCTCCACGCGCGTGCGCGCGCATGCACAGTTTTTTTTGGCTGCTCTCGTCCTGCAGCTGGATACTATTGCCTCACAGCGCGGCCGTCAGCGCGCGGCCCAGAGAGCGGCGCTGGCTCTGCGGCTCTGCAGCTGCATGCTTCTCCGGGAGTCCGGTTGGATAATGCCATGTAAAAAGCGATTGCGCGTACTTCAGCCTCAGTGACCGAGGTATAACGCCGTTATACCGAGTTATACCAGCACTGCACCACTGATTATAACCAAAAAAAATCTAAATACATTTTAAATTTTTTTTATTCTTTTTTTTTGTGTATTGTTTTTATTGAGCTATAGTCCATTCATGCTGAGTGAATCAGTTCCCCCAGCCACATTTGTGTATTCAAAATGTTTTGGGGAATTAACTGATGTATCGAATGTATCGAAAATGTATCGAAAATGTATCGAATCGAATCGTGGTCAAATGAAGAGATTTCATGATGCATTGAATCGTTGCCTGAAGAATCGTAATCGAATCGAATCGTTGTGAGGTCGAATCGTTACACTCCTAGTCTGAATGGAGCTTGAGCTCCTCTGGACTGAATGACAGACTGCATGTTCACAGCTAATGATACAAGGAACAGTGGCAGCATATTGTTGGTTATAATAACATCTAAGAACTGAATGAAACAAATGGCACTTTATTACAATCATTTAAAGGTGCAGGCCAACATTTTGGGAAATGCACTTCTCCAGAGTCCGAGTCAGTTTGTGCGCAGCCTAGCTTAGCACAATTGAATGGAAGCGGATACGGACCAGTTAGCCTAGCCGTTGGCCAAAAAACACCTCTCACAGAGTGTTTAAGTTAGGCTAGCGGTCCGTATCCGCTTCCATTCATTTGTCCTAAGCTAGGCTAGCTTGCAGCCGGTTAGCTTTCTACTGAACACACAGAGAGGAAATTAGTATCCATCTGCTTGTCTGATTAAGCTACACACAAAATCTGCACGTTAGCCTAGCTTAGCACAATGAATGGAAGCGGATACGGACCAGTTAGCCTAGGCATTGTCCAACTAACACCTCTCCCGAAGGCTAACCGGTCATGTCCGCTTCCATTCATTGTGCTAAGCTAGACTAACGTGCAGCCAGATAGCTTTCTACTGAACTTTTCTACTACTTTCTTCTTGTCTCTCTCTGGAGAAGACGGTAAGCTCAAAATGTTGGCGTGTTCCTTTAATATAGGGGTCGTGGTAGACTACAGTAAAAACTAAGATGGTCCAGCTCTGGTTTATTGAAAACAAAAAGGCATGGAGGAGGAGTACAGCAGAAGCCAGTGGCTTGCGCTCTCCAGTTGCGATGAAGTTGATTAGTCGTGTTGAAAAACAACAGAGGCCACTGACTGAGCCCCATAGGTCACATGTCTCGTGTGGACCTGGATGCAAAAGGTCAGCTGTCACAAAGCCTTTATCTCTGCATACCAACCGGTGGCCTGTTTCCAACACGACCGCCAACGTAATGTGACTTCTTCTGAACAACGTCCACTTCTCCAGCCTCTATACGCGGCGGGACCGTGACGGTGAGACCAGGCACACTTGAGTAAAAGTCAAAAGGTTTCTACTTTTAAATGTACTTAACCTCTTATCAGGCAAATATAGCCAAAAAGTACTAAAAAGTTAAAGTAAAAACTTTTTTTCTGACTGTCTATTCTTCTGATAGCAGGTGTTTATTCAAAGATCCCCGCTTTCTAGTCTTGCACAAGAACCAATCAGCATGGGTATGGGCGGGTTAATTTTCCATTGATGGGGATTTGATTGGCTGTTTTTAAATAAAGTGCGGCCGCAGGATTAATAACGTTAACGTTAGTTCGGCCAGAGAAAAAAAATAGTTGGACCTGCAAGATTTGTACTTTGTAGGTCTGCATTTTAAATGTAAGGAGTAAAAAGTATATATTTTTTCCTCTGAAATGTAATTGAGTAAAAGTACAAGTATACAAACCCAATAATACTAGAGTAAAGTACAAATCCCCCAAAACAGTACTTAAGTATTGTAACGAAGTACAATTACTCAAGTACTTTACACCCCTGCCGTCGTCGCCGGTCTGGGCTGTGAGAAAGTGGGCGTGTCTAAGGAACTCTGTTTACTCTTCAAACAAAAGGCAGAGAAATATGAGTTTACTTGAGTGCCACTCTCACAGTAGTGTGGTTCCGGACGACAAATATTCTATTTGGAAACGGAATTCTCTTACAATTTCTGTTGATTCAAGATAACGCCCTGCTGTGGGGCGTCAGGGAATTCTGTGCGTTGGAGATGAAGCCAAATATTAGCTATTAGTTAATCATACGAGCAGAAAGAAGGCGGCTTCTGTGTGAAGGAAGTGAAGGAAGTGATGTCTGAGGTTTTCAAGTTTCAACCCCTTGAGAAAAGACCAGTTAAACCCTTTCACTACCACACTACAGACGGTTAACCCTTTCACTACCACACTACAGAAGGTTAACCTTTCACTACCACACTACAGAAGATTAACCTTTCACTACCACACTACAGAAGGTTAACCTTTCACTACCACACTACAGAAGGTTAACCTTTCACTACCACACTACAGAAGGTTAACCTTTTCACTACCACACTACAGACGGTTAACCTTTCACTACCACACTACAGGTTAACCTTTTCACTACCACACTACAGACGGTTAACCCTTTCACTACCACACTACAGAAGGTTAACCTTTCACTACCACAGTACAGAAGGTTAACCCTTTCACTACCGCACTACAGAAGGTTAACCTTTCACTACCACACCACACTACAGAAGGTTAACCTTTCACTACCACAGTACAGAAGGTTAACCTTTCACTACCACACTACAGAAGGTTAACCCTTTCATTACCACACTACAGAAGGTTAACCCTTTCACTACCACACTACAGAAGGTTAACCTCTCACTATCACACTACAGAAGGTTAACCTCTCACTACCGGTTAACCTTTCACTACCACACTACAGAAGGTTAACCTCTCACTACCACACTACAGGTTAACCCTTTCACTACCTCACTACAGAAGGTTAACCTTTCACTACCACACTACAGAAGGTTAACCCTTTCACTACCACACTACAGAAGGTTAACCCTCATGTAGTGTAAGGGTTAACGTGCGGCACATTCACACGGAACGACAGAGAAAAAAATCAGCCCCTGACTTTAAAAAAAAACATCTTCTCTGTTTCACATCCCCGTCGGCCGCTGGATAACGCAGTTTGGAAACAGTATGGTGTGTAAAAGGGGGAGGTGTATAAATAACCAGCTTCCAAATATAGAACAAGCGTTTGAACTTCCTGTGAAATTCCTGCCGCGACGACTCTCCCTCTCGACTCGGAGGAACAGGAACAGATTAAAAAGACCCCCCCCCCCCCCCCGCGAGGGCGCTGTCAGGTGGCACATCCTGCGCCTGTCCTCCTGAGTGACTGATGCTTCGGCCAACCCCCCCCCCCCCCCCCCTGAAATAAAGATGGGTGGCAGCGAGAGAGAGAGAGTTGATCTGCGCCTCCTCGTGGGATTCCACATTCAAATGAGTGTCGACGCAGCGTGTGACACCAGCTGAGGAGCTCCTGCAGGGAGCGACCGAGCGCCGGGCCTCGCCTGAGGTGGGCCGACGACAGGAGCTGGTCCTGCTGCCCTGAGGTGGGGCGGCGACAGAACCCGGTCCTGCTGCCCTGAGGTGGGGCGACAACAGAACCCGGTCCTGCTGCCCTGAGGTGGGGCGACAACAGAACCCGGTCCTGCTGCCCTGAGGTGGGGCGACAACAGAACCCGGTCCTGCTGCCCTGAGGTGGAGCGACAACAGAACCCGGTCCTGCTGCCCTGAGGTGGAGCGACAACACAAGCTGTTACCGTCGGTAGTGTGATAGTAAAGGGTTAACCTTCTGTGTATTGTCGCAGTGAAAGGGTTAACCGTTCGCAGGGGTGTAAAGTACTTTGAGTAATTGTACTTCGTTACGATACTTAAGTACTGTTTTGGGGGATTTGTACTTTACTCAAGTATTATTAGGTTTGTATACTTGTACTTTTACTCAATTACATTTCAGAGAAATAAAACATACTATATACTCCTTACATTTAAAATGCAGACCTACAAAGTACAAAGTACAAATCTCGCAGGTCCAACTACTTTAATTAGTATATTTGTTTCTCTGGCCGAACTAACGTTAACGTTATTAATCCTGCGGCCGCACTTTATTTAAAAACAGCCAATCAAATCCCCATCAATGGAAAATGAACCCGCCCATACCCATGCTGATTGTTCCCTGTGCAAGACTAGAAAGAGGGGATCTTTGATTAAACACCTGCTGTCAGAAGAATAGACGGTCAGAAAAAGGTTTTTACTTTAACTTTTTAGTACTTAAGTACATTTAAAAGTAGAAACTTTTTTACTTTTACTCAAGAGTGTTTTTAGCCAGATACTCTGACTTTTACTCGAGAACGATTTTTAGACGGTACCCATACTTTCACTTAAGTATAATTTCTGGGTACTTTTTACACCCCTGACCGTTCGGTAGTGTGGCAGTGAAAGGGTTAAAGGCACGAGTCGTGTCCTTGGGCTTGTTTTTATGGCAAGCTGTTGGGCACCTTGTACCGAACGCTTTAACAGAAACAACCGTAAACATTTTATTATGTCGCTGTGTGTGTGACACCTGAATCTTTTATGTTCAGTGTTCAG
Organism: Notolepis coatsorum; assembly: GCF_963971535.1. Taxonomy (NCBI): domain Eukaryota; kingdom Metazoa; phylum Chordata; class Actinopteri; order Aulopiformes; family Paralepididae; genus Notolepis; species Notolepis coatsorum. Next base: position 136,235,421 of record NC_140168.1, read on the forward strand.
TTCACTCACACACACACAGACACACACCCCATGTCCATAACAATAATAGACAATAATAGACGACGCCCATGGGTATCACAATAATAGACCAACAAGCATCTGTACGGGGGAATACCAAGGCTGAGCGACGAGGTGGTGTCCAGGAGGATGAAACATGCAGGTCACTGCCACCGACACCAGGAACTTCTAGGAAGCTAGTGCTCTGGGAGCCAACGCACGTCCCACGCCAACATACGTGGACGTACTGAGGAAGGACGCAAGAGTGGAGAGCTCTACGGAACTGGCCGGATGTAATGGAGGATCGAAATTATTGGAATCTCCGCTGGTGAACCCATCTGAGGACGACGAAATGATGATGTCAATCACAATAATAGATCACGCCCATGGCAATCACAATAATATACCACGCCCATGACCATCACAATAATAGACCACGCCCATGGCCATCACAATAATATACCACACCCATGACCATCACAATAATAGACCACGCCCATGGCCATCACAATAATAGACCACGCCCATGGCCATCACAATAATATACCACGCCCATGGCCATCACAATAATAGACCACACCCATGGCCATCACAATAATAGACCACGCCCATGGCCATCACAATAATAGACCACGCCCATGGCATTCACAATAGACCATGCCCATGTCCTATCCATCACAGTAATAGACCACGCCCATGACCATCACAATAATAGACCACGCCCAGATAAAATCACAATAATAGACCACGCCCATGTCCATCACAATAGACCACGCCCACATAAATCACAATAATAGACCACGCACATCCCCATCACAATAATAGACCACGGCCATGACCATCACAATAATAGACCACACCCATGTCCTGTCCATCACAATAATAGACCACGCCAATCACAATAATAGACCACGGCCATGACCATCACAATAATAGACCACGCCCATGTCCCGTCATCACAATAATAGACCACGCCCACCATAATAGACCACGCCCACGTAAATCCCAATAGACCACGCCCATCACAATAATAGACCATGCCCACAACTATCACAATAATAGACCACACCCACAGCCATCACAATAATAAACCACGCCCATGTCCTGTCCATCACAATAATACACCACGCCCATTTCTATCACAATAATAGACCATGCCCACGTCCTGCCCATCACAATAATAGACCACGCCCATGTCAATAACAATAATAAACCACACTGTGTGGAACTCCCACTGAGCCAGCAGCTCTCTTTGGGGCCCCCTGGTGGTGACATGACAGCAGTATGGAAACCTGCTGTATCACAAGATCTCCCCTCTGGCGCAGGAACACGTCTCTTTGAACCTTTCCCCTAGTGACCCCCATGACCTGTCTGTTGAGACTGGCAATATCGGCAACTCTTGCTTCTGTCATCTACCCAGTAAAATGTTGCATGTGAAAGGGCAAAGCAGCGAGCTTGTTAGGTGTTCAGTAGGACAGCCTCTACCTCCTGAGACACTGTCTAACCCTAACCTTCTGATTACCACTCTACCTCCTGAGACACTGTCTAACCCTAACCTTCTGATTACCAGACTCTACCTCCTGAGCCACTGTCTAACCCTAACCTTCTGATTACCAGACTCTACCTCCTGAGACACTGTCTAACCCTAACCTTCTGATTACCACTCTACCTCCTGAGACACTGTCTAACCCTAACCTTCTGATTACCAGACGACCTCCTCTACCTCCTGAGCCACTGTCTAACCCTAACCTTCTGATTACCAGACGACCTCTCTACCTCCTGAGCCACTGTCTAACCCTAACCTTCTGATTACCAGACTCTACCTCCTGAGACACTGTCTAACCCTAACCTTCTGATTACCAGACGACCTCTCTACCTCCTGAGCCACTGTCTAACCCTAACCTTCTGATTACCAGACGACCTCTCTACCTCCTGAGCCACTGTCTAACCCTAACCTTCTGATTACCAGACGACCTGCTCTACCAGCTGAGACACTGTCTAACACTAACCTTCTGATTACCAGACGACCTGCTCTACCTCCTGAGACACTGTCTAACACTAACCTTCTGATTACCAGACTCTACCTCCTGAGCCACTGTCTAACCCTAACCTTCTGATTACCAGACGACCGCTCTACCTCCTGAGCCACTGTCTAACCCTAAACTTCTGATTACCAGACAACCTCCTCTATCTCCTGAGCCACTGTCTAACCCTAACCTTCTGATTACCAGACGACCGCTCTACCTCCTGAGCCACTGTCTAACCCTAACCTTCTGATTACCAGACGACCTCCTCTACCTCCTGAGCCACTGTCTAACCCTAACCTTCTGATTACCAGACGACCTGCTCTACCTCCTGAGACAGTGTCTAACCCTAACCTTCTGATTACCAGACGACCTGCTCTACCTCCTGAGACAATGTCTAACACTAACCTTCTGATTACCAGACTCTACCTCCTGAGCCACTGTCTAACCCTAACCTTCTGATTACCAGACGACCTCCTCTACCTCCTGAGCCACTGTCTAACCCTAACCTTCTGATTACCAGACGACCTGCTCTACCTCCTGAGACAGTGTCTAACCCTAACCTTCTGATTACCAGACAACCTGCTCTACCTCCTGAGACAATGTCTAACCCTAACCTTCTGAATACCAGATGACCTGCTCTACCTCCTGAGACACTGTCTAACGCTAACCTTCAGATTACCAGACGACCGCTCTACCTCCTGAGCCACTGTCTAACCCTAAACTTCTGATTACCAGACAACCTCCTCTATCTCCTGAGCCACTGTCTAACCCTAACCTTCTGATTACCAGACGACCGCTCTACCTCCTGAGCCACTGTCTAACCCTAACCTTCTGATTACCAGACGACCTCCTCTACCTCCTGAGCCACTGTCTAACCCTAACCTTCTGATTACCAGACGACCTGCTCTACCTCCTGAGACAGTGTCTAACCCTAACCTTCTGATTACCAGACGACCTGCTCTACCTCCTGAGACAATGTCTAACACTAACCTTCTGATTACCAGACTCTACCTCCTGAGCCACTGTCTAACCCTAACCTTCTGATTACCAGACGACCTGCTCTACCTCCTGAGACACTGTCTAACCCTAACCTTCTGATTACCAGACGACCTGCTCTACCTCCTGAGACAGTCTAACCCTAACCTTCTGATTACCAGACGACCTCTCTACCTCCTGAGCCACTGTCTAACCCTAACCTTCTGATTACCAGACGACCTGCTCTACCTCCTGAGACACTGTATAACCCTAACCTTCTGATTACCAGACTCTACCTCCTGAGACACTGTCTAACCCTAACCTTCTGATTACCAGACGACCTCTCTACCTCCTGAGACACTGTCTAACCCTAGCCTTCTGATTACCAGACGACCTCCTCTACCTCCTGAGCCACTGTCTAACCCTAACCTTCTGATTACCAGACTCTACCTCCTGAGCCACTGTCTAACCCTAACCTTCTGATTACCAGACGACCTGCTCTACCTCCTGAGACACTGTCTAACCCTAACCTTCTGATTACCAGACTCTACCTCCTGAGACACTGTCTAACCCTAACCTTCTGATTACCAGACGACCTCTCTACCTCCTGAGACACTGTCTAACCCTAACCTTCTGATTACCAGACGACCCGCTCTACCTCCTGAGACACTGTCTAACCCTAACCTTCTGATTACCAGACTCTACCTCCTGAGTCACTGTCTAACCCTAACCTTCTGATTACCAGACGACCTCTCTACCTCCTAAGACACTGTCTAACCCTAACCTTCTGATTACCAGACTCTACCTCCTGAGACACTGTCTAACCCTAACCTTCTGATTACCAGACGACCCGCTCTACCTCCTGAGCCACTGTCTGACCCTAACCTTCTGATTACCAGACGACCCGCTCTACCTCCTGAACCACTGTTTAACCCTAACCTTCTGATTACCAGACTACCTCCTGAGCCACTCTCTAACCCTAACCTTCCGATTACCAGACGACCTCCTCTACCTCCTGAGCCACCGTCGCCCCCATGTTCAACAGATCCTCTAGCAAACTGAACACCGCTCCATCTCTGCTGTTATAGTTAATAGTTAACTGCATGTAGTTCAATTACTAGCTTAACTAGGCTATATTATGCAGTAGTTGGTCATTTAAAGGGGTACTTCGTCAAAAAAACAATGCCGATTTATTTGAGATAGATATATAGGTAGGTATAGATGTTTTGTCCATGGGCAGTACGCTACATACAGAAAGACAGACAGATTAAAAAAAAAGAAAAAAAACAGGAGGTATCATTCTAAAAGAAGACATAAAAAAAGAAAAAATAATTCCCTCTGTGTGTGGGCTAGTGATGTCATCAGGGACATTAAATCCTTGTGTTAATTACAGCTCCATTAAATGATAAGGTAGCAGTTCCCTGGACGAGGTATTGCTATTTTTTCATCTACATCAATTCACGGAGCTGTAATTAACACAACACACAAGGATTCAATGTCCCTGTTTTCAAACTCATTTACTCTCAATAACTGTCAAACTAAATGAATGTGTGCAAAGGTGTTTCTATTTCTAGTTTTTGGATGCGTGTGCGATTATGTGCATAAATCAGCCGTTTCTTTTTGTGGTTACATTTAATACCAAATACACTTTATCTACATTCAAACCTTTATACTTTGTTCCTTAGTTTAGTACCTTTTGGATCATATACAGTAGTTAAGAGTCGTTGTCATTCTCCTGAGCTCAACGCCTGCTCTCTCTCCTTCCTACCTTCTAGAAACCGTCTAAAACCAAAAGGAGGTAACTGAATATCCAGGACCGAGGGCATACAATCATCTGCTCAACAGCGCCCCCTGGTGGATTCCACAACAAAAACACAGGAACACAAGCGCCACACCATGTGAAATCTGCACTCGTTAAACAAGTTTTGAAATGACCATTCTCTTTATTAACAGAGATCAAAAGGTGAAAGATTCAAAAGAATGGCATGATGATATACAGGAAAACAAAGACGTAGAGAATAAATAAAAACGAACGTGTAACGTCAGAACCGCAGGCCAGAGGCCTGGAAGACGCGAGAAGCCAGTGAGACGTCTGTAGTCCTGTGGTCTTTGAGGCAGAGTGAGGAAGGAAGTGAGGGCCGTAGTAGTGAGTGGACAAGCCTGAGCAGAGTGCCGTGAGGTTGGAGGTGAGGGGATGTTTACTGTGCAAGATGTGCTCCAAGCCCAATCACAGAAAGCTGTTAAGTCTGAAAATCTTGGTTTAGGATGATATTTAGGATTTTTTTCTTTAATATATTTAGGATTACAGAAACATGTTTCCTAACTGCATTTAGGAAAATAAATTGTATCTTCAGATAGGAGTTTAGCTATTAGAGAACCATCCTAACTGAATAATTTCCTTCCATAGACCCCATCCTGAATTCTACATAACCACTGTTGTTAGGTCTGTATGGCAGCCGTTGTCAAGGATACAGGCAGCCTCGTGTACATTCTAAAACACAGATACAGGCATGACAGGTCGAGTACAGAGTGAAGAATCTAGTTTACAGTTCTAGTCAGGATTTCTTTAAGTTAAGATAAGATACGAGGTCTGAGATGGGAGGATGTTATGTTAAGTTAAGATAAGATGCAACAAGATACAAGATACAAGAGTTTTATTATTATTATTATTTACAAGGTCTGAGATGGAGGATGTTAAGATAAGATACGAGGTCTGAGATGGGAGGATGTTATGTTAAGATAAGATATGTCTGAGATGGAGGATGTTAAGATAAGATATGTCTAAGATGGAGGATGTTAAGTTAAGATACAAGGTCTGAGATGGAGGATGTTAAGTTAAGATAAGATACGAGGTCTGAGATGGAGGATGTTAAGTTAAGATACAAGGTCTGAGATGGAGGATGTTAAGTTAAGATAAGATACGAGGTCTGAGATGGAGGATGTTAAGATAAGATACAAGGTCTGAGATGGAAGATGTTAAGTTAAGATAAGATATGATGTCTGAGATGGAGGATGTTAAGTTAAGATAAGATGTCTGAGATGGAGGATGTTATAAGATAAGATACAAGGTCTGAGATGGAGGATGTTAAGTTAAGATAAGATACAAGGTCTGAGATGGAGGATGTTAAGTTATGATAAGATACGAGGTCTGAGATGGAGGATGTTAAGTTAAGTTAAGATAAGATACAAGGTCTGAGATGGAGGATGTTAAGTTAAGATAAGATACAAGGTCTGAGATGGAGGATGTTAAGTTAAGATACAAGGTCTGAGATGGAGGATGTTAAGTTAAGATAAGATATGATGTCTGAGATGGAGGATGTTAAGTTAAGATAAGATACACGGTCTGCGATGTGAGGATGTTAACTTAAAGGAAAACTCCAACATTTTGGGAAATTAGCTTATTTGCCATCTACCCTGGAGTTAGACAAGAAGATACATACCCTTTTTCTTCTCTGTGCATGCAGTAGGAGTAGGAAGACGTTGGGAACTAGGCTAATGGAGGAATCTACTTCCAGTGACTGATGCTAAGCTAGGCTAACGGTGCACGTCTTCCTACTCCTACTGCATGCACAGAGAAGAAAAAGGTATGTATCTTAACACTCCAACATTTTGGGAACCCTGGAGTTAGACAAGAAGATACATACCCTTTTCTTCTCTGTGCATGCAGTAGGAGTAGGAAGACGTTTGGAACTAGGCTAATGGAGGAACCTACTTCCAGTGACTGACGCTAAGCTAGGCTAACGGTGCGTGTCTTCCTACTCCTACTGCATGCACAGAGAAGAAAACGGTATGCATCTTCTTGTCTAACTCCAGGGTAGGTGCCAAATAATCTAATTTCCCAAAATGTTGGAGTTTTCCTTTAAGTTAAGTTAAGGAGAATGGGACACAGCTGTGAGTTTAGGATTTGCTTCTGAAACAGGAAGATATTTGAAACTTAACTTAAGTTAGGACAAACGGTTAGGAAATGTTTTTTGTAATGAGGCGCCAGAGTGTGTCTGTGCAGATGCCTTGGGCGGCAGGGTCAGGGTCAGGGTCTGACAGGCGTGGCGGTCCCCTTGACGGTCTTCTTCAGGTGGTGATAGTTAGGAAGGATCTTCATGAGGAAGTCCAGCTGCAGCGTCTGAGGCTGAAAGAGACAGAGATCATCAACAGTTTACCAATCACATCCTTCCTTATTATTTTTTTTTATCCACTTTTTCTCCCATCCCAATTTCGTGTTTCCAATTATCCCCTCCCCTGTCTTGAACGTTGCTCGACTATGCCCCCCACTGGTCGGTTGTAGGGAGGATAGAAGCCTTGCATCACGTGTCCCCTCCGGTACACGAGGAGGCAGCCTGTCACATCTTTTCACCTGCCAGCGCGGACTCTCATTTGGCGAGGTGTAACGTGTGGGAGGCTCACACTACCCCCACTACTTCCTGTCTCTGCTGTGCAGGCGTCCCCCAACCGACCTGTAGGAGTCGCTGTCCACAACGTCCAAATCCCCACCCATCGACTTCCACCCGCTGACTCTGCCAATGAGTTAGTATGACGGCCGGCCCAAGCCGGAGGCAATGCTGACACCCGGATTCGAGACCGGAGTCTCTTGCATTGGTGACGAGCGCAATCTCCGCTGCGCCAACCAGCCGCCTACATCCTTCCTTATTCTTGAAGCGCAACCCTAATAATATATAATACACAAGCCCGATGATTTCATCCAGGATTCCAACACGTTCCATTTAAAAAGTCCCTACTTTTCGACTGCAGTTGAGGATCTTGTGGATTAGATTAGATTGTACTTTGTCATTATATTTGCATACAATGAGATTTGGGACTCAAACTTAAGGTGCAGTAATAAAATCACACAAGTAATAAAAGAGAAACATAAAATACTATACAGAAACATAAAATACTATACAAGAAACATTAAATACTATACAAGAAACAAAATACTATACAATAAGACAATGTTACAATACTGTACAATATACAAAATAGCAACAATATACAAAATAACAATACACAAATAACAATCACAGTGTAAGACGGTAGTGGGTGGGTATTGCACTGTGGGTATTGCTAGGATGTTGCACAGTGTGGGGTGAGGGGGGATGATCAATATATTGATTGATATATCAGATATATTGCAGATAGTGACAATATATCTGTCAATCAGGCTGTATCGCAGTACCAGGTTTAGTACAATACCAGTGTAAATGCTCCAAACCCTCTCTAACGCCTGGAAATTAAAGGCGCTGTAGACAACATTCAACCACTAGATGTCGCCTTACAGCACCAGCATGTCGTTTATCCATTCAGGTGCATTACAAGTGGGGAAATGGGAAGTAGGGAGGGGATACATGCACACAACATGTAGATAACTATATTAATTTTGGACCAGACTTTTTTTTTTATGATGATGAATTCATTAATCAATGCTCTTTGGGGGGGGGGGGGTATTACTCTATATAAAGATGTTATCTACAGCATCTTTAAGCTCATTTTTCACATTTCCCCTATCTGTGTAGGGAAACCCCGTTCATGACAATTAGTATTTCCTTCACACCTGACGTCTGATGAATACATTATCACACCAGATCTGATGAATACAGAATCACACCAGATCTGATGAATACAGAATCACCTGAGGTCTGATGAATACAGAATCACATGAGGTCTGATGAATACATAATCACACCAGGTCTGATGAATACAGAATCACAACAGATCAGATGAATATAGAATCACAACAGATCAGATGAATACAGAATCACACCAGATCATCAGGTCTGATGAATACAGAATCACACCAGATCTGATGAATACAGAATCACACCAGATCTGATGAATACAGAATCACACCAGGTCTGATGAATACAGAATCACATGAGGTCTGATGAATACAGAATCACATGAGGTCTGATACAGAAGAGACAGAATAGCACCAGGTCAGATACAGAACACTGAACTCTCCACACACAAGTACATATGAGCACACACATACACACACAACACACATGCTGCAATCGCTCACACACAAACGGTCACTTTAAAACAAAATGGAAAGGACACTTTAAAGGAACGAGAAAAATAATGGTCACTTTAAGGAAAGAACCGATGTGGTTCTTGTATAGTATAGTTTAGATATAACAAGTATAGCATAAGGATATAGAGTTAAAACTGTATATTGTATAGTAGTGTACATGGGACCCAGTGCCTTAAACCCGTAGCTAACAATCTCAGGAATTTAGCATGTCTATTTTATCATGCCCTTTTTATGTCTATTTTATTACCTGTTTTTTTATGTCTATTTTATTATTAGTATTATTGCACAATCGAAGCGGGCATTGGCCACCCGCATTTCACTGTATGCCCTGGCAGTGGCGATTTTACCACTGGGGCACCAGGGGCACGTGTCCCCCCTGAAATCTCAGGTGCCCCTGAGGCAGTAGCGGCTGGTACTATCTTCCATTGGTGGGTCGCAACTCGATGTTAGGTCGAGTTGAAAATGTAACGTAACGTTAATAAATGCTCTGGAGCAATCTCTCTCTCTGTCTCTCGGATCAATCCAATAAATAATTAACACATGTATATGTTGTCATTTTAAACAACTCACCATTCATTCATTCATACATTATGCATCAGCAGCAGCTAAATTAATGTTATAGTTCACAACACAGCAGCGCGTTTTGAAGTGCTATTATCATCTCAGCATTTCATAGCCGCATTTCTCGGAGACACAGAATTGTGAGAGAGAGAGAGCGAGAGAGAGCGAGAGGGAGAGGGAGAGAGAGAGGGAGAGAGAGAGAGAGAGCGAGAGAGAGCGAGAGAGAGAGGGAGAGAGAGCGAGCGAGAGAGAGCGAGCGATATCGCAAATCTACCTTGTTGATGTCCATTGTCCATGCATGTCCCTTGTTAGCCAACAAGTACTGTGTGAGCTAACAACAAATAGCTGCATCACAACACAACAGCATAAACTCACTTTGTTTAATTGAAATGTGGTCCTTCAGCCGGAGGGCTTGATAAAGTGTATAATCCGCTGTTGATGATATATATCCAGACCACTGTCCACTGTCCAGACTGCATCCGCCATATAGCTTGTTAGCCAAGTGTTAGCTCAAGCTGTTAGCACCACACAACACAAGTACTTTTCTTCGTCCATTTCCGCGTCGAACAGACTGCAAACTACCTGGCATTCTATCGCCATGCTCTAAGACAAACTCTAACCTTAACCAACTTTGAAAGAGTGCCTAAGCTTAACCGTCGAAAGAACTTGCAGTCACGCTCTAAGACAAATAGCTGCATCTCACAACAACACACCAACCTAGAATAAGCTAGAATTGGAACATATAAGCTAGAATTGGAACATAGAGAGTGGCGTCGGCCAATCAGAGAGCGTCTCCGCAAAATGTGGCTACGGAAAAAAAAACTGACGTCGGCCAATCAGAGAGCGTCTCCGCGAAATGCGGCTACGGAAATTCTTGACGGAAATTATATTGTGCATTGGAAACACAAACATACTTAAAATGAGTAAATATTATTCATTTTAAACATGTTTATATTATTTATAGGGCTATAAAACAAAAAACAAAACAAAAAATGTTTCTTCTTCTCTCATTTAACAGGTGGGTCGGCGCCCTAGCGCCCCCGGTGGCCAGCCGCCACTGCCCTGAGGTGCCACCCCACATTTTTATATAAAATAAAAATAAAAATGTATATAAAAAAATATAACCCTAACTAACCTTACTGTCATAGTCAAGTCAAGAGTCAAGTCAAGAGTTTTATTTGTCACGGCATACAAGTATACAATGAAATGCGGGTGGTCTTGCCCGCAACGATGTGCAATACAGTAGTACAACATATAATAGAATCCAATAAAACAACATTGTGCAATAAACAGGTAACATAGTAGGGCATATCGGTATTTGTACATAGTTATTTACAGAGCATGGAGGACATGCTAGGTCCTTTGGTAGTGCAATACACTGTTACTGTTGCTATACTATTTTTAAAGTGACCTTTCCTTTGTGGCCATAAGTGTGGGCGTGTGCAGCATGAGTGTGTGCTCAGTGTTCAGTGTTAAAGGCTCTGATGGCCTGGGGGAAGAAGCTGAGCCGAAGCCTCTCTGTCCTAGTAGCTGGGGTTCGCAGGCGTCTGCCTGACCTCAGCAGCTGGAACAGGCTGTTGTTGGGGTGGTGATGGTCTTTCATTATTCTGCAGGCTCTGGATTTGCACCTCTTGTTGTATAGAACCTGCAGGGGAGGTAGTGCAATACCCGTGGTACGCTCGGCTGAGCGCACCACTCTCTGTAGGGCCTTCTTGTCCTGTGCCGTGCTGTTTCCATACCAGGCAGTGATGTTTCCAGTCAGGATGCTGTCCTCTCCTATAATCCACGATGTCCTAATATACTAACCTACACTGTAGCACTCAACACTTTGATGAACATTGTTACTCAGCTGATAGTTGTGCCCTTCCTGATGACTTGTCGCTTTGGATAAAAGCGTCAGCTAAATTACTAAATGTATGTGCCCCCATTGTGCCCCTGCCCTAAATGACTAAATGTATGTGCCCCCATTGTGCCCCTTCCCTAAATGACTAAATGTATGTGCCCCCATTGTGCCCGTGCCCATATTGGCGCAAGCTGATGCAAATTTAAACCAGTCCGTAGCACTCTGGTTACAGTAGTTACACAGGGGACTATAATTTGTCGGCACGGAAGGAATAAAGGATACATAACCTCTCAAGTTCAATGTGGGTTCTTCTGAACCGGTCACAGCTGATGTCGAAATGATTAACAACCATTGTAGGTGTAGCCACGGAGCGCATTTTGACTGCTTCAAGAAGCAACCCTTGACAACTCCAGCGCTGATTGCAATTTGGAAGTGCAACGACGACAGACTAAGAAGCCGGGTGCACTGGAGATTCAGTCAGAACAACTTCAAGAAGACAAACTTACCTCACTGCTTTCATGTTCAACCCAGATTCGGCTCAAACAAGGGACTAAACACGTTTCGCAATTATGCCACATCAATGTGGAACACCCTACCCACAGCCGTAAAATAAATTGTATCCCACCTTCAAAACCGCTCTCAAAGAAAGACAAAGAGCACCTGGCCCCCGTAAATGTCTAAACCCCCCCTCCCACCCACCCCCTCCGAAATAATGTACAGTTTCCTCGCCCTCATATGTATATATTTTCTGTTAGGATCTCTATTTAACAGTACTGTATATTTGCATATCTTGTATGTCACAAATGTAACAGTACTGTATATCTATGTCATGATATATATCTGTATGTTGTCGTGTATGTCATAAATGTCATTATAAATTGAAAATGGGGGACCCTGATGTAAACAAGACGAAAGTCTTTCTCTGGTCTGCATCCCCTTAAAATTGTGTGTATTGAGCCGTACTGTATTGTACTCATTCTGCAATCTGTTAATAAAGTTTTCAATCAATCAATCAAAAAAGGTCAGAGCCGGACATCAAAGAGTCAATTATAGGTTGCTATACATGTCTGTATAGCAATATACAGAAGATATGTATATATGCCTCAAATTAATAATAATGCATAATGCTGGTTATTACAGAGCAGGGGACACAAACAGGCTGCTAGATAAGCTGGTCAGGAAGGCCAGTAGCATGGTTGGGGTAGAGCTGGACTCCCTAGCGAGGGTGGCGGAGAGGAGGAGCCTTGCTAAGCTCCAGGCCATCAGGGAAAACCCCTCCCACCCACTATACACAGACTTGGCTGACAGGAGGAGCATGTTCAGTGCCAGGCTCACACTACCTAAATGCAGCACTGAACGGCACAGGAAGTCCTTCATTCCAACAGCCATCAGACTATACAATGCATCACTGTGCCTCACTGCATCACTGAGCACAGAGTGACAGACAGAGTTACCATCTTCCTGGACTTACACCTACTGTAGACCTCAGTATATTTTTACTGTATTTATTTACTGTATATTGTATATATCTCTCCATTTATCAAACTCAGCCCGTGCTTGAGCATTAGCATCTGCAGCTAATGTATCAACATCCTGATCCTACTCTATCTCAGTGCAGCCTTTGACACAGTGTGTCACTCCATCCTCCTCCAAAGGCTGCACCAACTGGGTGTTGAGGGCACAGCACTTGGCTGGTTCTCCTCCTACCTCACAGACAGACACCAATTCATCTCCCTCTCCGGCCACACCTCCTCCCCCTCCCCAGTCACACAGGGGGTCCCCCAAGGCTCAGTCCTTGGCCCCCTGCTCTTCATCTGCTACATTCTCCCCCTTGGTCACATCATCCGTAAATACCACCTCAACTTCCACTGCTACGCTGACGACACCCAAATCTACATCAGTACACAATCCCCCCACAGCCCACCCCTCAGTCACATCGAATCCTGCATCACCGAACTCCAAACGTGGATGACTCACAACTTCCTCAAACTGAACAGTGACAAGACTGAACTTCTCATCATTGGCACCAAAACCACCCTCACCAGATCCGGACCCATCACACTCACCATCAACGACTCCACCATCACCCCCCCCCCCCCCCCCCCCCCTAGTCCGAAACCTCTGTGTCCTCCTTGACCCCACCCTCTCATTTGACCCCCACGTCCGTTCCATCGTAAAAATATCCTACTTTCACCTCCGCAACATCGCAAAAATCCGTCACTGCCTCTCCCCCCCTGCTGCTGAATCCCTCATTCACGCCTTCATCTCCTCCCGCCTGGACTACTGCAACTCCCTCCTCACTGGTATCACCTCCCGCTCCCTCCATAAACTGCAAATGGTCCAAAATTCAGCCGCCCGCCTCCTCACCAACACCCGGTCCCGCGAACACATCACTCCTGTCCTCCACTCCCTCCACTGGCTCCCGATCAAACACAGCATAAACTTTAAAACACTACTCCTCACCTTCAAAGCCCTCCACAGCCTGGCCCCCCCCTACCTGACTGATCTCCTTCTTCCCTACCGCCCCACTCGTTCCCTCCGGTCCTCCTCCACTGCTTCCCTCACTGTCCCGACATCCAAGCTTAAAAACTTTGGAGATCGGGCCTTCTCTCGTACTGCACCCCGACTCTGGAACTCCCTCCCCCAGTCCATCAGAGACTCCCCTACCCACCTTCAAAGCTCGCCTCAAAACCCACCTGTTCTCCCTTGCCTTCAACCCCCCCCACCCATAACCCCCCCCCCCCCCCTCCAACCTGATTGATGTCTGTCTCCAGTCTTTTTTGTGCTATCATGCTGTCTTCCCTGTTCCCCCCATGGTCTCATGTTCCTTTTGTTTTGTTTCTTTGTTGTTTCTTTGTTTTTGTTTCTTTGCTTTTGTTTTTTGTTTGTACTCTTGCTCCCGACTATTGTCAGCGACTTCGGGTTATTGAGAAGCGCTATATAAATTAAATGAATTATTATTATTATTATCTGTACCATTAGCATACCCCATAGTCCTTTAGCTTTTAGCAAGTGCTCCATCTGAAACTTCCAGTTGCCCAGTTCTCTGGTCCGCTCAGCCGGTCAATAAACAGTCATCCATTGTGAAATCCCACATTACTGTTCATCTCACACAAAACTCTGTGTAGCTTCTTAGCGTCGATCTGGGCCCATAACTTGTTGTATATTTACCAGAGCTTGTTGCACCATACTGTACAGCATTTACAAGCAGAGGTGGTATTTAGTGATAGTGCCATCCAGTGATAAAAGTACTACAAGAGAAAAGTCTGATCTGCTAATGAGTGGTAATTTATGTTAAATAAGTAAATAGTTGTCTGACAGCAGTGGAGGCAATACAATATTATGTATGTCCTTGCATTCATGCAAATACTTGAATCCCTTTCATGTCATGGGGCAACTTGATAATTGAGTGAGAAAACACTTGTTTAAAATACTTTGTTTGATTTGTAACCAGTTGTATAAATGTAAATAAGTACAGCACTGGTGGCAATACAATATTTGAAACGATGCATGTACCTTTCACTCACATGCAAATACTTGAATTAATATGAATGAATAATTTCATGCCATGGGGCAACTTGATAGTGATACAATTCATTTAGTTTATTATTAATTGAATTTATTGAGTGATAAAACACTTTAAAATACGTGTACAGCACTACAATGGCTGCTCTGCTTCTGGTCTCCAGTCCAGTGGCCTTGCTGGCTATTGGGCACTTAGACGAATGTTATTCTTAGAACAATAGACCCGTTACTGATATTGGGAGTTGTGCCTATAATTTACTATTTCGCTCTGACCTGGTGAATGACCTACAATGGCTAACATGTTTTAGGTTTGTTAATAGTAGACAGCCCTTGGGTGAACAATTATTGTTGTAATTAGGAATCTCTTTTGTAATGTCTATCAATATAATAAAAATTGTATTTGTTTTAATTTTATTTATTCTATTTGATCTCTATTGTCTTGTCATTATTGCAATACGTTTCTGTCCTGTGATGTCTTATGTATTATTAGTATTATTGTGTTGTTGTGTCTTTCATGTAAAAAAAAAATTAAAAAGAGACTTGTACAGCAGTGGTGCCAATAAAATATTTTCTATGAACCCCGATGGCTGAAGAGTTGTCTGATCTGCTATTGGTAAAATAATAACCTAATATACTTACCTTTATACCTTACCTGCTACACTTAGGCTACCTGTCTAGATAAACGCAACTTCCTTTATACTTACCGGTCATACGTAGCTATAAAAAAAAAAAAAAAAAAAAATCTTTACTTCCGTTTTTTTTGGTGCCCCCCCATACTAGCTCATGCCCCCCCCCCCCCCCCCCCCTTGTGCCCCCTTGTTTAAAAATTCCTAGAATCACCACTGTGCCCTGGTATGTATGTGACAAATAAACCTCTTGAATCTTGAAGACACAACACACCTGTGGCCTCTCACTCTGGATGCGTCTCATGCAGTTGGACCCGTAGATGACGGTGTTCTCCGCCAGAGCCTCACAGGTGTTCACCTGGCAACAGGCTCCCACGATGCACCCGCTGGTCAGGATCACGTTCTTCCCCAGGTCCGCTGAGAGGAGGAAGGAGGGGGAGCGGCGAGGTGTCAGTGACAAGACTCCACGCAGTTTGTCCTCCTAACCCAATAATACACGAGACCCTCTTCTTGGGACCAAGTAAGGTTTCGTTGATAATCCAATGTACAGTTACCCCTACCCGCCTACCCAACCACCCCCCCCCCCACCCACCTCCAATGTACAGTTCCCCCCCCCACCCCACCTACCCCCCACCTCCTCCAATGTACAGTTTCTTTGTCAAATGTATATACTTTTTTTTTTTTTTTTTACTCTTTGTATCACAAACAGTACTGTATTTGTAAATCTGGTATGTCATAAATGTATAGATGTAGCAGTACTGTCTATCTGTATGTCATGTATGTTATATATGTTATGATGAATTGAAAATGGGGGACCCTGATGTAAACAAGACGAAAGTCTTTCTCTGGTCTGCATCCCCTTAACACATCCTGCGCCATAAACGTCGTACAACGTGTTTCAAGGTCATGCTAATTCTGCCATTCCACGGCGTACAACGTTATTGAGATCATATTTAATTTTTTCGCCATGGTATTCATTATTCCCTCACGGAGCCTGGTCTGATACAGTGGGAGCTTGCACAACTCTGCAACGCTTCAATACTGCCGCCTGGTGGATGATCGGCAAGTTGCAACCGGAAATGGATGTACAGCGGCACGGTGGTGTAGTGGTTAAACACTGTCGCCTCACAGCAAGAAGGTCCAGGGTTCGATTCCCGCTTGGGGACCAGGTTTCCATGATGCCAGGTACCCAGGTGGGGTATCTCCCAGGCCTTTCTGTGTAGAGTTTGCATGTTCTCCCCGTGCTCGCAAGGGTTTCCCCACCGATAAGATAAACCCAATGGAAAAACATGCACAACAACAAGATCGCTAACGCTGTGGCGTCCTTGACGAAGACGGACAGGAGCAGTTGGATTGGTCCCCTGGCGCGGCTCACGTTGCGCCTGTCTGCTCCCGGCTGCCCTTGGGGGGGGAAGGACGACGGGATGGGTTAATCGCAGACGAATCGCATACATGCATCGCATGCATGCCGATTAATGACCTCTGAGCAGGTCCTAAATTATTATTATTATTATTATTATTATTATTATTATTATTATTATTATTATTATTATTATTATTATTATTATCTCTGGAGATCTCTGTGCATCTGGCAAATGCGTCCGCCACTCACATATTGTTGCGGGACTCTAGACACACGTCCGTGTGTAGCGATCGCTGCCATAATGCATTAATCGATATGATTTGGGCGTTTATTATGATTATACAAACCGGAAAAGGATCTAGGAGATCACGTAAAATAAGTGGGATCTTTTTCCTCCAGTCTCATCGGCGAACGGTAAGAGGACGCTGATGTCATTTTCAGCGTGAGTGTTTATTATTATTAATGCAAACTGCTCTGATCAATATATCACCCATACTACATAAAGCATTTACTGACGATCACGGAATTATAAACGACCCCCCCCCCCACCGTTCATCCACGCATGATCAGTCATAACGTTTAGGATCATGTACAGTTGAATTTTTTTATATAACGTGTATCGGCAACAAACGGCAGTTGATAATCTATATATATGCGTTTATGCCTTTACCTCACGTTCTAGGAATTACTGCAGAAAACGATAAAAACATATTTATATTCTAGACGGTATTTTCGTATGAATCTATGAATGAAAAAGTATAACGTTCCTATATCCTGAACGATAGATAATCGATGTTGAATGGGCCATAGTAATGTCAATTTAGCAATACAATTTAAAAAGTTATAGCCCTGCAAAGAAGGTGAACATCTCCATAGGCTTAGACTGGTGGCAGTGATCATACATTGATGGATAGAAGCGAATGTGTTAACACATTCCCTGCCATTGGTTATATCCATCAATATAGCCAGTCTGCCACCACTCTAAGCCTATGGAGATGTTCACCTTCTTTGCAGGGCTATAACTTTTTAAATTGTATTGCTAAATTGACATTACTATGGCCCATTCAACATCGATTATCTATCGTTCAGGATGTAGGAACGTTATACTTTTTCATTAAAACATTCATACAAAAATACCTTCTAGAATATAAGTATGTTTTTATCGTTTTTCTGCAGTAATTCCTAGAACGTGAGTTATAGGCCTAAACGCATATATAGATTATCGATTGCCGTTTATTCCCGATACACGCTATATTAAAAAATGTATATGATCCTATACATTATGCGTCATCATACACGGAGGAAAGGGGGGGGGGGGTCTTTATAATTCTGTGATCGTCAGTAAATGCTTTATGTAGTATGGGTGATATATTGATCAGATCGGTTTGCAGTGAAATGAATAAACAATTGGGCTGAAAATGACATTAGCGTCCTCTTACCATTCGCCAATGAGACTGGCGGTGAAAGATCCCAGGTATAGGACGTCGATCGCCTAGGTCCATTTCCGGTTTGTATGTCGCAATAAACGCCGAAATCATATCGATTATTAAGTTTATAAAGTGATCCATATGAACATAGTGTTTGTCAGGAGTCCCGTAACGAGATGTGACTGCCGGAGGACTTTCATCGATGCACTCATGGCACTTCCTGTTGTTCGAGTGTAACTCGCCCGACCATCCACCAGGCGGCGGTAATGAGCAGTCGTTGTATTGAGCCGTAGGGTCCAGCTGCAGCGCCGGAGGTGTATATATGAATTATGAATGCCATGGCGAAAAAATGAAATATTGATCTCAATATCGCTGTACAGCGTGGTGTGGCAGACAACGCATGGCGGGCAATAACGCTGTACAGCGTGAACGGCGGTGGATGCGTTAACAATTGTGTATATTGAGCTGTACTGTATTGTACCCATTCTGCAATCTGTTAATAACATTTTCAATCAATCAATAACCCTTTCACTGCCACGGCAAAGGGTTAACCCTTTCACAACCACACTACAGAAGGTTAACCATTTCACTACCACACTACAGACGGTTAACCGATGTAGATACTATATCTATATCAGTACATATCCCTAACCTACTCTTAATAGTTACGCTGCTGGCCAGTATGACTTACTACCATAGTGTCTTTAAACCTGTATCACTGTACATATTAATACTACACACATCTGATTAGCACTAATATTCACTAGTACTAATTTATATATTTTACACCCAGTTTAAATCACCTGTACATTGTATATTACTATTGCACTTTACTGTTACATATGAACTCTGGTTGGATGCCAAACTTCTGGTATGATGGCAAATCTAATCAAATCTAAATCTAATCCAATACCATGAAATATCCTACAGTACCTTTGGACTCAATCACGTTGTTGTCTCCGATCTTCAAAGCCTGAGAGACTAAAGCAGTGACATTAAGGATTTAAAACCCCATAGTCAAGAGTAACAATTCTCAATTAATCACATGACATGGTAAATGTATGTAGAAAGCCCCCCCCCCCCAAAAACTGTCATTATTGTAGACTATCCCACACTGTTGTCTTAAAGATAAAATAACATATTCCTTTATTGATCCCGTTACAACCCCAGTATGTCAAGGGGAAGGGGTGAAAGTCGTAAAGGATGGTTGTGTTGTAATTTGTGATAAATGAGCCAAAGGAAAAATAAAGCAATGCCTACAACAAGTTTAGGTAAAAAAAAGTTATATATTGTATATATACAGTGTATACAAACAAAAACACGTAAACTTATATACAATGAAAATGGTGGAGTTGAGACACACAACCAAGGGGAAAGGGGGAAAGGGAAAAGGAGCTTGAATGATGCCAAAGGAATGAACAAAACACAACTAACTCAGCAAGGAATATCTTGTCTACCTACACACAAACACAAAGGTCAAATAAAAACTACTCCTCACTACCTAACCAAACATATGTCCAAAACATACAATGAATGGCATCACTCCTTACCTAGTGTGTCTAGACACAAATACGTGTAGCACCAAATGTGTTGGGCCCCTTACCTGCTCCAATTCCCAACACACACACACACTTTTACCGAGTTGGCTAAGTAAGTCACATAAACATTTAGCCAACAGCAACATAGACAAAAGGAAGGGCAAGGGGAAGAAACAGGAAGCGCCACATGGTTTTTAAAACAAGAAGAGGGCTTCTGATTGGTCAACTGGTGATTCGATTGATGGCTGGGTAGGGCTGGGCGATATGGCCTAAAAATCAAATCTCAGATTTTTTCACACCACATCCAATTTACGATTTTTATCGATTTTTTTCTCTTAAAAACTAGAAACGCCAAGAAAATCATTCAAATAAGCTTTGTTTTTATTTGACACAAAGATTATCAAACCAAGATGAAATTCCCTATTGGGATTGAAGTGCAAACCTAACTTTCACCAATCTTAAAAAAAAAAATAAAAAAAATATATATATATATATATATACAGTATATATATAAGTTACTCTTGATCAAACAAAGATGAATGTCCCTATTGGGATTAATAGTGCAATAACTTGCTTTTTCACCAAACTTAACTTAAAACAAATAAAAGGTGCCTCTTGATCATCAAACAAGAATGAACTTCCCTATTGGGATTAATAAAGTGCAAATCTAACTTTCACCAAACATCACTTTTTGTAAAATAAAATGTGACTATAAAAAAAAGAAAGATTTTTTTTTTTTTTTTTTTTTAATCTATTTTCATTAGACTTAGAGGAACTTGTGTATTCAATATCGCAAAGGAAAAGACAAATATAAAAAGTCGATGTATATGTGTTAAAGGGGCAAAACTATGGAATAACTTGTAACAGAGCGGCTTTAACCTGCCTGGTACAAGTGCACCTGTCCCTTTATGGCTGTCAATTTCGGATGCGCGCATACGGGCTCTGATAGCGGATAAGAGGAGAGATGTCAGACGGTGGTGGGTTGGCTTTGTGAGACGTGAGAAGTGAGAGGAGTCATGACGCGGAAGTGAGAGCGGCGAGTTTGAATGTTGTTTCACTGAAGGAAGACGTGCAGCCGATATAAAGAGCAAGGAGAACGTGAACCGTAGTTAGATAACGTTGAAAACGCGCAAGTAAACATTACCTGACACGGGATGGATGACCAACGTGGATAGTCCGGACGTCTACGACCTGATCACCTTCACCAAACGCGAACTTCGGTGCGGTAGGGTACACGCTGCACTGTGTTTGTTTTGCTCCTGTTCCGAGGCTGTGACGGAAGGGTCTCCGACTCAAACATTCCCCTCTCCAAGCTTCCTAACGACGGCGACGCATAGCCCAGGCCAAACGCGCCTCTATATCTCTCTCTGCAACCTCCAGCCCCAAGCCAAACATCTATCTCTCTAACCCCTCCAGCCCAAGCCAAACATATCTCTCTCTACCCCCTCCAGCCCCAAGCCAAACATCTCTCTCTCTCCCTCTGCAACCTCCAGCCCCAAGTCCAACGCCCCTCTCTTCCCCCTGCTCTCGCAACACACACACACACACACACACACACACACACACACACACACACACACACACACACACACACACACACACACACACACACACACACACACACACACACACACACACACACACACACACACACACACACACACACACACACACACACACACACACACACACACACACACACACACACACACACACACACACACACACACACACACACTTTCTTTAGAGACTTTCTATTTTTTTCATTCATTCGCTCAGTTGCGTTGCGGTCATCACAAACTCTTGAAAGTTGGAACTATTGGCAAACGCCTATACCTGTTCACAAAATGAACTGAACTGAGTGAACGGACTGGTTTATGGGAGTTTAATCACAGGCTGGTCTGAAAATGAATTGTTTTGTGTTCTAAAATGTTTGCTTATGATTTTGACTTTAATCCAATACATGGACATTTTGACTCTGAATTGAGCATGACTCCTGAGTGTTTCTTTGTTAGCAAACTAACCTAGTATTTAGCTTGGCCATTAGTCCAGGCCTACTATTAATCAAATTATTATATTATTTGTCTATTATGTGGTACAGTCTTATGCCGGAGCTATAGGCCTAATTAATCAAATCAAAAAGGTAATTTTATCTTCATTGGCAGGGTTTGGACCTGTCTGGCGCCCAACGGTAAATGTTATAGGCACTATAAGTGGACACCGCTACAAACTTTGACAAAGAAGTAAAAATGTGTGTTCGCTACATACTTTTAAGAAATTACTCAAATATAAGGTGATACATAAATATAAAACCTCATTATTATCCTAATTATATTTAATCTATAACATAACTGTATTCAAATAGTGACAAAGGGAAAAAGAAAAACATATATAAAGAAAATAAAAAACAAATAAATGTGTATACGTTTTGTACATAAAACTATGAAACGTTTGTAACCTTTGCTAAATGATATACTGAATTATGTTTCTTTTTTGTATTTTTGTGTGTAATTTATGTAATGTAAAAGGGGTAGGCAATTATAAGCCTCTGCTTCAGCCTACACCTTTTCGGTCATTTTATTTCTTTTCGTTTAAGTTCTATTACTATACTTAAAATATTTAAATAAAAACCAATATATAAAAAAGAAAATTATAATAAAAAATAATAATAAAAAGGATACCACATCCAACTTCAAAGACATTGTTGGTACCAATTGTCATGGTCTTTGGTTCCACTCCCTCTGCGTCAGGCATGATGTTTTCTGGGTAACTACAGATAAAGCAAATGAAGTCTGGGTTTTCAACACTACAAACAGCTATCCATTCGTATGTAGATCTACATAATAAGAGACAAGAGTGGGTCAGGTGATACAGTGGTAGAATTAAATGGGGGTAAAATGATGAACTCCAGTCAATGTCCTCCTCAGTAATGCCAATAAATCATAAAGAAAATCATAATAGCATTAATTGTGTTATTTCTTCAAAATACCATATTTTCATGTAACTACCGTCAGTCTGAGATATACTGTAATAACATATACAAGGTAATTCAATCAGCTTAAAAAGATAGGTAAACTGTATTTCACAAATACAAGGTGGCTAAACGGAGTTTAGGTGACCATGGATGTATTATGATGAACTGTACCTGTTGATTATAAGAGCCTGCTCCTCGATCAGGTTACCTTCCCCAATAACAATAGGACCTGCTTCTGCGATGATTCGTGCTTTAGGATGGACGACTGTCCTGGCACCTGCCACGTGGGAAGAAGATCGTTAATAGACCTGTTCGATGTTTACAAACATACCGTGTTCGAGCCAATCAGCAATACCAACTGACTCGAGTCACGTGACTAAGTTGCCCCGGACCTGCGCGAGCTGCTGCGCTAAAAGAATACGACGGGGCTCTATAGAGAAACCATGACACTCCCCTGACTAAAAGTAGTTTCAAACGAAAACGGCTGGATGTCATTTAGCCAAATCAGCATGGCTGTGAGTCTGTGAGTCTTCCACCTTTTACACATCTAGGCTTGGGCGGTATGACGGTATTACGGTATACCAGGGTATTTAGAAATCCCGACGGTATTGAAAATCAATACCGTCAAAATCACAGATGCGTTTCAGTTTCTATTACACTGAAACTGAGTTTTTACAGGGACGGCATTGGTTGTAGTGCACACACAGCACGCGCCAGCAGAGGGCGAGACCAGTCCTCACTAGTGGAGCGAGCACACGCAGAGCTGGTTGTCTACACACAGGAGGACTCAATCGATAGGGGAAAACCCGCTTCAGTGGTGGAAATTAAATAAGACACGCTTACCGTTGCTGGTGCTGCGGGCTAACTGGCTACCATTCTGAGAGCTAACGTTACTAGCACTAGGATGCTGCAGGCTTCTGGCTACCGTTCTGAGAGCTAACGTTATTAGTACTAGGATGCTGCAGGCTTCTGGCTACCGTTCTGAGAGCTAACGATAGTAGCACTAGGATGCTGCAGGCTTCTGGCTACCGTTCTGAGAGCTAACGATAGTAGCACTAGGATGCTGCGGGCTTCTGGCTACCGTTCTGAGAGCTAACGATAGTAGCACTAGGATGCTGCAGGCTTCTGGCTACCGTTCTGAGAGCTAACGATAGTAGCACTAGGATGCTGCGGGCTAACTGGCTACCGTTCTGACAGCTAACGTTACTAGCACTAGGATGCTGCAGGCTTCTGGCTACCGTTCTGAGAGCTAACAATAGTAGCACTAGGATGCTGCGGGCTTCTGGCTACCGTTCTGAGAGCTAACGATAGTAGCACTAGGATGCTGCGGGCTTCTGGCTACCGTTCTGAGAGCTAACGATAGTAGCACTAGGATGCTGCGGGCTTCTGGCTACCCTTCTGAGAGCTAACGATAGTAGCACTAGGATGCTGCGGACTTCTGGCTACCGTTCTGAGAGCTAACGTTAGTAGTACTAGGGTGCTGCGGGCTAACTGGCCATCGTTCCGTGATATGTTTACTTGGTAACACGGGCTGCCCCCCCCCCCGCTGATGGAAATTAAAGTCATACCATCATATACCGTATACCGGGGTATTATGTCAGCAAGGTATGGTAAAAAATGATACCGCCCAAGCCTTTGGCATGGATTGATTGTTTAGATCGCTAGCATGGCTAATAAATGCAAATATATTGTATTCCGCCCTGTTGTTCTGACCAGGATTACGTTCCTCCTACGCTCGCACACAGAGTCTGACGTATACAGCAAACACGTCTATTCCAGCACAGTTTGTAACATGTCAGGCTGTGTGACGTTTACTTGTCAGCATGAAAATAACTGCACTAGGATAGCTTAGCAAGTAACTAATCAGACATTGACGCTTTTGGGATTTGGTAGGTACATACCCATTTATTATTAAAAAAATAATACAAGGTTATGCCTATGACCATACGATGACTTGTCATACAGCTTTATATTAATTCAATGTACATAGATCAAATATTAGTTTCACAGACACTAAGCCACATCATAATTAGGGATGCACGATATTGCTTTTTTGACACAGATACCGATAACTTTATGCTCCTCAAGCCGATAACCGATATCGATAACCGATATTTATTGTATTACAATTTTTTTTTCAACATGAAACAAAACATATCACAATACAATAATAATACATAAAAAGACTTCCCAGGACAACTTAACACCAACTTAAATGTGACCTAACCAGACAACAGAAACAAAAGCCAAGACAATCCGTCAACAGCTTGTGGTGCATCCAACCTAAGACGCTCGAAGCTTTTTGTTCTTCTTTTTTCAAAGCGGAGCCTTGAAAAAGAGGCTTTGAGTGGACACATCACCACCTCACATCACCACCACAACAGCGGGTCACCTGCGGCATCACCACCGCCACGGTGTTGGGGGCCCGCAACGACGGCGCGAGCACGCTTGTACCTATTGACGAGTCGTTTGCTAAATTAAAGAAGTTTGACAGAAATGACCCAAGGGCTCAAGCCGCTAGCTTTTAAGCAGTCCTTGGTGGTGCAAATTAACCTGGCTACTACGGAGCAATAAGTGACTGCGTATTCAACCAAGGGTTGCATCACAGCCACGAAAGGGCTCCTCGCGTCGTTGTGGGCTTCTAAGTTAACACAATAACACACCGTCGTGGAGGTGGTGATGCCGCAGATGATCCGTCGGGCTGGATGTATTGCAAGTTGTTGCCCTTTTCCCTCCTTGTGGAACTTCTGCATTGCATTTATTACAAATAGCAAGCAAACTTTTTCCTCTGAAAATCCGAGTACCGACGCGGCCATCTTTGTTGTTAAAACGTCCGCGCTGCTTCCAGAAACTTGCGTGGCTACGTCACAGCCAAGAAAGGGAGCGCTGGATTTGTGTAAAACGCCCTGTTCCTAAACCACACGCCGTCAGTCGTACCACAGTACTGACACAACGGGAGGAGCCTACAGTCAAAACTCAAAACAAACGCACTTCATTCCAATTCAACCACACCGCATTTTTTTTTACCAAAAAATATATTATATTATCGGAGCTATTAATAACGTTATCGGGTTTATCGGGATGACGTCATAATTGCTGATATCGGCCCGATAATTATCGGCCTGATAATTATCGTGCATCCCCAGGGACCGAAACTAAAGCCCGCCGCCCGCCAGGGGCGGTCTGTTTTTACCTTTGGCGCATGACACTTAGAGGGCTGCCCGCCGTGTGGCGTGTAGACGTGTAGTTCATAAGCAGGCCCCTAAAAATATTTGTATGCGAACGGTAAAAATCAATTACGCGCACGCTGTGCGAATACAGATTATAGCCTCTCTCGTCTTTTTTTTCCTCCGCTGCGAGATCGTTCAAAAACTACAAGTCCCACATTGCACTCAAGCCAACGGTCCAATCACAGTAGAGTGAAGTGACTGGTTTCATGGGAAATAAAGCAAATGACCAATCGGAAGCTCTCATTTTTCTTGTTTACTTCCTGAAACTCCGCGATCAGGGCTCTCGTTTTCCGAGACACCAACTTATTATAGTCTCTCTTACCAATAGCAATAGATTTTAGAACACCTAGATTTATCGATAGCAATAGTAATATAACGTTAATGCAACAAAACGAATGCCTTGCTTTGTTAATCATAACGTTGATGCAGTAGCGTATGTCGGTGTGTTGGCTGTAACCGACATGACAATAACATAACGTGTACACATTAAAATTGCGATAATCTATTCTAACATTTTCAAATCGATGCAGTTGAATTTCCCCCTTAGGATCGATGCATTGTTACACCCCTACACCAAAGTCACTGGCCCACTGTGTATCTGTGTGTATAATAACTTGGCTAGCGTTATCAACGGCAGAGGTGGGCAATGGGTCCAGCTGCAGCACCGGAGTGCAAGCGATGTGATGTAATTGGCAGACTCGACTGTCAATCAATGGTCTACCTGACACGCAAACTCAAACAATGTTTCTGTACTGGAGGTGTGATTGATTGATTGATTGAAAACTTTATTAACAGATTGCAGAATGGGTACAATACAGTACAGCTCAATACACACAATTGTTAAGGGGATGCAGACCAGAGAAAGACTTTCGTCTTGTTTACATCAGGGTCCCCCATTTCAATTAATCAGGAAAGTGTACAGTAGGAAAGTGTACAGTATTTCAATAGGCAACCCGGAAAGGATTATTTTTCTAGAAGAGCAACACAGCCAAAACAGACAGTGGAGCTGTTTGCAGATAGCAAGCATTTTGACTTATTGCGTGGTGGTGATGTCTCGCAGATAATACAACTACAAATATGATTATATAATATATATTTTATTTAAAAAAAATTGTATATATAAAATATATATTGGCAGGTAAGAAATATGCTTGGCGGGTAGACTCTTCCCATCTACCCGCCACTGGCCGGTGAGTCAAAAAGTTAATTTCGCTCCCTGTGCATCCCTAATCATAATGCCACAGTGATTCATCATAATGAATCACATTCACTACCCACCTTCAAAACCGCTCTTAAAGAGCACCTACGGGAGGCTGCAATTCTAAACTGGCCCCCATAAATGTACAAACCGCCCCTCCCACCCCCTCCTAATGTACAGTTTCCTCCCCCTCGTATGTATATATTATCTGTTAGGATCTCTGTTTAACAGTACTGTATTTGCATATCTTGTATGTCACAAATGTAACAGTACTGTATACCTGTATGTCATGTATTGTCATAAATGTCATGATATATATCTGTATGTCCCCCGTAAATGTCCAAACTCCCCCCCCCCCCCCCCACCACCTCCTAATGTACAGTTTCCTCCCCCTCGTATGTATATAGTTTCTGTTAGGATCTGTGTATGTCATGTATGTCAGAAATGTCATGATATAATCTGTATGTTGCGTATGTCAGAAATGTCATTATGAATTGAAAATGGGGGACCCTGATGTAAACAAGACGAAAGTCTTTCTCTGGTCTGCATCCCCTTAACAATTGTGTGTATTGAGCCGTACTGTATTGTAGTTGTACCCATTCTGTAATATGTTATTAAAGTTTTCAATCAATCAATTCAATCAATCGTTACTAAGAGAACTAGACAAGTTAACGCTGTACTGGACGGCAGACTCTGGCAGGAGCACTCATTCAAGGGTACGACTATGCTTGCACCTCATGGTACCAAAGCACCTCAA
Source organism: Notolepis coatsorum (assembly GCF_963971535.1). Lineage (NCBI taxonomy): Eukaryota > Metazoa > Chordata > Actinopteri > Aulopiformes > Paralepididae > Notolepis > Notolepis coatsorum. The sequence goes on from NC_140168.1 coordinate 136,263,487, forward strand.
AGGCGCTAAAATCAAGATTACAAACATCACAAAACAAACTGGTCAGACTACTACTTGACCTTACTCCTAAAACCCACCTCACCCCTGCCCACTTTGACTACCTAGGATGGCTTAGAGTCGACGACAGAGTACATCAACTTGCAATGGGCCTGATCTACAAAATACACTACACCACTCAGGTACCCATGTACATGTCGAAATACTTCCCAAAGGTCAGTGAATACCATGCCCACAACATCATGTGCAACCCAGATTCGGCACAAACACGTTTCGCAACTATGCCACAACAATGTGGAACACCCTACCCACAGCTGTAAAAAAAAATTGAATCCCTACCCACATTCAAAACCGCTCTTAATGAGCACCTACGGGAGACTGCAATTCTAAACTGGCCACCGTAAATGTCCAACCCCCCCCCCAACCCCTCCTAATAGACAGTCTCCTCCCCACCGTATTTTCTCCCACCCACCCACCCCCTCCTAATGTACAGTCTCCTCCCCATCATATGTATATATTTTCTGTTAGGATATCTGGGTAACAGTACTGTATATTTGCATATCGTATGTCACAAATGTAACAGTACTATATACCTGGCTGTATGTCATGTATGTCCCTATGTCATAAATGTCATGATGTCATGTATGTTGTGTATGTCATAAATGTCACTATGAATTGAAAATGGGGGACCCTGATGTAAACAAGACAAATGTCTTTCTCTGGTCTGCATCCCCTTAACACTTTGAATGCCCATCACGAGATATCTCGGGTTATCAGCCCGCCCCCTGAATGCCCATCACGAGAATTCTCGTGATTATTTTTTTATTAGCGATCTGAATTCATATTTCATCAACCGAGTCTACCGTTGGTACAGCAGCCCCACCAGGCGCTCAGATGTGAAAAAAGTGCCCCCTATCGTCTCCCAGATGGTAATGCACCCTTTTGGATTGGACTCAATGAAAATGGACGAGAAAAAAAACCTCCGGAATCCACATTTTACTTCTCACGCATGTAACCGGAGCCGATCAGATTCATTGTGGACCCTCAGCACAGCGTGTAATATGTGTTTTACAGTATACGCGTTGGATCAATAAAAGGATTGATTTTTGGAATGGCGATCAGGAATTGGAATAATCCATTTGGATACCATCTGATCTCAGGTAAGGAATCTATTTTACCAGTCTTAGGATAATCAGACCTGTTTTCACGGAGATATAAGCTTTTCCCCTATATGTGATATGGCTGTTTGACTGTGCGAGCAATCAGGAACTAAGATAATCGATTTTCAGCTCGTGGCACCAGCGTGCATACGTACACATATACTATCGATAATCTAGCGTTTATTTGAAAACGATTCATAAATAGGCCGAAAAATGACAACGTTCTAGAATATTACAGTACAGGGCGTTTATCACGGATTCTTTGTTTCCCCCTTGAAAACGAGGGCTTTTCAAAATGCTATAAAACGGAAATGAACCGATAAAAAAACAATCCGCTTCGACAATGTTGACTGGAAAATGAGTCATTGATAAGCGACGGGCAGATTAGACACATAGCCATAATTTAAAACATAGATTAGGCGATATTAATGCTAACATTGAAGTGGGTGGTGGGCATTCAAGCACTAAATGTGCGGCCCCTGCTGGGCACTGAAAGTGTTAACAATTGTGTGTATTGAGCCGTACTGTATTGTACCCATTCTGCAATCTGTTAAATAAAGTTTTCATTCATTCATTCATTCAGGTGGACATTAAGTGAAGAGTCACTGGCTCGAGTTAAATCAAATTTAACCACTTAGTGACTAAACATTAGCCACTTAGTGACTAAACATGGCACTGCAACTAAATAATAACACAGAAATAGAATAGGCACATTTGTGTTATAAATTGGGTAAATGATCAAACTAAAAGCAGCATCTTACCAATGGTCACATCTCCTCTGATTTCACTTTCAACACATACAACAGCTCCAGCTGCGACTTTAGCACTGCGAGGACAAGACAACACAGAGCACATAATGCACTACAGCCACGTCAACAGTGAGAACTAGCTAATCTGATTAGATTACATTAGATTCAAATGTATTGTCATCATACAGCACAAGTACAGTACAATGCAAATAAGTTTGGCATCCAACCAGAGTGCAAATGTAACAGTAAAGTGAAATAGTATTATACAATGTACAGGTGATTAAACTGCATATCAAATATATAAATTAGTACTACTGAGTAATAGTGCTAATCAGATGTATCTACAGAGTTGTAGTAATACGTACAGTGATACAGGTATACAGACACTATGGTAGTAAGTCATACTGGCCAGCAGTGTAACTAGTACAAGTAGGTAAGAGATATGTACAGATATAAATATAGTAACTAGTAGGAGTAGGTAAGGGATATATACAGATATAAATATAGTAACTATTAAGTGTAGGTAAGAGATATGTACAGATATAGATATAGTAACTAGTAAGTGTAGGTAAGAGATATGTACAGATATAAATATAGTAACTAGTAAGAGTAGGTAACTTGGGATATGTACAGATATAGATATAGTAACTAGTAAGAGTAGGTAAGGGATATGTACAGATATAGATATAGTAACTAGTAAGAGTAGAAAGGGATATGTATGTACAGATATAGATATAACTAGTAAGAGTAGGTAAGGGATATATTATGTATAGATATAGTAACTAGTAAGAGTAGGTAAGAGATATGTATAGATATAGATATAGTAACTAGTAAGAGTAGGTAAGGGATATGTATAGATATAGATATAGTAACTAGTAAGAGTAGGTAAGGGATATGTATAGATATAGATATAGTAACTAGTAAGAGTAGGTAAGGGATATGTACAGATATAGTAACTAGTAAGAGTAGGTAAGGGATATGTACATATATAGATAAAGTAACTAGTAAGAGTAGGTAAGGGATATACACAGATATAGTAACTAGTAAGAGTAGAAAGGGATATGTACAGATATAGATATAGTAACTAGTAAGAGTAGGTAAGAGATATGTACAGATATAGATATAGTAACTAGTACTGGGTAAGGGTCCGGATATATTATGTATAGATATAGTAACTAGTAAGAGTAGGTAAGAGATATGTACAGATATAGATATAGTAACTAGTAAGAGTAGGTAAGGGATATGTATAGATATAGATATAGTAACTAGTAAGGGATATGTACAGATATAGATATAGTAACTAGTAGGAGTAGGTAAGGGATATGTAGATATAGATATAGTAACTAGTAAGAGTAGGTAAGGGATATGTACAGATATAGATATAGTAACTAGTAAGAGTAGGTCAGGGATATGTATAGATATAGATATAGTAACTAGTAAGAGTAGGTAAGGGATATGTACAGATATAGATATAGTAACTAGTAAGAGTAGGTAAGGGATATGTACAGATATAGATATAGTAACTAGTAAGAGTAGGTAAGGGATATGTAGATATAGATATAGTAACTAGTAAGAGTAGGTAAGGGATATGTACAGATATAGATATAGTAACTAGTAGGAGTAGGGATATGTAGATATAGATATAGTAACTAGTAAGAGTAGGTAAGGGATATGTACAGATATAGATATAGTAACTAGTAAGAGTAGGTAAGGGATATGTACAGATATAGATATAGTAACTAGTAAGAGTAGGTAAGGGATATGTACAGATATAGATATAGTAACTAGTAAGAGTAGGTAAGAGATATGTACAGATCATATAGATATAGTAACTAGTAAGAGTAGGTAAGGGATATACACAGATATAGTCTACAGATATGTAACAACAAGGTGTGTCTAGTGTTTCTATCACCAGTGATGCAGCAGTGTTTAAAACCAGATTTATTTATTTGTTTAGCTTTTGATTTAATCTTAACATGTAAATAGCTGTAAATAGATGTCAGAACATAACGTTAGCTAATAAAGCGAGGAGGTTAAATGTTACCTTTTCTGCACCGTCGTTAGCTTGATGACGTCCGCCATTCTCACAATGATTGATCTATTATTAGCAATTGATTAGTATTCCTGGTGGGGATGAAGAAGCTAACGATCGATGGCTCACGGTTGACTGTTCTTGTCTGGAAATACCGTGTTGACGCTCTGCTGCCCTCTACTGGACATGTTGTGTATTGCAGAAAATAACAGCATTCTCCTTTTATTATTATACTTATTTTATATTAATATGACTAAGTAGTTATATAGGCTATTATTGTTGGATATTTGGCAATTATTCTTAATTTAAACAACAATATTATTCTGCAATAGCCTACATGTAGGGTATAGACCTGTCACTTGCATGGATAATTCCGGGTGATAATGCCAATTTAGCTACTATTCTCAAATTAATACAATTGTCAATCTTTGTAGACATTACAACTTCATGTCTCCTGTATTGCAGTGCTCCCATTTCTCCTACAGAGTGCAACCTTTACCACTACATGGAAACAGGCAGCCCACAGAAAATAAACAAGAATCATTCAGTCTATATGACTGGGGGGCGGGGAGAGAGAGAGAGAGAGAGAGAGAGAGAGAGAGAGATAGAGAGAGAGAGAGAGAGAGAGAGAGAGAGAGAGAGAGAGAGAGAGAGAGAGAGAGAGAGAGAGAGAGAGAGAGAGAGAGAGAGAGACTTAGAAACTCTGTCTCTTAAACAGTACTGTATATTTGTATATTATATGTTGTATGTCATAAATGTCTGGATGTAACAGTATATGTCTGTATGTCATGTATGTCATAAATGTTATGATGAATTGAAAATGGGGGACCCTGATGTAAACAAGATGAAAGTCTTTCTCTGGTCTTCATCTCCTTAACAATTGTGTGTATTTAAGCATTACATCACACGCAGGAGTGGTTTGTGACCAATAAACCATGCCTAGGGGTGGTTGTTAGGCCCGAGGCGCAGCCGAGGGTCGTTAGACCCCCCTAGGCATGGTTTATTGGTCACAAATCACGACTGCACGTGGTGTAAAGCTTTTATACAACTGCCAGATTCATCCAACCTTATTTCTATACAATAAACACACATTAATCGAAGATTTATTGAAAAAACCATCCGCCAGAAAAAGTAGTTCCCACAACTCCATGTGGAAGCAGCTTGAAGTGCATCCAACCAAACTAACACATCCAACTGTGTATTATTGGAATGATTGAGAGAAGTTGCCTCATGTGGAAGCAGCTTGAAGTGCATCCAACCAACTAACACATCCAACTGTGTATTATTGGAATGATTGATTGAAAATTTATTAAAACGTTTTCTTTGCCCTATAGGAAAAAAACGTTTTCTTCGCCCTATTTTTTTATTTATTTCTTTTAGCCTAAACTTAACCAGTTGGAAACCAGGGGTACAGTAATAAAATTAGCAATCAACCAATCAATCAATTCAATAGACCATGCTCACTTAAAACAGCGCTGCTTCTCTCTCAGTCTGACTCCCCTGCTGTTGCAGACAGGAGTGTGTGTGTGTGTGTGTGCGTGTGTGTGTGTGTGTGTGTGTGTGTCACAGTGTGTGTGTGCGTGTGTGTATGTGTGTGTGTGTGTGTGTGTGTGTGTGTGTGTGTGTGTGTATGTGTGTGTGTGTGTTTGTGGGTACGCCAGCGTCGGACAGTGTGAGAGAGAACGCTGCAAGAAAGTAGGAAGGAAGAAATTTAAATCAATCAATTAATCTATCAATCAATCCGCGATTTTTCTTTTGTTCTAGATTGAGTCAAGACCCATCAATTACATCATCCAACATTGTTTAAAATACTAACACGTTCCCCTTGACAGAATCGCTTTATATTTAGTCGTTATGACGCTATCAACATATCCATTTGTTAAAGATTATTGTCCGCCATCTTGTTTTTTCCGACGGAGTGATCCGGCGGAGTGATGTGATTCGGTGGTGGGCGGGTCCTGGGACCAGGAGCGTGGATTATGAAGGATACATACGTGTAAATGGACTGTTTCAGCCAATCAGAATAGAGAAATTTGCATGCCGTTGTATAATGAGCTGTACTGTATTGTACCCATTCTGCAATCTGTTAATAAAGTTTTTTGATTTTGATTGAATATTTTATTTGGAGGATATTCAGTCATACATACTTATAAACTGTAGGACAACTGCTCTCAAGCCTACATCCTAAACAACCATCAAATAATATATTCACGATGAGCGCTGCCCTCTCCCTATTTATCTTCCCCCTTCTCTCTCTCTCCTCTCCCAATTGTTCACTGTCCCTAAACTCTCTCTGGCTCTGCATCGTTTCCTTGAGGAGAGGGTACATGAGAGAAGAAGGGAGAAGAGAGAAGAGGAGAGGAGAAGAGAGAAGAGGAGAGGAGAAGAGAGAAGAGGAGAGGAGAGGAGAGGAGAGGGGAGGGGAGGAGAGGGGAGGGGAGGGGAGGAGAAGAGAGAAGAGGAGAGGAGAAGAGAGAAGAGGAGAGGAGAGGAGAGGAGAGGAGAGGAGAGGAGAGGAGAGGAGAGGAGAAGAGAGGAGAGGAGAGGAGAGGAGAGGGGAGGAGAGGAGAGGAGAAGAGGAGAGGGGAGGAGAGGAGACGAGAGAGGAGAGGAGAAGAGAAGAGAGGAGAAGAGAGAAGAGAAGAGGAGAGGAGAAGAGAGGAGAGGAGAGGAGAGGAGAGGAGAGGAGAGGAGAGGAGAGGAGAGGAGAGGAGAGGAGAGGAGAGGGGAGGAGAGGAGAAGATATAAGAGGAGAGGAGAGGAGAAGAGAGAAGAGGAGAGGAGAGAGGAGAGGAGAAGAGAGAAGAGAAGAGGAGAGAGAGGAGAAGAGAGAAGAGGAGAGGAGAAGAGTGAATGAATGAATGAATGAAAACTTTATTTAACAGATTGCAGAATGGGTACAATACAGTACGGCTCAATACACACACAATTGTTAAGGGGATGCAGACCAGAGAAAGACTTTCGTCTTGTTTACATCAGGGTCCCCCATTTTCAATTCATAGTAACATTTATGACATACACAACATACATGACATTTATGGCATAGAGAGAAGAGTGTAGAATGATCGTCTGGAGGCTATGACTTGGTGCAAGCTCGTTTATTGACAACTTCAGTATGTAGTAACAGACAGACTCCTTCACGTTCCGTGTAACAATATATATAACTCCAGATCAATGCGCAGCCTTAGAACTACCCCTGCATCTCTTATATACTTCCGTATATGACATCTCCCCTTTTCAGCATGTTATCTCTAACATCATAGGAACATTCCAAATGAAAAGTACTATAGGCTGAACATACCTTTTTAACTTAAATCTGAGACATCATCACACATTCTGGTCTCTGTCTAAAACAATGAACTGTTTAAGCTTTCAAGTGTTGTTATTATTATTATTAAATCACCAACCAACATTTCAACATCCAATACAACATTCCTTTTTTTTTTTTTTTTAACATTGTACCCAAAACTCTGCACAGTCCATTTTACCCGACCAATCTACAGGTCAAGTCTCTTGACTGGCTTACTCAGTCGTCCCGATCGGGTCACCGTTTGACCAGACAACAGGGTTGTAGGTGTAGCTGTAGCCACACTCTGACTGGCAGGAACAGTCTCTAACAAGGTGTGTCTGTCAGAGTGGGAGTCTGTCCCTGCGCACTCACCAGGCGCTGCTGGGGTTGGCTGCATCGCAGGCACTGGTTGGAGGTGGCGGCGGTTACGCCGCAGCTCTGTTCCTTGCTGTGTCTGGATGACGAAGGATCTCGGGGTGCTGCTCTCGCTGGAGATCACTGCTGGCAAGGACCACTTCTTGTCATGGTCCAGCTTGGAGAGTACAACGTCTCCTGGTCGCAGGGCGGGTAGGGCCCTGGCCCCATGACGGCGGTTGAAGTAGAAGGCCTGTTTAGCTTTTTCCTTCTGATCCTTCTCTCGCACAGCTGCCTTGCTGGGCCATTTTGGGGTGAGGTTTTTCTCAAGAGTGGGGAGGGTGGTTCTGAGTTTCCTCCCCATCAAGAGCTCCGCTGGGCTGTAGCCTGTGGAGGAGCACGGAGTAGACCTGTAGCTCAGTAGAGCCATAGCTGGGTCATCTTGCTTGAGGATTTTCTTTGCCGTCTGCACGGCTCTCTCTGCGTGCCCGTTGCCTTGCGGGTGATGAGGGCTGGACATGTAGTGTTTGAAGTCCAGTTGCCTAGCCAGCTCCTTGAACTCCATACTTGCAAACTGGGGTCCATTGTCGCTCTCACCGCTTCCTCAGGAATTCCGAATCTCGCGAACACGGCCTTCAGCCTCTGAATGACTTGTGTACTGGTTGTGGAAGACAGGTGGAGTATCTCGATGAACCTAGAGTAATAATCTGATATTACTAGGTAGTTGTTGTGCTTGTACTCACAGAGGTCCATGGCGATCCTCTTCCAGGGTCGCTCTGGGAGTGGCGTGGAGAGGAGAGGCTCTTTTTGTTGAGTTCTTTTCAGTTCACAGCACACCTGGCACGACGCCACGAGCTGGCTTAACTCTGTGGAGAGACCAGGCCACCATACTGAGGAACTCGCTCTCTCTCTACATTTCACTAGGCCCTGGTGCCCTTCATGGATTCTCTGAAGGATCTCTACTCTCATCTGTCTCGGCATGACAATCCTGTTCCCTCTTAGGACAAGTCCATTTAGCTCTGACAGCTCTGATTTCACTGGGCCATAGGGTCTTGCCTCGATAGGCACCTCGGCCAGGTGTTCAGGCCATCCCTTTTTTATGAGTCTGGCGACTGACAACAGTTCGGCGTCATCTGCTGTGGCCGCTCTGATCTCGTCCATCTTGCTTGTGGACGCTGGGATCCCCTCCATTACACTAGCCACATAGCATGCCACCTCACGCTGTGTGTCCAAGTCTGCATCTGTGTTGGCCATTGGGCTGGGTGACAGAGTATCTGCGACAACCAGAGTCTTTCCAGGAGCATACTCTGCCACCGCGTTGAACCTCATGAGCCTCATGAGGAGTCGCTGGCATCGGAGAGGCACATTGTCCAGGCTGCGAGTGTTAATGAGAGGTACAAGGGGCTTGTGGTCAGTTATTAGCTTGAACTGGCCCAGTCCACTGAGGTACCGGTCGAACCTCTCGCACGCCCACACGCCCGCCAGACCTTCTTTTTCAATCTGGGCATAGCGCGTTTCTGCTTCGGTGAGGCGTCTTGAGCAGTACGCCACAGGTTTCCACTGCTCGCCATGAAGTTGAAGTAGCACGCCCCCTAACCCGTAACTGCTTGCGTCGGCAGACACGGCGGTGGGCTTGCTCACGTCGTAGAAGGCGAGTACTGGTGCTGTGGTCAACAGCTCTTTGATCTTCTGAAAAGCTGTTTGCTGGGCATGGTTCCATGTCCATGCATTCTTGTGCTTCAGGAGCTCATACAGCGGTTGTCCTACTGTTGAGAGGTCTGGGACGTACCTGCCGAGATAATTCACCATTCCCAGCACCCTCCTCAGCTCCTGCACATCTGTTGGCGGCGCCAGCTGCCGGATAGCCTCCACTTTTGCTGGGTCAGGCCGGATCCCAGACTGGTCGATGATGTGCCCGAGAAACCGTAGCTGACTTTGCCTGATGGAGCACTTTTCTCTATTCAGCTTCAGGCCAGCCGTCTCTATGCGCTGCATCACCTTCTCCAGGCGACTGTCATGCTCTTTTTCTGTGGCCCCATAGATGAGAATGTCGTCCATGAAGATCTCGACGCCCTCTAACCCGTCCAGGGTCTCCATCATCTTCCTCTGGAAGATTTCCGGCGCGCTTGTGATCCCGAATGGCAGTCGCTTGAAGTTGAACCTGCCAAACGGCGTGATGAAGGTGGTGAGCTTACAGCTGTCTGGGTGCAACGGGATTTGGAAGAATCCACTGGCGGCATCGAGTGACGTGAAGACTGTGGCCCCGCTTAGCTTTGCTGTGATCTCGTCGGTAGTGGGCAGGGTGTACTGTTCTCTTTTAACAGCCTCGTTCAGCCTCTTGAGATCCACACAGATGCGGGCTTTGCCTGTGCTCTTCAGGACCGGCACCATGGGTGCACACCAATCGGTAGACTGTGTCACCTTCTCAATGATGCCATTCCTCTCCATCCTTTGGAGCTCCTCCTTGACCTTCTGCAGCATAGGGAGAGGTACACGTCGCGCTGTGTATACCGCGTACGGCTGGGCGCCATCTTTCAGCAGTATTCTTACTGGTTCCGTTTGTAATGTCCCATGCTCCCCGTATGCCTGCAAATGTTCATTTTTCCCACTGCTGCTCACCGTTTCCTCCACCCTTCTCACTAAATTCATTTTCACTGACATTGGCCTGCTGAGTAGGTTGTTTACTGTAGGCCCCCGGATGACATAAGCTGTGAGTGGGTGTGTCTTACCCTTGTAGGTCACAGTGCTCTGGATCTGTCCTATGCAATGCAGCTCGCCACCTGGGCTGTCCAGTGGTATTTCCGCAGGCTCCAGCGGTCTGTTTGGCATGAGTGAGTGGTAGGTCTCCTCGCGAATGATGCTCACATCCGCCCCAGTGTCGATTTTAAACTCGACCGGTGTGGAGCCCATCAACACCTTGACGGCCCACCTCTTTGGCGACCCACCTGCTTTACTCACTTCCCCCATGTAGTACCCATCTTCTGACCCAGAGTCCTGCTGTTGTTGCTGCACTTCTTTTTGTTCTCTGACCTCACGTACTGCTTTCCTATTTCTACACACTTTACTCCAGTGCCCTACTTTGTCGCAGGTATTACATGTGGACTTTTTAGCTGGACAGTTCTCATCTCTACTGTGCCACGCTCTCCCACATTGTCTACATTGTCCTCTGTCGCCCCCTTGTGGCTTACCCTGGCGGCCATTTCCTTTGTAGCGCTTGTTGTGAGTCACCTCGTGTATCGCCCCGCCTCCGGCTGTCTCTCCTTGCATGCTGATCTGCGCGGCAACCTCTTCAGACTGCCTGACAGTCTCTATGGTCAGCGCGAGTGTCAGATCTCTCGTCATCTGCAACTTACGGGAGACTTCTTTGTCGAGGACTCCAACGACGATTCTGTCACGGATGTTCTCATCCTTGCTCGCGCCGAAATCACAATGCACAGCCAGTTCATACAAAGCCCTAACCTGCTCTCTGTACCCGTTGATGGAAACATGCCCGTTCGTGTATGACGTTCCGTCGCGGTACAAAGTAGTCATCGAACTTCACTAGCACTCTTCCAAAGTCATTTTGATGTGCTACTTCTTCAAATTCAAACGAACAGAATATATTCTCCGACTCGTTTCCCATAGCGTATATCAGACTGCTAACCTGCACGGCACCCTCTTCCTTATCCAACTTGGTAGCCGTTCTGAATCTTACAAAACGCTGCTTCCATTCGGGCCATTCTCCTGGTTTGTCGAAAGGAAAACTCGCCGGCGGTTGAAATTTTGCCATCTTTTGTCTACTTTGCTTCTGACACCATGTAGAATGATCGTCTGGAGGCTATGACTTGGTGCAAGCTCGTTTATTGACAACTTCAGTATGTAGTAACAGACAGACTCCTTCACGTTCCGTGTAACAATATATATAACTCCAGATCAATGTGCAGCCTTAGAACTACCCCTGCATCTCTTATATACTTCCGTATATGACAAAGAGGAGAGGAGAAGAGAGAATAGGAGAAGAGGAGAGGAGAAGAGAGGAGAGGAGAGGAGGAGAAGAGAGAAGAGGAGAAGATAAGAGAAGAGGAGAGGAGAAGAGAGAATAATAAGAGAAGAGAAGAGAGAAAAAGAGCTATAAGCATATTCTCCTCCTGCCACCCTGGCTGCTCGATGATGAAGAGAGAAGAGGAGAGGAGAAGAGAGAAGAGGAGAGGAGAAGAGAAGAGAGAAGAGGAGAGGAGAGGAGAGGAGAGGAGAGGAAAGGAGAGGAGAGGAGAGGAGAGGAGAGGAGAGGAGAGGAGAGGAGAGGAGAGGAGAGGAGAGGAGAGGAGAAGAGAGAATAATAAGAGAAGAGAGAAGAGGAGCTATAAGCATTATTCTCCTCCTGCCACCCTGGCTGCGCATGCTGATGAAGAGAGAAGAGGAGAGGAGAAGAGAGAAGAGGAGAGGAGAAGAGAAGAGAGAAGAGGAGGGGAGAGGAGAGGAGAGGAGAGGAGAGGAGAGGAGAGGAGAGGAGAGGAGAGGAGAGGAGAGGAGAGGAGAGGAGAGGAGAGGAGAAGAGAGAGGAGAGGAGAAGAAAGGAGAAGAGAGAATAATAAGAGAAGTGAAGAGAGAAGAGGAGCTATAAGCATATTCTCCTCCTGCCACCCTGGCTGCTCATGATGATGTGACATTCATTTAAATATCAACGACCAACTGGGATTTTTTTCTTCTTCGTTTCAAAGAAACAGCTTCTGTGTTGAGTGACAGTCCTGTAGAAAGTCAAGGAGACTATAACAGAAGGAAGGGTCATCGCATCACTGTGTGTAGCGTGTGAACCTGCCAAGTGTAGAAACCTCCAGTTCAGCCCAACAACAACATGAATGGGATCAACAGTTTCCTCGTTTATTATGACCCGCCGTCGTTTAATTAAACAGGTTATTACCTCATAATTATCGTCGGCGATTTGTTGCTTTGTTAATTAATTAACAAGCTAACGATATATATCGGTTGATGTATATTTCCTCAGATATAGCTGGTTTGAATTTTAAATACAGGCGTCAATACAATTGACACCAAGCAGAACATTAGCGGCGGCCGTCGGTTGTGTGATAGTGAAGGGATAACCGGGTTATGATAACCCTCTGTGTATCGTCTCAGTGAACGGGTTAACCCTCTGTGTATTGTCGCAGTGAAAGGGTTAACCTTCTGTGTTTGTCGCAGTGAAAGGGTTAACCGTTTGGTAGCGCGGCAGTGAAATGGTTAAACACCTACGGGAGACTGCAATTCGAAACTGGCCCCTGTAAATGTCCGAACACAACCCCCTCCAATGTACAGTAAATTACCAAGTATGGTCTTGTCAATATTCCAATGTACAGTTTTGCTTGTACAGTGGTACAGTGTCCCCCACCCACCCACCCCTCCTACCCAACCCCCCCCCCACTCCTATCCAACCCCCCCCCACCCACCCAACCACCTCCAATGTACAGTTTCTACGTCAAATGTATATACTTTTTTTTCTGGACTCTTTTCGTATCACAAACAGTACTGTATTTGCAAATCTGGTATGTCATAAATGTATAGATGTAGCAGTACTGTCTATCTGTATGTCATGTATGTGACATATATACGATGAATTGAAAATGGGGGACCCTGATGTTTACAAGACGAAAGTCTTTCTCTGGTCTGCATCCCCTTAACAATTGTATGTATTGAGCTGTACTGTACTGTACCCATTCTGCAATCTGTTAATCAAGTTTTCATTCATTCATTCAACGCTCAACGCTGGTACTCCGACGCGATGACCCTTCCCTTCTTTTATAGCTTCCTTGGAGGAAAGCGCGCGGCATCGTGATGTAAACCAGCAGCAGCAGCACGCGCTCGTCTGTGAAGAAGAAGTGCAGCGCGAGACGGACACACCACCGGCGACGACCCTACTACTTATTCCAGTTATTAAGAAGACTATTCCTTCAAGAAATAATATTTCCAATGTATTAGTTATAGATTGTTTTCTGTTGTGTCGAGCTTGAAAAAGCTGCATTTGCATTCTCTCTCTATTGTACTCTTCAACAACTAAAGAAAATGGGACCGTGAGAAAGTGCAGCTGGTGGCGACGCACGCAGGCAGGGTTTTGGCGCGTAGTTTGGGAAGAAGGTGTAGGAGAGACAAACAAACATGGAGCCGTCCACCACCACCCTGGACATCCAGGCGCTGAAGGTAAGAGTAGTAGTAGTAGTAGTAGTACTGTAGTAGTAGCGCGCGTGCACGTGGCGTCATTAGCGTGCATGCAACCAGTGTTGATATGAGGAACGCAACACTGCACACGACAGCCGGTTAACCCTTTCACTGTGACAATACAGAAGGTTAGCCCTTTACTATCACACAACCGACGCCGATGCTAATGATGGAGCATCACCGTCGGTTGTGTGATAGTAAAGGGCTAACCTTCTGTCGTGTGGCAGTGAAAGGGTTAAGGTAAGACGAAAAGCGTAAATTTGTATACTGTAATTTTATATAGCAATTTGATTTTATTTGACTTAACACTGTGCAATAGTGCTCACCATTTATTTATTTAATTCATTGTAACTTTTTACTTCAGCGCTGACCTTCATTGTTTGTTGGTTGTCCCTTTTTTATTGCTTGTATTGTCTAACTGACTGAGCTGCTACTGGATACCTGCATTTCCCCAAGGGGATTAATAAGTATCTATCTATATCTATATCTATCTAGTATCTATCTATATCTATCTATCTATCTATCTATCTATCTATCTATCTATCTATCAATCTATCAATCTATCTATCTATCTATCTATCTATCTATCTATCTATCTATCTATCTATCTATCTATCTATCTATTTACAATTAAACGTATCACAGTTTTAATTCCTATAATTATGCTCAAATTGGACCATGTTACTGTATTACTTTGGAAGAGACATCTTTAACCGGCACCCCCCTACTTTATTATTATTCAGTCCATGGACGGTGCATTATTCAACAGAATATAATATATATTTGAAAATTTTTAACGCTATTAAATAAATGTGCCTTACCCTATAAAAACTAAAACAAACTAAAGAAGGAATAGGCCTTTCTAGAGGGGGGGGGGGGGGGGCAATTAGCATCAGATTATGATGAATTGAAAATGGGGGACCCTGATGTAAACAAGACGAAAGTCTTTCTCTGGTCTGCATCCCCTTAACAATTGTGTGTATTGAGCTGTACTGTATTGTACCCATTCTGCAATCTGTTAATACAATTTTCAATCAATCAATCAATCAATCAATCAATCAATCAATCAATCAATCAATCAATCAATCAATCAATCAATCAATCAATCAATCAATCAATCAATCAGCTAGCAGCAGTTCATTATAGTCCAGAGGGAACTACATGTCAAGAAAAGTGACGAGTGTGTCTCTATTATACAGTCTTCAAACTCCATTTAAAACGATCAGTTGTGTTCTAGGACTTTATGCAATATGATTTTTTATTTTTGAAGTTTAATTTAGCTATTTTAATAGAGTTACAGTCATGCAGGGTATCGCATTTCTACTAGGATTTTGCTTGAATATTTTATTTGGAGGATATTCAGTCATAACCTGGAGTTTATGGTAACATAATGCATCCTGTATGCATGATGTGATCATGTTCATATATATATATATACACATACTTATAGACTGTATAGGACAACTGCTCCCAAGCCTACATCCTAAACAACCATCAAATTATATATTCACGATGAGCGCTGCCCTCTCTATTTCTCTCCCCCCTTCTCTCTCTCTCTCCTCTCCACGGGGGAGGATTTTCTCTCTGTCCCTAAACTCTCTCCGACTCTGCATTATTTCCTCGAGGAGAGGGTATGTGAGAGAAGAGGGGAGAAGAGAGAAGAGGAGAGGAGAGAAGAGGAGAGAAGAGGAGAAGAGAGAAGAGGAGAGGAGAAGAGAGAAGAGGAGAGAAGAGAGGAGGAGAGGAGAGGGTATATGAGAGAAGAGGGGAGAATAGAGGAGAGGGGAGGAGAGGAGAGGGTATATGAGAGAAGAGGAGAGAAGAGGAGGAGAGGAGAAAAGAGGAGAAGAGAGGGGAGGAGAAGAGAGAAGAGGAGAGGAGAAGAGAGAAGAGGAGAGAAGAGGAGAGGAGAAGAGAGAAGAGGAGAGAAGAGAGAAGAGGAGAAGATAAGAGAGAAGAGGAGAGGAGAAGAGAGAAGAGGAGAGGAGAAGAGAGAAGAGGAGAAGAGAAGAGAGAAGAGGAGAGGAGAAGAGAGGAGAGAAGAGGAGAGGAGAAGAGAGAAGAGGAGAGGAGAAGAGAGAAGAGGAGAAGATAAGAGAGAAGAGGAGAGGAGAAGAGAGAAGAGGAGAGGAGAAGAGAGAAGAGGAGAAGAGAAGAGAGAAGAGGAGAGGAGAAGAGAGAAGAGGAGAAGAAAAGATAAGAAAAGAGGAGAGGAGAAGAGAGATATCTATCTATCTATCTATTTACAATTAAACGTATCACAGTTTTAATTCCTATAATTATGCTCACATTGGACCATGTTACTGTATTACTTTGGAAGAGACATCTTTAACCGGCACCCCCCTACTTTATTATTATTCAGTCCATGGACGGTGCATTATTCAACAGAATATAATATATATTTGAATGCTATTAAATAAATCCACCTTTACCCTAAAAAACGAAAACAAACTAAAGAAGGAATAGGCCTTTCTAGAGAGAGGGGGGGGGGGGGGCAATTAGCATCAGATTTGAATTGAAAATGAGGGACTCTGATGTAAACAAGATGAAAGTCTTTCTCTGGTCTGCATTCCCTTAACAATTGTGTGTATTGAGCTGTACTGTATTGTACCCATTCAACAATCTGTTAATACAATTTTCAATCAATCAATCAATCAATCAATCAATCAATCAATCAATCAATCAATCAATCAATCAATCAATCAATCAATCAGCTAGCAGCAGTTCATTATAGTCCAGAGGGAACTATCATCATGCCGTCAAGAAAAGTGACGAGTGTGTCTCTATTATACAGTCTTCAAACTCCATTTAAAACGATACATCAGTTGTGTTCTAGGACTTCATGCAATATGATTTTATTTTTCAAAGTTAATCCATATTAGTCAACTCACCTTTCTTCCTGCAACAAGTGCGCTAACCTAAAATGCCCCCATTCCACAACGGTCCAGTAAAATATGAAAGCTGATGTGATGAAACATTATATAATTATTGAAAATTATTATTATTATTATTATTATTATTATTATTATTATTATTATTATTATTATTATTATTATTATTATTATTATTATTATTATTATTATTATTATTATTATTATTATTATTTATGAACATTGATCGGTTTTTCAAAGACCGTAGAAGTATTTGGATGCAAAGGTAGCTCAATTGCATACCATTTTTTAATTGCTCCCTTATTACACGATATCATATCAGTCACGGTCCTAATCGTTCCCAAAAGCGCTTCTCTCTTTGCACATTCCAGGTTCAGAGTAATATTAATGGCATAACTATGAATATTCTGCCTACATGTTTCTCATTAGCATTCTAGTCTGGGGATGCATATAGTAACTACAGATATGTAAAAAGGATTATATGCAGGTATGTACAGACAGATGTGGATATATATATATATATATATATATATATATATATATATATATATATATATATGGTAAGAATAAATATATACATATGGTATATATACAGTATTATTGTACATGCTTTCCTCAAAAGTTGCATGGGTTATAAAGCAGGTGTATAGGTACAATGGGGGAAATAAGTATTGAACACATCAACATTTTGTTCAGTAAATGTATTTCCAATGAGCGGATTCAAGCGAAATTTGCACCAGACATTTGTATTAACTCAAGAAATCCAGACAAGAAATCTAAACATTAAAGTCCATATGTAAATACAGTTATGTGTAATAAAGTGGAATGAAACAGGAAAAAAGTATTGGACACACTAAGAAAAAGCAGTACACCACAGCAAGGAAAGGCAAGGAACTAACTAAACTAATTAGGAGGCAACTCTACCTCCTATCTGTGCTAATAATGTCAACTGGGTTAGAATATATTGATGGGCTATAAAATGTTTTTTTTTGTTACCAATGTGCCACACAAGAAACATCAAATGATGGGTAAAAGCAAAGAGCTCTCAAGACCTTCACAAACAGATTGTTGCAAATCATGAAAATAGAATTGGCTAAAGACGTATTTCACAACTTCAGAATCTTCCAGTAAGCACCATTGGGGGCATTATCCATAAGTGGAAGCAACATCACTCTATCATCAACCGGCCATGCACAGGTGCTCCTCGCAACATTTCTGATCAGGGAGTCAGAAGGATACTTAGAAGAGTAGCCAGAGAACCATGGACCACTAGGAAAGAGCTCCAGAAAGACTTGGAGGCAGCAGGTACAACTGTGACAGAAAGGACCATAGGCAATGCACTCCACCGCCATGGCCAGGGGCGGACCTTCCTACAGGCGATATAGGCGGTCGCCTAGAGCGCCACCCAGAGGGGGGCGCCAAAAAAATATATATATATATATTTTTTTTATTTATTTTTTTTTTTTTTTTGTGCAGTTTTGGCGCCCCCCTCTATATCTGCAACCATTATTTTTACATTAAAAAAATTCTAACATAAGGGAAAATGAGCCAAAAATCTAAAACAGTCGGTCGGTCTGAGCCTCAGCTTTAGGTGTTCACAGTCAGAACATGCTAGAGCGCTGTGCATTGATGGGTATCGGTCAAGTGTTTATAGAATTGAACGTTGAGGAAAGAAAGACTAACGTTAGAGAACTATGAAAAGTGGTGAATCTCGCCTAGGGCGCCAAATGGGCTAGGTCCGCCCCTGGCCATGGCCTCTGTGCGCGCTCAGCCCGCGAGACTCCATTACTGAAAAAAAGACACGTTGAAGCTTGTTTAAAGTTTGCCTAACAACATTTGGACAAGCCAGTGAATTACTGGGAGCATGTACTCTGGTCAGATGAGACCAAAATGTTACTTTCTGGCTGTCACACAACACCATGTTTGGAGGAGAAATGGCAGTGCACATTACCCGAATAACACTACCAACAGTGAAGTTTGGAGGTGGAAGTATCATGGTGTGGGGCTGCTTCTCCTCTCCTGGTACTCAACTGGCAGACTTCATATCATTGAAGGAACAATGAATGGAGCCATGTACAGAGAGATTCTTGAGATGAACCTGCTGCCATCCACCAGGATGCTGAGGATAACACGTGGGTGGACCTTCCACCATGACAACAATCCAAAGCATACAGCAAAGGAAACTTGCAGTTGATTTCAGAGAAAGAAAATCAACGTGTTGGAGTTTCAAGTTTCTTTAATAGTTGTCATACAGAAGTACAGAATACTTTTATACAAAATGCTTCTGGCCCAGTCAATCAACCGACTTAAACCAAATTGAACATTTGTGGAAGCATCTGAAGATCCAGATTCACAAGAGGCCCCTCCGCAATGCTCAAGATTGAAAGACAATCTGTGTAGAGGAATGGGCCAAAATCACACCTGAATACTGCGGGTGATTAGTTACATCATACAGAAAGCATCCTTGGAGCTGTCATTACAAACAAAGGCGAACGCCACTAAGTATTGAATTAATTTCAGTTAGTGTGTTCAATACTTCAATAATATTTCCTATGTCATTCCACTTTATTACACATAACTTTATTTATGTATGGACTTTAATGTTTAGATTTTTTGTCTGGATTCCCTGAGTTAACTTAATACCAAAGTCTGGTGAAAATTTCACTTGAATGGCCACATTGGAAATATATTTACGGGACAAAATGCTGATGTGTTCAATACTTATTTCCCCCATTGTATATAGATTAGAAGGATTATATGCAGGTATATTCAGACAGATATGTAACGGATGGTACCGCAAAGCGCAGTCACGATGGACTTCAGATGTTGTGAAGTGACTGGGGCGAGTAGCGGTGCTATGGGTTAAACTCACTCTCACCCTTAAAAGACACATAGACACGTTACAAAGCAGTGAGTTCACTTCTTGGTTATAGTGGTCTGTGCTGTTGCCCGCAGTGGGGTAGACCACGAGTTCGAAACTCCCCCGGGGCATCGAAGTTTAAGGTGATGATTTGACAACCGTTATATATGCGGTCAATATAAATATATAATAATAATATATATAATGTATAAAAACTAAATGTTTTTCCACTCTAGTAGGCCTAATTCCTCTACCCTCTGTGCTTTCAAAGAAGGATGAATTGTTTTGCTTCCATAAGGAGCCTCAACATTTTAAATAAGGCTGAGACCACTTCGATCTCGAATTATCGATAATCGCATGAAATCGATAAGTCGATAAGTGGCGTCACTTATCGTTTTTTTTGCATGTGTAAAAAAATTCAAATGTAAATACTTTTTTCTTAAAAAAGAAAAAAACTATTATTTAACGTTAGTTTGTGTGTGTGTGATAATATATTTTTTTATAAACTTTTTTAATATATATATTTCTTTATAATAATAATAAAAAAATCTATATTTATCGATAATTTTATCCCGATTTATCGATTCTTCCAAATGGCATATCGTCTCAGCCTTAATTTTAAATAATAATAATAATAACAGACATCTCTGTGACATTTGCAGTTATTATTTCAATGATTGATAATAGTGCCGATAGTGCCAGTCCCCAGCCCCCCCCCCCCCCCCCCCCCCAGCGTGTGCAGATCTGATGAATGTAAACGATGCGGGGTGCTGTCCAAAATGGCCCCGTTGGCTCTCTGGAGGATTTGCTCGGGGGGGGGGGGGGGGGATTAGAAAGGAAAGCTGGTGTACTGAGGAGAAGTCTGTTAGTGTTTACTGAGGAGAAGTCTGTCTGTTTACATCAGCAATTTCTCGTCTTCTCCCTTTGCCAACACTGTCAACACAGTCAACAGAGCTCCAGACCGTCTTAAGCGATAGCAAGGCCAGCTTGTCTCGAGTCTTGACAGTGATGAATGTTGCAGTTTTCAGTCAAAGATCTCATTCAGTTAATTTACTGGAGAGTTGCAGTATGAGCACACTTCTTTGTTGAAAAATGAAAACGTTTTCTTCTGGGGGGGGGGGGGGGGGTTTGAGAGGTAAGCTAGTGGCCGCTCTTGTGCGTCAAGACTTTCGGACTAACCGCGTCTGTAACCAGGTCAATTGGACATTGTTTATTATTTTATTAAGGATTGAAATGTCACCAAATCCTTTTACAAATGTCTCCAAGTGGTTATTATTATTTATTATTTCTTTATACCAAAGGCACTTTTATTTGAACGTAACTTGAGAAAGTTCACATTCGAGAGTTTCGCCTTCCGGGTCAATTATTAGCGCGATGATAGAAGCAACCTTTTCCGGTTTGGGGGTTCAGTTGCAACAAGCATTCAACGTGGGAGGTACGTTTGACTATTGTAGCGCGCAGCACTTTTATGTATTACTCTGTTGTATATATATTTTGTATAAGAATTCAATGTTAACAAATGATAATGACTCAATAGTGTTGTAATGAATGGTGTGGTTAGGTTATATGCACAATTGGAGGTTTTAGACGGTGTATTTCACCGTGCAATATAGTCAATTGGTTGTTCTTTGTCAACAGACTTGACGAGTGAACACATGTTGACGCTATTCCTTTTGTGGTATTTCGACCACCCATTTCATACAGGTATGTGTGCCTTAAGATGTCGATTTATTGTGTAATGTAATTCAGTTGCAACAAGCATTCAACGTGGGAGACTTGACGAGTGAACACATGTTGACGCTATTCCTTTTTTTTTTTTGATCCACTTTTTCTCCCATTTTTCCATATTTTCTCCCATCCCAATTTCGTATCATCCAATTCAACCCTCCCCTGTCACGAACGCTGTTTCTTGCCTCCCACAAGCCGGCTGCAATGTGGACTAAGTCATACATAGCACAAGTCCCCTCCGGTACTTGAGGTAACAGCAGTCGCATCTTTTCACCTGCGCAGCTCGACCTCTCAGTGTCTAGGAGTAACGCGTGGGAGGCTCACGCTGCCCCAGACACTTCCTGATTCTACTGCGCAGGCGCACCAACCGACTTGTAGGAGTCGCTTGTTCACAACGTTCGATCCCCACCCTTCAGTTTTCCCTCCCCGTAATACGGCCAATGTGTATTACTGCGGACGACCAGCCAAACTGAAAAACAATGTGGAGAGCTGGATTCGAACACGCGAATCCTAGCGTCTCCACACTGGTAGCGAGTGCCTTGTCCACTACACCACCTAGCCGCCATGTTGACGCTATTCCTTTTGTGGTATTTCGACCACCCATTTCATACAGGTGGCCTCCATTGAAGACCATCAAATAAATGATTGAACAGTGTCCATGTGTGCCGACTCATCCATAAGCCTCTCACACAAAGAACACAACGCAGGAAAGGAGAACACGGACAGAACATCCGTTACATTGATGCCGGGACCCGGATAAAGATCAAAGAAAGGAGAACGTTATCAAATCGTTCACCGGGGAGCTGCCTCCAGTCAACCAACACAGCCTCATCAATTCATCAGTGGTGAGACGCTGCCATCTAGTGGCCGGTGATAAACTTTTTTTTTTTTTTTGAAGAAAGGAGAAAAATTTCAGGTGGTTCCATGGACCGCGCCCAGGTAAGCCAGTGGGCTGATGAACGGTTTAGTGTGCAGTTCACTGATTGGGCTGACATGGACATGGACAATTGGAATAGTGGAAAAAGAAAGAAAAAAGTCATGTAAATAATGTTACGATTGAATGTGTAGGAAATTTAGTTATCGTCATTGTACATAATGTGAATGTTATTGATCTGTTTGGTCAATCCATTATTGCAATATAATTATTTCATTCATCCAAGTTTTTTTCTACTACAGTATTGAGTATTCCAGTTTTTTTTTCTACCTTAGTGTGGGATTCTGTTTCCTCTCGATACTCAGATGCTAGATACCTCCTGTTGCAGGAGTGATAGCTCAGGTACGAGTGTGAGGGATGGAGCTGGAGCCTGGAGCACTAGAGACCCAGTATGTATTTTTATTTGGAGCCAGTGGGTGTTAGTGGGGATTTCTGTTTTTTTCTCTATACACTCAGATGCTAGATACCTCCTGTTGCAGGAGTGATAGCTCAGGAACGAGTGTGAGGGATGGAGCTAGAGCCTGGAGCACTAGATACCCGGTCAGATAATTTTTTTTCTTAGGTGTCTGTCATTTCTTTAATAAGTGCCAAGAATGGTGTGGCGTATCAGGCGTCGTGCTGGTCTAAGGGAATTCTGAGACTTGATCAATCTTTTTTATTCTCTGAACCTCTTTTGGGGGTGACTTTTGAGTCGACTAGGGGACTGGGTCCTTGTATCTTGTGCCAGTTTGGGTCAGTGATAGACTACCTATATATTTTTTTTCTCTTTGTATGTCCCCCTTGCTCTGCTGACACAGGATGTTGGTGAAATTTTAGGAGGGGTGAATGTAACCAGGTCAATTGGACATTGTTTATTATTTTATTAAGGATTGAAATGTCACCAAATCCTTTTACAAATGTCTCCAAGTGGTTATTATTATTTATTATTTCTTTATACCAAAGGCACTTTTATTTGAACGTAACTTGAGAAAGTTCACATTCGAGAGTTTCGCCTTCCGGGTCAATTATTAGCGCGATGATAGAAGCAACCTTTTCCGGTTTGGGGGTTCAGTTGCAACAAGCATTCAACGTGGGAGGTACGTTTGACTATTGTAGCGCGCAGCACTTTTATGTATTACTCTGTTGTATATATATTTTGTATAAGAATTCAATGTTAACAAATGATAATGACTCAATAGTGTTGTAATGAATGGTGTGGTTAGGTTATATGCACAATTGGAGGTTCACCTTGCAACCGTGCAATATAGTCAATTGGTTGTTCTTTGTCAACAGACTTGACGAGTGAACACATGTTGACGCTATTCCTTTTGTGGTATTTCGACCACCCATTTCATACAGGTATGTGTGCCTTAAGATGTCGATTTATTGTGTAATGTAATTCAGTTGCAACAAGCATTCAACGTGGGAGACTTGACGAGTGAACACATGTTGACGCTATTCCTTTTGTGGTATTTCGACCACCCATTTCATACAGGTGGCCTCCATTGAAGACCATCAAATAAATGATTGAACAGTGTCCATGTGTGCCGACTCATCCATAAGCCTCTCACACAAAGAACACAACGCAGGAAAGGAGAACACGGACAGAACATCCGTTACACGTCCACATCCAGGCTCGCGGCCGGCTCAGCGGCGGGAAGGACGGCTCTTGTGCCGCGTTCGAGCTCAGAGGCAACGCAGGGCAGATGAGAAGTGAGGGAATCCAGTAGGGGTGGACGGTATAAATGGTATGAATTTGCGCTACGGTATGGATTTTAATTTTTGACCAGTGGTGCGTTATTGAAATCATCTGGGGTGACACGCACCACGTGCACGCGCGCTCCCGGCGCGTGCGCGCACTCCCGCGAATGCGCATTTAATGTCCCCTCGCTAGGGCACAGACTAAAGACAGTGCCTAATTGCCTCTACGAATGGAATGTAACACGTCTTCACAACAAGTTAGGTGTGAATGTGTCTGAGAACGTATTTAACACACCTGACGACCGGCGCTATTGATATGCAAATAGCGAGTACTTATCATGGGGTGGCACACCGTGCTACCCCGTCCCATGAACAACGCATGCCTGATTTTGACTATACCTTCATACCTTGTGACCGGTAGACTAGAGCAGCTAGTCACAGCAGTAGCAATGACGTTAACGTTACTTGACGATTCACTCGACGTTTGCACTGGTCGTTGCAGTGTTTAATTGTACTGAGTTTTTCTTTTTACTTTGTGCCGCTTGATTTGATTGTATTTCATGAAAAAAGTGTTTTTCAGAGATGGAAGTAACTTGAGAAAAGGTTTTTGCATTTTTCTATTGCAGTTTTGCACAATACATTTTCTTAAAATACCTCTGTACTATGTGAAATATGTCCTAGTAATACAAGAGTACAGTAATAGCTGCCATGCCAGTGTTTTACCCCTTCAGAATCATTTATATAAACATTTTAAGATAAATGAATATACCGTGATATATACCGTTACCTATGCTTCAAATTATACCGTGATATACATTTTAGACCATACCGTCCAGCCCTAGCATCCAGTCGTCATTAGTGTCTCTCAAATGTGTTCTTACCGCCAGCTGAGGGGGCCCTTCCCCTGAGGGGGATGCCTGCCTGGGGCAGAGCGAGGGACAGCCAGCCGGTTCCACTGATTAACATCACAGGCATTAATAACGTCTGCTTGTCTCTCATTAGACACTTTCTGTCGCCTGCCTTTTTTCCCTGCTGCCTCTGCAGCTCAGGGCCTTCGCGGTTTGATCCAAACGGCGTGTTAGATTATCACTCTCTCTCTGTGCTAATTGGTGACGACAAGGCCCGCCGGCCGGCGGAGAGAAAGGACTGCTGAGTAATTGCTAGTTTTGGCTCCACAGCTGTAACGACGGGTATGTTGTCAAAGCTCTTGAGCCCAGCCCCCCCCTACCAAAAAACTGGTGGCATCTCAGTAAACACCACCTAAAGGGATGAATGAATGAATGAAAACTTTATTCAACAGATTGCAGAATGGATACAATACAATACAGTACGGCTCAATACACACAATTGTTAAGGGGATGCAGACCAGAGAAAGACGTTTGTCTTGTTTACATCAGGGTCCCCCAGGGGATGAAGGAGCAACCTATAATACGTTCCACTCCCCAAATAGGCAGAGACTATTGATTCCACGGTGTGTGTAATCAAGAAAGATAGAGGCTATTGAAGCAGACTGAAGCTTGGAGGTGCATGTTAGTGTAGAGCAGCGGTTCTCAAACTACGGGTCGCGACCCAAAGTGGGTGTCGTGGGTAGGTGAGATTATTTCATTGTGGCGTGAATGCTTTCCGCCCAGGCGAGCCTGTTCAGATGAGGGTAGCAGACACAAAGGATAAATGCTATGCAGCCAGACATGAGTCTGTTGCTTGGAGAGAGAAAATCGTCACTTCTGCAAAGTACATAGTTAGAATTTTTATCGAAGCACAGAAGTATAGATTCATTCTCCCCGACTCATGCGTTTCTGCACACACACACACGCACACACACACACACACACACACACACACACACACACACACACACACACACACACACACACACACACACACACACACACACACACACACACACACACCACACACGCATGCACACACACACACACACACGTACACACCAGTGCATGTGAGCGGGTGGTTTTGACGTGAGCGGCGGAGTGGGTTTTAAAATGGGTCGGCGCAACGTCCGGAGCGAGAGTTCTCCTCCACTCCAATCCGCTCTGGGCCGCTCACAGTGGTTAACACTGATGTAATATACTTGTAATGTAGTACAATGCCAAAGCAACAGGTGGCGATGTACAAACATGAAGGCCATTTTCAACCAATGAGAAGGGTGAACCGTCATTCACATCCTGTTAGACAAAAGTATATGCCGCCATTGTTGTTGTCGTTAGCTTACATGCTAACGTGAATGGCCGCGACCATAGCATTGTGGCTAGGCTAGCTATCATCGCTTAGTAGAGCTAGTGAATGGATAAACAACGTTATTTAACATTGCAGAATGGGTACAATTACAATACGGCTCAATACAAACAATTGTTAAGGGGCCCAGGGGGTGTAGACTGTTGTAGTTTGAGCTAATTTACACCATGCTCAAAAAAAAAAAAAATCTGCCGAGCGATGTGGAGCGGGGAGCGGGGAGCGCTCGAATCAAGGTGAGTGGTGAGCGAGCGGAGAGCGACTTGGGGGCGGGGTCAACATGAGCGATTAGCGGAGCGGAACAAGCCGTCTAGAGCGAAGAGCGGATTTCACGCCCGCGCCGATCCGCTCACATGGCCTGGTACACACCCACACACACACACACACACACACACACACACACACACACACACACACACACACACACACACACACACACACACACACATACAGACATACAGACAAACACAGACACACATATTGGTTCTTGTGCTTTTCATTGGTTTTCATGGTGTTCAAATTTACCACCCGAGCAAAAGGAAACAACAACAACAGTTTTTTCTGACAGTACATGTTTGTGAGAGTCAGACGTCAGCAGCTGAAGTGACGTATTGACAAAGCACGCCCGTCCAATCACAGAAGCTCTCTGTGAGTCACGAGGTGCAGGAGGCGTGGCCCAGTCAGGGTTCAGGAGGCGTGGCCCAGTCAGGGTTCAGGAGGCGTGGGTTAGTCAGTGTACAGAAGCTCCCTGCAATAGGGAGGTGTAGTGACGTCAGCTGTTTCCGGCCGGTCCACCTCGCTTGAAATTGCAACGTATTTCCCCATTACCCATTTCTAAATCATCTCGTTTAAAACAAATAAAGCATGAACGTTGGCACGGTGTACCTTTCTGGGCGTATTCATCCACAATCTATAGCTCAACATGAATATATTTGCAATTAATCGTAAAATAATTACGTCGAATTTAATTTCAACCAAAATGTTCAACTTAAACTTCAACTTAAACAATAATGTTAAGTGATAGAAGGGAACTAATTTTGTGCAAAAATGGAAAGCTTTCCGATGTTCATGAGGCAGAATTGTTACAATAGCCGATAATCAATTTTCCCAATGATAAATCCCTATACGGGTGGACCTCGCAGGCGTAATCATGGGTAAGGGTAATGTATGCATTAAAACTCTGCAAAGAGAGTGGGTTGCCATAGAAATTAGAAGGGCTGAAGTTTCCCCTAGCAACAGTGGATTGAAAATAGACCAGAGTTGTCCGCCTCTGGCTTGTCTGTAGGCTAAAACTTAGGTATTCCTCTCTCTCCTACCATC
>NC_140168.1:136296119-136298619 GCF_963971535.1 Notolepis coatsorum
AGGAATACAATGTGATATAAATCAGGGTATGAATGCGATATCAACAAACCCTTCTGTAAATACCTTCAGAACATAGATATGAATAGAACTGGAAGGTTTGGTGTATGTGAGTGCTACTGAAGTGGAGATTTCTGGCTCAGAGTATGAGGAAAAACTCTTAAAACTAATTTTGGGAAAACGCCTTCAAAGTTCTGTATTGTAAAATGCCATACTTTTTTTTTTAAACAGATATTTACAAACACAATACCTAATCAAACCATTAGTAATAGACAACCTAAACACATGCCTGATAACTGAATAATAATAATAATAATGATGTTATTGAACTGAACAGAACTACACACAGGCTACAAACAGTGTAGTACAGTGTAGTACCCCCCTAATAGGCAAAAAATATTGAATAGATATCACTATGAAACTTTCCCAATTTGTTATGTACATATAAACTAAGAAAAATATATTGCAAGTTTTCTGAAATTTATGTTTATATATGCAAATGAGACACTTCCCCATTAAATATGTGCACATTTATGGATGCAATAAGGCAAAATGATGTAAAATAAACAACTAAATGTGTGTTATTGACGTTTTATTGTCACTAGTTTCATAGAAGACATGTTTAGGAAGCAAAATATAACAAAATCTCAAATCAACAAAAAAAGTATATTTGACTATTAACCTGCAGTGTCTCGCCTTAATAAGTGAATAATTCCAAGTCAATCAAAAACGATGAGTTTTATTTACTCAAAACATAATGCGGTTTAGAGTCTGTATCTACTTAATTATCTTAAGTTGTACTTAAGTTATGCTTTTACATTATACTTACTTAATAAGTGAATAGTTCCAAGTCAATCAAAAAAGATGAGTTTTATTTACTCAAAACATAATGCGGTTTACACTCTGTATCTACTTAATTATCTTAAGTTGTACTTAAGTTATGCTTTTACATTATACTTACTTAATAAGTGAATAGTTCCAAGTCAATCAAAAAAGATGAGTTTTATTTACTCAAAACATAATGCGGTTTACACTCTGTATCTACTTAATTATCTTAAGTTGTACTTAAGTTATGCTTTTACATATATACTTACTTAATAAGTGAATAGTTCCAAGTCAATCAAAAACTATGAGTTTTATTTACTCAAAACATAATGCGGTTTACAGTCTGTATCTACTTAATTATCTTAAGTTGTACTTAAGTTATGCTTTTACATTATACTTACTTAATAAGTGAATAATTCCAAGTCAATCAAAAACGATGAGTTTTATTTACTCAAAACATAATGCGGTTTTCAGTCTGTATCTACTTAATTATCTTAAGTTGTACTTAAGTTATGCTTTTACATTATACTTACTTAATAAGTGAATAGTTCCAAGTCAATCAAAAACTATGAGTTTTATTTACTCAAAACATAATGCGGTTTACAGTCTGTATCTACTTAATTATCTTAAGTTGTACTTAAGTTATGCTTTTACATTATACTTACTTAATAAGTGAATAATTCCAAGTCAATCAAAAACTATGAGTTTTATTTACTCAAAACATAATGCGGTTTAGAGTCTGTATCTACTTAATTATCTTAAGTTGTACTTAAGTTATGCTTTTACATTATACTTACTTAATAAGTGAATAGTTCCAAGTCAATCAAAAAAGATGAGTTTTATTTACTCAAAACATAATGCGGTTTACACTCTGTATCTACTTAATTATCTTAAGTTGTACTTAAGTTATGCTTTTACATTATACTTACTTAATAAGTGAATAGTTCCAAGTCAATCAAAAAGATGAGTTTTATTTACTCAAAACATAATGCGGTTTACACTCTGTATCTACTTTATTATCTTAAGTTGTACTTAAGTTATGCTTTTACATTATACTTACTTAATAAGTGAATAGTTCCAAGTCAATCAAAAACGATGAGTTTTATTTACTCAAAACATAATGCGGTTTACAGTCTGTATCTACTTAATTATCTTAAGTTGTACTTAAGTTATGCTTTTACATTATACTTACTTAATAAGTGAATAATTCCAAGTCAATCAAAAACTATGAGTTTTATTTACTCAAAACATAATGCGGTTTTCAGTCTGTATCTACTTAATTATCTTAAGTTGTACTTAAGTTATGCTTTTACATTATACTTACTTAATAAGTGAATAGTTCCAAGTCAATCAAAAACTATGAGTTTTATTTACTCAAAACATAATGCGGTTTACAGTCTGTATCTACTTAATTATCTTAAGTTGTACTTAAGTTATGCTTTTACATTATACTTACTTAATAAGTGAATAGTTCCAAGTCAATCAAAAACTATGAGTTTTATTTACTCAAAACATAAGAACACGTCACACGAACTCAAGACATTCAAGTTAGTAGAACTTTCATAGAATATTGAGTATACCCTACTCAAACTAATTGATTATTTTGAACGTGCGGGTTTACAGTGTAGTAAGAGTAGGTAAGGGATATATACAGATATAGATATAGTAACTAGTAAGA
>NC_140168.1:136301119-136318619 GCF_963971535.1 Notolepis coatsorum
GTATATATACGGTAATAATAATAATAATAATAATAATAATAATAATAATAATAATAATAATAATAATAATAATAATAATAATAAATATATTTTAGTAAAATGTTGACAGGTGGTGAATTGTGTCTTTGTTGTGGTTATTATTATGGCACCTTGATGAAACACTCTCAAGCCCAAATTTAAATGAAGGCAGGCCGACTGCGCGTCACGCCCTCTCCCTCCCTCCCTCCCTCCCTCCCTCCCTCCCTCCCTCCCTCCCTCCCCTCCCCTTGAGGAGATGGGAGACAACTTTCCTCTCGTAGTGCAGCGCAGTCAGATGAGAGAGACACAACCACTGTCTTCCTTCCACTTGTCTCACCGGGACGCGAATAGAGAACCTTTCCAGGGAATAAATACCGACTTCCAAATGAGGAATAATATCTGAGCTAACGGGCTTATTATAATAATATATTATAATAATAATATAACAACAACCCGCGCGTCTAGAGATATTAGTTCGTTTGGACTTTTTCGAACCCCTCGTCGTTCCGTTTCCTCGTCACATTGATGCCAAACTAGGAGCTCAGCTCGACCCGCAGGACAGCGGCTGGACGGAGGGTTTATCTGAACAACAAAGCGACAGAAAGACTCTCTAATATTATAAAAACAAAGAACAGAAGTCCGTCTCAGTCAGAATGAATAACAACAACAAGACCACCGAGAAGGAGAACGATCAGCCGAGTAGTGAATTCAGCCACGAAGAGGAGGTACAGTATGATGATGCATCCCCCGTCCTCTCCAGATAGAGCGCCTGGTCGCACTCCTGTCTTTTATTTTCATTCTCTAAACACGTGTAAACGCTTTATCCGGCTTCAGTTGTTGATGTTGTACTTGTCGTTGATTGTGTTGTCTAGAGACCTGTCAACGCGGACCCGGTAGACTCATAAAAAGCATAATATCATTGTCGAGGAGGTCACTTCTGAACAATGTGCACCTGTCACCTCTTTTGTTTCGCCAAAGTCCATAGAGTCATAATCCATCTCCCCCCCCCCCCCCCCCCCCCCACCGCTGCATAACTGGTCTAATCTCGACATGATGCATCGTAAATTTCAAATTCAGCCTTTATGGTTTTTGCGTACCTGCTGGTTTTCCATGCAAAGCTCTGGTCGCAGTTCACAGCTGGAGGGAGAGAGTGGAGGAGGATTGATTGATTGATTGATTGAACACTTTATTACCAGAATGCAGAATCGGTACAGTACAGTACGGCTCAATACACACAATTGTTAAGGGGATGCAGGACTTCTCAGTCAGTCAGGGCACATTGCTTGTCATCATCGGAGCAGTTTAAACTTCAAACAATTGGGCCAATAACACTGTGAAAGAGATAATTGCTCAAAGGCATAATTGTTCCTGTGCGTTTGTTTGACAACCAAGTTATTTGTAAAAAAAATAATAAAAAAACAAAAAAAAACATCGAATCTAATTAGTTGAGGCTGAAAAGGTAATATCTCAATAACATGCTGGACAATAGCCCAGTTCCCCTCCCTCTGAAAATATTAGTCCTGTTACGCAATCTGGATCCAATTTCCTAATACCTCTCTCTATACGTTTGTAGTAATGTCCTTTGCAGGGGTGTGTGTGGGGGGGTAATTTACTTTGGCTCTGAGATATCTCCATTGGAGATCATGTCAGAGCTGTTATTGTAGTTCTCCACCATCCGCGAGGCCAAATGATGTCAGAAAGGTATATCAGATTATATCAGTTATTTTTCTTGGGAGTGATTTGATTTAGAGCCGCGTTGTACTATTAGTCACATCGTAACCGAATAGGCAAACATTCCAGCCGGAGCCCCGATTCCATATATGGTCGAGGCTTTAGGTTGCTATGGACGCCATGTCCAGTTTACACGGTTACACACATGGTTTATTACACGGTTACACACATGGTTTATTACACTGTTACACACATGATGTATTACACGGTTACACACGTGATGTATTACACGGTTACACATGTGATGTATTACACAGTTACACACGTGACATATTACACGGGTACACACGTGATGTATTACACGTGATGTATTACACGGTTACACGCGTGATGTATTACACGGTTACACACGTGTGATGTATTACACTGTTGCACACGTGATGTATTACACGGTTACACACGTGATGTATTACACGGTTACACACGTGTGATGTATTACACGGTTACTAGGGATGCCCCGATCGATCGGCCACCGATCGTTATCGGCCGATAATCAGTATAAATATGCGATCGGTGATCGGTGATGATGCTTTATTTTCGCCGATCGTCAAAACCAATCTCACTCGCTGTCGCTGAGTTCTGTCTCAGACACCGGGTGGTGCGGCGTCTGCTCATCCCTCCAGCCCCTCCCGCACGCATTTAAACACGGGTCTAGTAGTCTAGTGGGACGGGACACGGGAGGACGGCGTCTCCCTGAGCTAACGTTAGCTTAGCTACCGTTACAAAATGACCCAGTCAACTATTCACTTTTAGTTTAATACATGATGAGGCATTGTCTAACCGAACGGTATCTAGCCGGCCAGCTACCGATAGCTCCTGACATCAACAAACGCTCCAGCAAGTCTAGTAGAGACGTGTATGATACCTCAGCTAGCTCACGTTAGCGCAAGTTAGTTCACTGTTCAAAACGAAATGTCCCATTGAACTAAATAATTCACTGAGGCGTTGTATTAACGCTATATATCCGGCTAGCAGTAGCTACAGATAGCTCCTGATATCAATGTCTTA
Organism: Notolepis coatsorum; assembly: GCF_963971535.1. Classification (NCBI taxonomy): domain Eukaryota; kingdom Metazoa; phylum Chordata; class Actinopteri; order Aulopiformes; family Paralepididae; genus Notolepis; species Notolepis coatsorum. The sequence continues at coordinate 136,303,877 of NC_140168.1, forward strand.
TAACACTGATTCGATGCGTATTCGAGCTGAGGGCATGTTGAATGTGATATAACCACAGTAACGTTATACCAATAGGGTCCAACTGCAGCGCAGGAGAATCAATCCTGGCCGTAGCTCGAGGCTACTCGAGTATAGGTCCAGCTGCAGCTCCGGAGAATCCTGGCCGTAGCTGGAGGCTACTAGAGTACACACAGACAGTGGAGCTTGTTGCGTGGTGGCTTGCAGATAATACAAGTACAAGTCTCTAACGGTTACACACATGGTGTATTACACGGTTACATGTGTGATGTATTACATGGTTACACACATGGTGTATTACACGGTTACACACGTGATGTATTACACTGTTACACACGTGATGTATTACACCTAGCGGCTTGTGAGGAACGTATATGGTCTTTTCTGTTCACAAAGTAATACATCACGCGTGTAACCGTGTAATACTTCACGTGTGTAACAGTGTAATACATCATGTGTGTAACAGTGTAATACATCACGTGTGTGTAACAGTGTAATACATCACGTGTGTAACAGTGTACTACATCACGTGTGTGTAACACTGTAATACATCACGTGTGTGTAACAGTGTAATACATCACACGTGTAACAGTGTACTACATCACGTGTGTGTAACAGTGTAATACATCACGTGTGTGTAACAGTGTAATATATCACGTGTGTAACCGTGTAATACATCACGTGTGTAACCGTGTAATACATCACGTGTGTGTAACAGTGTAATACTTCATGTGTGTAACAGTGTAATACATCATGTGTGTAACAGTGTAATATATCACGTGTGTGTAACAGTGTAATATATCACGTGTGTAACAGTGTAATACATCACGTGTGTGTAACACTGTAATACATCACGTGTGTGTAACAGTGTAATACATCACGCGTGTAACAGTGTACTACATCACGTGTGTGTAACAGTGTAATACATCACGTGTGTGTAACAGTGTAATACATCACGCGTGTAACAGTGTACTACATCACGTGTGTGTAACAGTATAATACATCACGTGTGTGTAACAGTGTAATACATCACTCGTGTAACCGTGTAATACATCACGTGTGTGTAACAGTGTAATACATCACGTGTGTAACCGTGTAATACATCACGCGTGTAACAGTGTACTACATCACGTGTGTGTAACAGTGTAATACATCACGTGTGTGTAACAGTGTAATACATCACGTGTGTAACCGTGTAATACATCACGTGTGTAACCGTGTAATACATCACGTGTGTAACCGTGTAATACATCACATGTGTAATGGTGTAATACATCACGTGTGTAACCGTGTAATACATCACGTGTGTGTAACAGTGTAATATATCACGTGTGTAACCGTGTAATACATCACGTGTGTAACCGTGTAATACATCTTGTGTGTAACCATGTACTACATCACGTGTGTAACCGTGTAATACAGCACGTGTGTAACCGTGTAATACATCACGTGTGTAACCGTGTAATACATCACGTGTGTAACCGTGTAATACATCACGTGTGTAACGGTGTAATACATCACGTGTGTAACCGTGTAATACATCACGTGTTGTGGGACGTTTTCTCAACGATTCTTATCTTGGGAACTCTAGAACCCCAGTGCTTTTCTAACATTCACTATGACAGACATCACCGTTTGAATGGACACTGAATGGGTTAAATCTCCACTTGTATAGCGGCTGGGTGGCGCAGCGGACATTGCGCTCGTCACCAACGCGAGAGACACCGGTATCGAATCCGGCTGTGAGCGTTGCCTCCGGCTTGGGCCGGCCGTCATACTGGCTCAATTGGCAGAGTCAGCGGGAGGGGAGTCGATGGGTGGTAATCTGGTCGTTGTAAACAGCGACTCCTACAGGTCGGTCAGGGCGCCTGCACAGCGAGGGAGGGAAATGGTGAGGGTAGTGTGAGCCTCCCACACGTTACACCTCGCCAATGAGAGTCCGCGCTGGCAGGTGAAAAGAAGTGGCTGGCTGACTCTGCATGTATCGGAGGGGACATGCAATAGTATCTATCAACCCTCCTTACGACTGACCAGTGGGGGGCACATGCGAGCAACGATCAAGACAGGGGAGGGGGCAATTGGCACGACTAAATTGGGATGGGAGAAAAACAGAAAAAGGAGGAGAAAAAAAGTGGATCAAAAAAGAAAATCTCCACTTGTACGTAAAAAGGACAAGACGGCTTTAAGTTCCTACTCGTCCAGTTTAATACACCTACTGTAGGAAACACAGTTAACATCTCTACTGTCTGAAACACCTTAACATCTCTACTGTCTGAAACACCTTAACATCTCTACTGTCTGAAACACCTGACCTCTTAACATCTACAAATACAAAAGCACAACGAAGCAGTGATTAGATTAACATGCCGTTACCAGCCCTATGCTGTCATTACCTCAGCACTGATAGGATTACAGGATTTGAGCAAAGTGTAACTACAAAGGAACTCGACACAGAAAAGCTTTAAATAAAAATGTATTTCAAGTAGTGCGATCGCCTCGATGCAAGCGGTCGGTGTAGCTGAAACTTCGCTGTGTGTTAATAAACCCCCCCGGACGCGTGAATACTTTCCCCAAGGTGGTTGTCCTTCCGCGTTCGGTTTGTGCGGCCTGATTGGCCACTGACGCTTCTCTCAACGCCCAATTGCGCCCAACTTTCAGAACTTCTCTCAGTTCCACAAGTCCGTCACATCAGCTACCTACCTGCATCAATATACTAACTAACTAGCACATCAATGCACTAACTACTACCGCTGTGCATCAATATACTGCTACCGCCGTGCATCGCTATACTGCTACCGCCGTGCATCAATATACTAACTATTGATGTGATGCCGATTGATATGAATAGTGCGTTACGTTAATATAGAGAGATGAAAACAATACGTTATTTATATTGATGTGATGCCGATTGATATGAATAGCGTGTTACGTTAATATAGAGAGATGAAAACAATACGTTATTTATATTGATGTGATGTCGATTGATATGAATAGCGCGTTACGTTAATATAGAGAGATGAAAACAATACGTTATTTATATTGATGTGATGCCGATTGATATGAATAGCGTGTTACGTTAATATAGAGAGATGAAAACAATACGTTATTTATATTGATGTGATGCCGATTGATATGAATAGCGCGTTACGTAAATATAGAGAGATGAAAACAATACGTTATTTATATTGATGTGATGTCAATTGATATGAATAGCGCGTTACGTTAATATAGAGAGATGAAAACAATACGTTATTTATATTGATGTGATGTCGATTGATATGAATAGCTCTTTACGTTAATATAGAGAGATGAAAACAATACGAGGAAATGGGCTACGTTAATATAGAGAGATGAAAACAATACGAGGAAATGGGCTACGTTAATATAGAGAGATGAAAACAATACGAGGAAATGGGCTGTGGAACTGAAGGACTTGAGCTGTGGAACTGAAAGCTAGGCGCAACGTGATTGGGCGCTGAGAGAAGCGTCAGTGGCCAATCAGGCCGCGCAAACCGAACGCGGAAAGACAACCACCTTTGGGAAAATATTCACGCCCCCCCGGACGTGGAGATGGGAGTGTGCTTTAAAGGAGCTGTAAGTGGTTTTATTTACTTAAAATAAGTGTTTAGTAGTAGACAGATTAGATCACAAACAGACATCACTGATATATATGAGTGTCTGGTCAGTAACATGGGTCTCTCAGTCCCTCTGCTCTGCAGAGCAGAGGGACTGGGAGACCCATGTTACTGACCAGACACTCTATATCAGTGATGGCTGTTTAGTGCAGAGCGGAGGGACTGGGAGACCCATGTTACTGACCAGACACTCTATATCAGTGATGGCTGTTTACTGCAGAGCGGAGGGACTGGGAGACCCATGTTACTGACCAGACACTCTATATCAGTGATGGCTGTTTACTGCAGAGCGGAGGGACTGGGAGACCCATGTTACTGACCAGACACTCTATATCAGTGATGGCTGTTTACTGCAGAGCGGAGGGACTGGGAGACCCATGTTACTGACCAGACACTCTATATCAGTGATGGCTGTTTACTGCAGAGTGGAGGGACTGGGAGACCCATGTTACTGACCAGACACTATATCAGTGATGGCTGTGTACTGCAGAGTGGAGGCACTGGGAGATCCATGTTACTGACCAGACACTCTATACCAGTGATGGCTGTTTACTGCAGAGCAGGAGGGACTGGGAGACCCATGTTACTGACCAGACACTCTATATCAGTGATGACTGTTTACTGCAGAGTGGAGGGACTGGGAGACCCATGTTACTGACCAGACACTCTATATCAGTGATGACTGTTTACTGCAGAGCGGAGGGACTGGGAGACCCATGTTACTGACCAGACACTCAATATCAGTGATGACTGTTTACTGCAGAGTGGAGGGACTGGGAGACCCATGTTACTGACCAGACACTCAATATCAGTGATGGCTGTCAGAATGTAGAGCTATTTAACACTCATTTTAACCAAAGAATACCACTTACAGCTACTTTAAACAAGCGATGTGATGTAAACAAAGACGAGGGGTAAGAGAGAGTGGCCTTTCGTTGTGTGTGTGTGTGTGTGTGTGTGTGCGTGCGTGCGTGTCGTACAGGAGTGTAACAGTCTCAATACAGACTCGAAATTAATTTGATTTCTTTTAGAATATACTCTCAATACAGTGCAGGCCTGTCGAAATTTGAGACTGTATCGACCGCTCTCTCCTTCTGTCGGTCTCCTCCCTACGTCTCTCCTTCTCTCTCTTCTCTCGCCTTCTCTCTCTTCTCTCTCTTCTCTCTCTTCTCTCTCCTTCTCTCTCCTTCTCTCTCCTTCTCTCTCTTCTCTCTCTTCTCTCAGTCTAGCCGGTGGTGTGATGTGTTGCTGCTGTTACCATCATGTTCAAGGCTCCCTTTCATTGTTTACAACTTCAAAATAAAAGTTGTATTTTTTTTAGCCAAACCAAGCTGTGTAGTATGTATATATATAAATATAAAATCTATAATTAGAGCGTTTTTTTTATCGCATGAAGAATTCAATCTTTCAAATTGAATTGTGAAATCAAAATGGACATCTGTATGAATGTGTGTATAGTAGTCCCAGAGCGAGGTGGATTACAGTCTATATTAATAGTAGACAACTCTGCATGATCAAGATTTGAGGTAGATTGTACATAACATTATTATGAGAGCGTGCGCGCACACACACGCACACACACACACGCACGCATGCACGCACGCACGCATACACGCACACACACGCACGCACGCACGCACGCACACACACGCACACACACACACATGTACACACACACACACACACACACACACACACACACACACACACACACACACACACACACACACACACACACACACAGGCCATAATCCTCCTGTTATGTCTTGGGCTTCTCTGAGCCAGTGGTCCCTCAAGACTCCATGACATCATTCACCAACGTCCCTACTTCCTTTACAACAGGAACACGTTGTCACATGTCAACAGGGTCACATGTTCTCCACCTCGACGGACATGTCGCTTTTCATTTTGACGTCAGAACCACAACGATGTGAAGACAAGACACCTGAAGGACAGAGCACGTTTTCACAACAGAGGGTCTATGATGTTCAGTTCAGTTCAGTTCAGAGTATTTATTTGCCACATGGAATCATACAATCAGAGTTTCTTCATTACACAATCATAAATATCATTCCATGGACAAAAGGAGCAGGAAGAAGAATAAATCTTATAGTTACCTTCCCCTTATGTAGTCTAACGCTATGATGTAGTCTAACTCTATGATGTAGTCTAACTCTAGGATGTAGTCTAACTCTATGATGTAGTCTAGGATGTAGTCTAACTCTATGATGTAGTCTAGGATGTAGTCTAACTCTATGATATAGTCTACGTTAGTCTACGCCGATGACACCTCTCTGTTCATTTCTCCGATCCGGCTCTTTTTAAAGCCCTATTTTCGACCCTGTTCGACTCCGTCTCCTGTTCACCTGCACAACAACAACAACAACATACCAGTTCACGGCCCGACTCTCATCTGGCAAAAAAAAAAGCAGGACGTTTAAAAGGTTAAATGGCTTTATGCTTAACAGTGCTATGGTAACGGTAAACCATTACCTTAATAAGAGGAGCCAAAGTTTAACTACCTTCCTTCCATGACTCTCTCGCATGCGGAACAATAGGAGTAGTAAGCCTTGTGCCGTGTAGTCTAAGGCGCAATGGATCACCCATTTGCAACAGTGCCCACCCCACCCCCCGCCCCCACCCCCAAAGTCCGCTTGTTTTCACATACCTGCTCCGTTGCACCCCCCCCCCCCCCCCCCCACCGCACAAAGGCCTGACGATTCTTCAATGTTTATCTTCTGTGGACCAGCCAGTTGTCACCAAACATGGTCTTGATGGAGACAGGTTACCCAGGATACAGTCCCCCCCCCCCCCTCTGCCTCCACACATCTAATCTAGTGAGTTGGGTTGATAAGTCTCACTATCAGGTGTTCTGGATGCTCTCGCGTACTTGAGTGGCACCTGAAAGGCCCCGGGTGGGCGGGGCTTGTGGCAGTCTCTGGTGACAATGCCGTCTCTGAGATAGTGAGTGTGAAGAGATAAGGTCCCGGTCGTCTGCTGTTTCCAGTCCTTGTTTGGACACGGCACCCTCTGGGAGCTCCTTTACCACCACCGAATTAGTTCTGGTTTCTCGAACCGCTTCTGTTTCAGGATTCTTGAGACCCTTGTGCTATCTAGCGCGTCTAACCATCGCAATCAAGGATGACAACAGAGGGTGTCGCTCAATGTATTTGCTGAAAGCATAAGGAACACATACTGTACTTGTTTATGATAAATTATTTGTTAATTCTAGGTCTCTCGTAAGGTTCTAAAGAACATTTCTCTCTCTCTCTAACAGCTGTGGTCAGTCTGGTCACTTCTCTCTCTCTCTCTCTCTCTCTCTCTCTCTCTCTCTCTCTCTCTCTCTAACAGCTGTGGTCAGTCTGGTCACTTCTCTCTCTCTCTCTCTCTCTAACAGCTGTGGTCAGTCTGGTCACTTCTCTCTCTCTCTCTCTCTCTCTCTCTCTCTCTCTCTAACAGCTGTGGTCAGTCTGGTCACTTCTCTCTCTCTCTCTCTCTAACAGCTGTGGTCAGTCTGGTCACTTTGCACTGGAGGTACATCAGTGGACGTGTTGGATAATTATGGATAATTATGCCTAGTTTCTGTTCAAGGTTGGGAATTATTACCTTGTTGCTGAAGTGACTACAGTAGTAAATATTAACATCATGGCTGGACGATATGCCCTGGAAAAACTACCCGCCACTGCATTGAGCTGCGTAGAGCGGCTGCTAAACAGCCATAATGCTCTGGTTATGGATTTGGTCTGAATATAATAAATTCAGCATAAAGGCTTCGGGGGGAAGGAGTTTATTTTTCCTTCCTGGTAACAGACTGGAGTGATTCCCACCATTATGCTAAATGTACTGATGCTCACATACACTTCCAGTCGCTGTTTAATCCATCTCTATCGTAGACTAAACTAAATGTGTAATGTTTAATCCATCTCTATCGTAGACAGAACTAAATGTGTAATGTTTAATCCATCTCTATCGTAGACTAAACTAAATGTGTAATGTTTAATCCATCTCTATCATAGACTAAACTAAATGTGTAATGTTTAATCCATCTCTATCGTAGACTAAACTAAATGTGTAATGTTTAATCCATCTCTATCGTAGACAGAACTAAATGTGTAATGTTTAATCCATCTCTATCATAGACTAAACTAAATGTGTAATGTTTAATCCATCTCTATCGTATACAGAACTAAATGTGTAATGTTTAATCATCTCTATCGTAGACTAAACTAAATGTGTAATGTTTAATCCATCTCTATCGTAGACTAAACTAAATGTGTAATGTTTAATCCATCTCTATCGTAGACTAAACTAAATGTGTAATGTTTAATCCATCTCTATCGTAGACTAAACTAAATGTGTAATGTTTAATCCATCTCTATCGTAGACAGAACTAAATGTGTAATGTTTAATCCATCTCTATCGTAGACTGAACTAAATGTGTAATGATTAATCCATCTCTATCGTAGACAAAACTAAATGTGTAATGTTTAATCCATCTCTATCGTAGACTAAACTAAATGTGTAATGTTTAATCCATCTCTATCGTAGACTAAACTAAATGTGTAATGTTTAATCCATCTCTATCGTAGACAGAACTAAATGTGTAATGTTTAATCCATCTCTATCATAGTCTAAACTAAATGTGTAATGTTTAATCCATCTCTATCGTAGACTAAACTAAATGTGTAATGTTTAATCCATCTCTATCGTAGACAGAACTAAATGTGTAATGTTTAATCCATCTTTATCATAGACAGAACTAAATGTGTAATGTTTAATCCATCTCTATCATAGTCTAAACTAAATGTGTAATGTTTAATCCATCTTTATCATAGACAGAACTAAATGTGTAATATTTAATCATCTCTATCGTAGGGCTGGGCGATATGACCAAAAACATTATCGCGATAAAATTATAAAATTATTTTCATATAATTCGATATCGATAATTATCGTCGATATAATGTCTGTCAAGTTTAATTAACTTCTTATGCTGCTGCGAATGTCTCGAGTCGAGTTGATGTCGTCATCAGTCCGCGCACGTTAGCAGTTAGCCGACAAGCGGAATATCTCATGACAATGTAATAAATATGACACTAAAATACTCTCTTCCGCCACAATACATTGCAACGACGTCCACTGTATACCCACACTACTATAAACGTGGCCTCAGAATTCACGCCACACACATACTCGGCACGTAAATATATAAAACATCGCCGTGCAAGCTAGTTAACCTAGCCAGCCTGTTGCTTCTAAGCGGTGTATTCCATGACAATGTGCTAAATATAACACTAAAATACTCTCTTCCGCCACAATATATTGAAACGACGTCCACTGTATACCCACACTACTATAAACGTGGCCTCAGAATTCACGCCACACACATACTCGGCACGTAAATATATAAAACATCGCCGTGCAAGCTAATTAGCCTAGCAAGCCTTGTTGTTGAGTGAGTCCTACCTCTCTACCCAGAGGTGCAGCGCGGGTCTCCTTCGCTCTCGGCCATCTCCTTCACCGATTGGTTGTTAGTGCGTGCTCATATCCAAGCTTGGAAAATCGATATATCGAAACTTTGCGACCACGTTTCATGTTTATTTCGAGGAAATAATTTATCGCGATAGTTATCGTTATCGTTTTATCGCCCAGCCCTACTCTATCGTAGATAAAACTAAATGTGTAATATTTAATCATCTATCGTAGATAAAACTACATCTGTAATATTTAATCATCTCTATCGTAGATAAAACTACATCTGTAATATTTAATCATCTCTATCATAGACAGAACTAAATCTGTAATATTTAATCATCTCTATCGTAGATAAAACTACATCTGCAATGCTCCCAAACAGCAGATGTGAACATTATGTGATTTAACTGGTCTTGTCCACTGGTCAGTAACAGCCACTCTCATCTCCCCTGGCTAACTGAAAGGTCCCTCTCGGTTTGGGATATAAATGCAGTATGAACACATTTACTAACGTCAAACTGTGGACAGTTTTCCTTTCGTATTTCATGACAGTAAAGGGAAACGGCAGTAGACTGTTTGAATCCCTGCTGATTTCTCACTTGACTACGACACGCCCACAAGGAAAACCTGACATTCTTTGGTTCAAGATCAAGATTCAAGAGTTTTATTCATCACATACATACCAGGGCATACATTGAAATGCGGTTGGCCATGCCCGCATTGATTGTGCAATAAAAACAATAGTAATAGTAATAATAATAAAAAAGATAACTAGAATAGACATGGTAAATAGACATGTTAATAAATCGCTTAAAGGCACTGGATCCTATGTACACTCCTATACAATGTGCTGTTTTTCTTCTATGTCCCTAAGCTATACTTGCTGTTACTAACTATGCAACAATCACAACAAGTTATTTCAGCTGGGAACCAACGCTTTGGCTTTCCAACCAATTCATTTTTGGTGTAAAGGCTCCCAACGGAACAGAACCCGTTCCCCATCGGTATGAATGGGCTGTGAGAAGGTTCCGTTGAGAAGGTTCTGTTGAGAAGGTTCTGTTGAGAAGGTTCCTCGGAACAGAAGATTCTGTACAACTTGTGTCTGGCGTGGTCTTTATGGGTAGGAACATCTCGCTGACTGTAGTTGAACATTAGCTCGCTGGCTGAAACTGGCACAGGAATGTAGATTAACGAGCTTGCTGTTCCTGCAAATGAATAAATAAATACTGAAACACTGAAACACGGCAGAGTCAACAGAGAGGGAAATGTTGACTTTACGGAAACAATAACTGGTAGAGGATATTGGCGAGCATTTCCCCAAATACGCAAATCTTATACTCATATGTTACGTCAGAAATCAAAGCGAAGCAACATGATTTCTGCATTAACACATTCCTGCCAAAAATTATTTACTCGTTATTGGCCGCCAATCGAATAACGCCGATAATGAGTTTACTAGTTTTTGGGATCGTTATATTGTTTATTCGCTATTCTATTCATAATTCATAGCTGCAGCCTCTGGTATAGTCTTCAGACCCTGTCTGAGCTGGCAGACGGTCAACACTGCCCTCTACTGCCAGGCGGAGCTATTGCATCTCATTGAAAATGAGCTTGTGTCTTTTAGGAGGCGATCTGAGCCGGGCGGGCAGGGTTTAAATATTCAGGCGAGCCACGATGGCATCAGTAACCCCGCCCGCCCGTCATTGTGAAACGGTCGGTAGTGCGGTGCGGACCTCCACGAACATTATTTGGAATTGTGATAAGATATTTGGATTATCTCTTTTGCATTACATCAGATACAAGGTAAGAACATCATATATGAATTTGATCGTTGATCTGACATTTATTTCTACCCCGATCACAGCTATCTGTGTGGACCGTGTAATACTGTTTACCATTGGCTGGGGTGGGGGTGGGGGGGAGCGCCCCGCTATGACGGTAATTTCATGTATGGACGAGGAGACATAATAGTGATAATCTAGCATTGATTTCAGGATGATTAGATAATCAGCCAAAAAATTACAACGTGATGACTGGATTACAGTAAAATGCATTTTCCTCACCTTTTCCTGGAATTACTGAAAAACACCCAAACCATACTCTATTCAAAACGGTATAAAACGGAAATGTACGAATGAAAAAACAATCTGTCTCTGCAATGTTGATTAGAAGCAGCTCACTGAGACCCGACGGCGTTAAGACCCATAGATATAATATAAGATATATTTTAAGCACTCACAAATGTCACAGTCTAAAACTATATCCATTGAATAAAGACCTGGGTATCAGCGCCCCCTTCTGTGGCGGTCAATGTGTTAAGGGCACATAGAAGCATGTTTGACCTCTGATGAACAAAAACAGTATTAGCCTTAGAGATCAAAAAGATTATTGACTACTCAGTGACGACAAACTAACAGTGTAAGTCTATAGTGACGACCAAACTAACAGTGTAAGTCTATAGTGATGACCAAACTAACAGTGTAAGTCGATAGTGATGACCAAACTAACAGTGTAAGTCTATAGCGACCAAACTAACAGTGTAAGTCTATAGTGACGACCAAACTAACAGTGTAAGTCTATAGCGACCAAACTAACAGTGTAAGTCTATAGTGACCAAACTAACAGTGTAAGTCTATAACGACCAAACTAACAGTGTAAGTCTATAGTGATGACCAAACTAACAGTGTAAGTCTATAGCGACCAAACTAACAGTGTAAGTCTATAGTGACGACCAAACTAACAGTGTAAGTCTATAGTGACCAAACTAACAGTGTAAGTCTATAACGACCAAACTAACAGTGTAAGTCTATAACGACCAAACTAACAGTGTAAGTCTATAGTGACGACCAAACTAACAGTGTAAGTCTATAGTGACCAAACTAACAGTGTAAGTCTATAGTGATGACCAAACTAACAGTGTAAGTCTATAGTGACCAAACTAACAGTGTAAGTCTATAGTGACCAAACTAACAGTGTAAGTCTATAGTGACCAAACTAACAGTGTAAGTCTATAACGACCAAACTAACAGTGTAAGTCTATAGCGACCAAACTAACAGTGTAAGTCTATAGCGACCAAACTAACAGTGTAAGTCTATAGCGACCAAACTAACAGTGTAAGTCTATAGCGACCAAACTAACAGTGTAAGTCTATAGTGACCAAACTAACGCTGTAAGTCTACAGTGACCAAACTAACGCTGTAAGTCTACAGTGACCAAACTAACGCTGTAAGTTAGGGATGTTCGATATTGGCTTTTTTACCGATACCGATATACCGATATTGTCCAACTCTTAATTTCCTATACCGATATCAACCGATACCGATATATGCAGGGTTTCCCCCCCAAAAATGGAATACTTTCAGGTAATTAACATTACATATCTGTTGTCGTGGAATTAACACAACATTATGCATACTTTTGACAATAAATAAAATCAGAATTTGTTCTTACTTGCTTGCCTGGGTAAATAAAGGTTAAATAAATGTAAAAATTAAAAATTAAAATCTTTATTTTCTTTGAAAACCGATACCGATCATTTCCGATATCACATTTTAATGCCAATATCGGCCGATAATATCGAACATCCCTAGTGTAAGTCTATAGTGACCAAAGGTAACTGGAGAAGGTAACCGTGTCTACATCAGATCCACCATAACTAGATACTAATACTCACAAAATGGGTATTAGCTGTGAGAAAGGTTAGACAAGGCGGCGTGATGTCACACAGCGTGATGTCATGATGGCTGGTTACTAGGGATGCTCGATATTGGCTTTTTTACCGATACCGATATACCGATATTGTCCAACTCTTAATTTCCGATACCGATATAAACCGATATCAACCGATACCGATATATGCAGGGTTTCCCCCCCAAAAAATGGAATAATTTCAGGTAATTAACATTACATATCTCTTGTTGTGGAATTAACACAACATTATGCATACTTTTGACAATAAATAAAATCATAATTTGTTCTTACTTGCTTGCCTGGGTAAATAAAGGTTATAGAAATGAAAGAAAAAAAAAATTGAAAACCGATACCGATATTTTCCGATATCACATTTTACTGCCGATAATATCGGTAGGCCGATAATATCGGACATCCCTACTGGTTACTATGAACACACAAATCCATTGTTTATAAAGTCTCATATAATGAAATGTAATGATTTGGTTTATTATAAAACTATGCAAATAATCTAAAGCAAAGTTACTCACAGACGGGATACAAAGGTTTTTTTTCAATACATGAAAGAAAATATGATTTGAGAGATATTTGGAAATTTACTGTTCAAAAAGCTAAGAAAGGGATTAAAAGGAGGTGTATTTCTATTATTGGGGTTAACTTGTGGAACAATGCTGATATACAGTTAAGAATGAGTAATTCGCTTTTGGTTTTTAAGAAAATGGTTTGTAAAGCTATTTTTGAAAACTACAAGGGTGAATAATACTGTTTTTTTTGTGCTATTTTCTTTTAGAATACTGTTTTAGAGTCTTAATTTTTGTTAAGAATATAGGACAGGCATATATAAGCATTATGCTTCAGTCTGTACCCTTTCAGTCACTGTAAAATCAAATATTGTTAAATGATGGTGTATATTGTATTGTGTGAGATGATGACTGAATAAACGACTACTACTAAATGCCACACAGCATGATGTCACACACTGTGAGGTAGGGCTGGGCGATAAAACGATAACGATAACTATCGCGATAAATTATTTCCTCGAAATAAACATGAAACGTGGTCGCAAAGTTTCGATATATCGATTTTCCAAGCTTGGATATGAGCACACGCACTAACAACCAATCGGTGAAGGAGATGGCCGATAGAGGAAGGAGACCCGGAAGGAGGTAGGACTCGGTAAACAAGGCTGGCTATGGCTAATTAGCTTGCACGCCGCTATTTCACAGGTTACCTGCCGAGTTGGTGTGTGTTTTGAATTCTGAGGGTAACTGTTATAGTAGTGTGGGGTATACGGTGGACGTCGTTGCAATGAATTGGGCGGAACAGAGTATTTTAGGGTAATTTTTTAGTACATTGTCATGAAATACTCCGCTTGGAAACGAGGCTGGCTATGGCTAATTAGCTTGCACACCGCTATTTCACAGGTTACCTGCCGAGTTGGTGTGTGTTTTGAATTCTGAGGGTAACTGTTATAGTAGTGTGGGGTATACGGTGGACGTCGTTGCAATGAATTGGGCTGAACAGAGTATTTTAGGGTCATTTTTGAGTCATGAGATACTCCGCTTGAGATACTCCGCTCTGCTAACGTGCGCGGACTGATGACGACATCAATTCGACTCTCGAGACATTCACAGCAGCAAAACAAGTCAGCCCGCGTATCGGCGCCGGGCATAATAAGTTAATTAAACTTGACAGACATTATATCGACGATAATTATCGATATCGAGTTATATGAAAATAATTTTATAATTTTATCGCGATAACGTTTTTGGTCATATCGCCCAGCCCTACTGTGAGGCATGAATGACTGGGGAATGGGGAGGGAGGTACAAGAATGGGGTGGGGGGTCACACACCATAAATGTTAGTTTCATAATGACATTATCACGGTAACATATTGAGACAGAATGCATGCAGTGGAGGGA
>NC_140168.1:136323619-136433619 GCF_963971535.1 Notolepis coatsorum
ATCAGAGACATATACTTCAACCTGCCCACTATACCAAGACATCAGAGACATATCCTCAACCTGCCCACTATACCAAGACATCAGAGACATATACTTCAACCTGCCCACTGTACCAAGACATCAGAGACATATACTTCAACCTGCCCACTATACCAAGACATCAGAGACATATACTCAACCTGCCCACTATACCAAGACATCAGAGACATATACTTCCCACAAATTGCAAACACCCAAAGAGACTTTGAAAACATGGACAATAACTCAAAACTCCCATACCTACTGGGAGAAATACAAGAATGTGCAAACACAGCAGCAAGATTTGTGAGCTGCTGTGACAAGAAAAGGACATCCAACGGAATACAACCACCATAAAGACTGTCAATCACACAAAACATTCCTTCTCTGTACTGTACTGATTTCTTCTGATTTCTCTGTTTGACTGTTTTGTAAACGTATGTTTCCCATGTCAATAAAGCCCATTTGAATTGAATTGAATTGAATTGAGAGAGAGACACACACACACAGAGAGAGAGACAGATAGAGAGACAGAGAGACAGAGAGAGAGAGAGACACAGATAGAGAGAGACACACACAGAGACACAGAGATAGAGAGACACAGAGAGAGAGAGAGACACACACACACACACACACACACACACACACACAGATAGATACAGAGAGTGAGAGAGAGAGAGCGAGAGAGATTGTCCGTACTGATTGTCTCAGTTGATTGTCCGTACTGTTATTACTAATATTATGATATTTTATTGCTTAATATATATGTTATTGTTTGTATGTTGAACTTGCTTTGGCAATAAGTATGTTAATATTTCATGCCAATAAAGCCTATTTGAATTGAATTGAATTGAGAGAGGCCTGTCTGCAGCAGTCCTTTATCCAGGCCAAGCAGAGAGAGAGAGAGCTTGGAGGTCAAACCCCCGTGAGGATCATTCCACAGCAGCACGTCTCAGGGAGCTCACTCCACTCCAGCCGCTTCAAAGGGTTAAACGGGGGGTCGGTGCCCAGAGACGTAGTGGTTAAGACCCCCACCTCTGGAGACACAGGTAGCCCCGCTGGCCTGGGATTAGAACCCCGTCAGAACATTCTCTCTTTATGCTCTGCGTCCCTCTCAGCCCTCCATTTACTTCAGTTTCATTTCATTTTCATTTATTTATTTCAAACCATGCAACCTATACAATACAAGACAACCACAAAACAGTACAATAACCACCACAAAACAATAGACAACAGTAACAACAGACACCACTTAATGGTTTGAAAAGGAAAAACTTCAATAAAGAAAGAAACATTAAAGAGAGAGACACAGAGAGAGAGAGAGAGGGACACAGAGAGAGAGAACAGAGAGAGAGACAGATAGAGTGACAGAGAGAGAGACAGAGAGAGTGACGGAGAGAGACAGATAGAGAGACAGAGAGAGATAGAGAGAGAGAGAGGGACACAGAGAGAGAGACAGATAGAGAGACAGACAGATAGAGAGAGAAACAGAGAGAGTGCTATATTACTTGTTCAAATAAGTGTCAAATAGCTCTACATTCCAACAGCCATCACTGATATAGAGTGTCTGGTCAGTAACATGGATCTCCCAGTCCCTCCACTCTGCAGTAAACAGCCATCACTGATATAGAGTGTCTGGTCAGTAACACGGGTCTCCCAGTCCCTCCGCTCTGCAGTAAACAGCCATCACTGATATAGTGTCTGGTCAGTAACATGGGTCTCCCAGTCCCTCCATTCTGCAGTAAACAGCCATCACTGATATAGAGTGTCTGGTCAGTAACATGGGTCTCCCAGTCCCTCCACTCTGCAGTAAACAGTCATCACTGATATAGAGTGTCTGGTCAGTAACACGGGTCTCCCAGTCCCTCCGCTCTGCAGTAAACAGTAGGGGTGGGAATCACCAGTTTCATCATGATACGATACGATATCGATTCTTTGGACAACGATACGATATTTGCCGATATCACAAAGTCTCTCACGATACAATACGATACGATTAGATTCAGGTGCCTGCGATCGATATGAGATGAGTAACATTTAGATCAACAAAAAAAAGGTAATGAAAATATCATTTGACATTTGTATTTTTGAGCTCTTCCAGACATTTAAAGGAAATCAATCTATTGTTTTTAATACAAATAGACCTCCTGTTCACTGTAAAGTGCCACGTTTTTAATATATTGAGCTTTAAACTTTAAGCTACATTTTTTGGAACTCAAAACTCACAACCTCCCTCTCCCAAACCGTTCCTACAACAATTTGTTGATGTTGCATGATCATGTATAGGCCTACATTTATTATGTATTATATTGTTTATGTTTAAATAACATTTAAACATCAAACTCCTCTGACCTCATCTGGTCTTTCCAAAGACGCGTGCACACACACACACAGAAAGGGAGAATGCTATGCTGTAACATCTACACACACAGAGCTACTGCTGTTGTTCTTGGGCGGATATGAGACTCGCCACAGGATTTTCAAAATAAGAGTATCGATATGAATCGATCTTATTACATCGCATCGATCCGATTCGATTGTTGATAATTACATCGATGTATCGATCTGGATCGATGTATCGTCCCACCCCTAGTAAACAGACATCACTGATATATTGTCTGGTCAGTAACATGGGGCTCCCAGTCCCTCCACTCTGCAGTAAACAGTCATCACTGATATAGACTGTCTGGTCAGTAACATGGGTCTCCCAGTCCCTCCGCTCTGCAGTAAACAGCCATCACTGATATAGAGTGTCTGGTCAGTAACATGGGTCTCCCAGTCCCTCCTGCTCTGCAGTAAACAGCCATCACTGATATAGAGTGTCTGGTCAGTAACATGGGTCTCCCAGTCCCTCCTGCTCTGCAGTAAACAGTCATCACTGATATAGAGTGTCTGGTCAGTAACATGGGTCTCCCAGTCCCTCCGCTCTGCAGTAAACAGTCATCACTGATATAGAGTGTCAGGTCAGTAACATGGGTCTCCCAGTCCCTCCGCTCTGCAGTAAACAGCCATCACTGATATAGAGTGTCTGGTCAGTAACATGGGTCTCCCAGTCCCTCCTGCTCTGCAGTAAACAGTCATCACTGATATAGAGTGGCAGGTCAGTAACATGGGTCTCCCAGTCCCTCCGCTCTGCAGTAAACACAATATACATTTTCTGGTATCACTTCCCACTGTGTCCAATTAGGAGAGAGAACACTAGATAGTTTCTTACTTCTTTCAAGAAATCTTGCCACGCCAAGTTTCTGGTCGATTATTTTTACTGGTTTCAAGGACATTCGTTTTTTATTTCTTATTTTTGTCAGACCACATTTTTGCAGTGTGGAGATCTCTCTCCTGATTGGATAACGTGGGGAAGGGATACCAGAAAATGTATGTTGTGTTTACTGCAGAGCAGGAGGGACTGGGAGACCCATGTCACCGACCAGACACTCTGTCTGTCCAAATGTAGAGCTATTATTTTAACATGTAGACCACTTATTTTAACAAAGAAAACACCACTTACAGCACCTTTAAAGGGAGTGGGCTGCAGACTCTCCTTTTGTCTTTGTTTTAAAGAGGCACTTCTACACTTGAAGTGGGTAATGTTTGCGGGATGGTGGCTGTTGTTGTTGTAGATGCTGGACGTGTCTCCTGTTTGTTTTGCTCTATTCTCTGCTTTGGCCACGTTAACCCCCTGGTGTTCAGCCAACCTCGAAGGTCAAACAGTGGAACGCGGCCGCTTGGGCAAGCGGTAACAAAAGGGGGGGGGGGGGGGATTCTGGGAAGGGAACGGCGAGGACTCAGGCAATTAGTCCGTGTTAATGAGCGCCGCGGAATGCAGCTCAGCCGGTCCGCGGAGGCTAGCCGGGGCGTACCCCTAAAGAGATAATCCCTAGACCTGCTTACTGTCTTCTACTATCACTCTGCACTCTTCCCACTACACTAGTGTGTCATTCTTTACTACTACTGTATGCACCCAAGTTTCAGCACTGTTGTTGGGATGAACATTGTTACTCTGTTAAAGAGTTGTACCCTTCCTGCTGACTTGTTGTACAGAACTTGTAAGACCACCGATGGGGGGGGGGGGGGGGGGTATAGTGAAGTAGGAAGGAAAGAGTCTAGGTGGGAGGGAAGGGTGAAAATATAGTGAGAGAGAGAGTGAGAGAGAGAGAGAGAGAGAGAGAGAGATACAGTATCTGTACTGATCTCTGTTTGATTTAGTTTGGCTTTTGGATATGTAAACGTACGTTTCTCATGTCAATAAATCCCCTTTGAATTGAATTTAAATTAAGAAGAGAGAGATAGAGAGTGAGAGAGAGAGAGAGAGAGAGTGAGAGAGTGAGAGAGAGAGAGAGAGAGAGAGAGAGAGAGAGAGAGAGAGAGAGAGAGAGAGAGAGAGAGAGAGAGAGAGAGAGAGAGAGAGAGAGAGAGGGAGAGAGAGAGATTGTGTGCCTCTCCTAGGTCATTTGTTTTAAGTGCCTTTTAAAGGTTAACCTACTGGAACATACAGACCTTCATTGGGCAGTAATTGTTGGCTGAAGGAGCTCACGGGGGAAAGAAAAACAACATTGGGCTGATGTTCAACCTCGCCGTCGACTCCGCCGACCTAATCAATAACCCGGCCCTGACCCCCGACCTACGACCCAGAGTGTGAAACCTGACCCCTCAAACCAGAGCCGTGGCAATTAACAACCACTTAGACTGAGCCATCCATTTATGGTAGTTTGACACCCAGCAGGCCTGGTCTCTCTCTGTGTCTCTCTCTCCCTCTCTCTCTCTCTCTCTCTCTCTCTCTCTCTCTCTCTCTCTCTCTCTCTCTCTCTCTCTCTCTCTCTCTCTCTCTCTCTCTCTCTCTCTCTCTCTCTCTCTCGCTCTCTCTCTCTCTCTCTCTCTCACGCTGAAGGTGGGGGAGACACAGAGCAGCCAGTGAGACAGTGACGGAGAGGAGGGGGGGTGTTTGATTTGGACCCTGAGTGACGGAGAGGAGGGCGGTGTTTGATTTGGACCCTGAGTGACGGAGGGGAGGGCGGTGTTTGATTTGGACCCTGAGTGACGGAGAGGAGGGGGGTGTTTGATTTGGACCCTGAGTGACGGAGAGGAGGGCGGTGTTTGATTTGGACCCTGAGTGACGGAGAGGAGGGGGGTGTTTGATTTGGACCCTGAGTGACGGAGAGGAGGGCGGTGTTTGATTTGGACCCTGAGTGACGGAGAGGAGGGGGGTGTTTGATTTGGACCCTGAGTGACGGAGAGGAGGGGGGTGTTTGATTTGGACCCTGAGTGACGGAGAGGAGGGCGGTGTTTGATTTGGACCCTGAGTGACGGAGAGGAGGGGGGGTGTTTGATTTGGACCCTGAGTGACGGAGAGGAGGGGGGTGTTTGATTTGGACCCTGAGTGACGGAGAGGAGGGGCGGTGTTTGATTTGGACCCTGAGTGACGGAGAGGAGGGGGGGTGTTTGATTTGGACCCTGAGTGACGGAGAGGAGGGGGGGTGTTTGTGGGATTGAATTACATCTCCAGTGATTCTGATCAGATTTTGAAAAGGCAGATAATACGGTAACGACAGTAGCAATGTGTCGCGCCCGGACACGCCGCTATTGATCTGCCCGCTCGCACTTAAGATAGCGGCTCCGCTCCGCCTGATGAAGAAGCGCAGACCCCCACAGCCCCCTGCCATGGTGTGGACACTTTGGGCAAGGATGCGTGGGGTGCCATCGTGATTGAGTATTGATGAACCAGTGACCTCATCCGTGGGGGGGGGGGGGGGGGTGGGTGGAATCACGCAGAGCTGATTAGAGATGTGTTTGTTCCCCTGGGTCGTGCTGTGAGAGGTGGCCTTAATAGGATCTGATGTTTTTTTGGCCCAGGGCTGCACTCTCTGCCGAGCGTTGCCAGGAAACTGATAGCGGTAACTTGTGTCATAACTTGTGTGAAGTTGTTGTTACAGCAGCCTGTTACAGTGTCTTATACAGCACTATATACGTGTTATAGACCAGGGCGGCCGGGTAGCGCAGCGGACTAAGCGTCTGTCTACCACCGCATAGACAGTGGGATCGAATCCGGCTGTCAGCGTTGCCTTCGGCTTGGCCGGCCGTCATACACGCGGTCTTCGGTGCCGGAAACTAAACCACGGCCAGAGAGCGTGAGCCATGGCCTCATCTGGAGGAGAAACACCTGGAAACCTTCCTTTTTTTTTCTGGTGCCAAACGTTGTGAGTAGGGATGCTCGATATTGGCTTTTTTACCGATACCGATATACCGATATTGTCCAACTCTTAATTTCTGATACCGATATCAACCGATACCGATATATGCAGGGTTCCCCCCCCCAAAAAATGGAATAATTTCAGGTAATTAACATTACATATCTCTTGTTGTGGAATTAACACAACATTATGCATACTTTTGACAATAAATAAAATCAGAATTTGTTCTTACGTGCTTGCCTGGGTAAATAAAGGTTATAGAAATGTGAAAAAGAAAAAAAAAATTATATATTTTTTTGAAAACCGATACCGATATTTTCCGATATCACATTTTAATGCCGATATCGGCCGATAATATCGGTAGGCCGATAATATCGGACATCCCTAGTTGTGAGTCACCTGAGACACTGAGACACTGAGACACTGAGACGCTGAGACGCTGAGACACTGAGACACAGAGACACTGAGGACACTGAGACACTGAGACACAGAGACACTGAGACGCTGAGACACAGAGACACTGAGACAAAGAGACACTGAGACACAGAGACGCTGAGACACTGAGACACAGAGACGCTGAGACAGAGAGACACTGAGACGCTGAGACACAGAGACACAGAGACGCTGAGACACTGAGACACAGAGACGCTGAGACAGAGAGACACAGAGACGCTGAGACAGAGAGACACTGAGACGCTGAGACACAGATACACTGAGACACAGAGGCGCTGAGACACAGATACACTGAGACACTGAGACACAGAGACACAGAGACGCTGAGACAGAGAGACACTGAGACACTGAGACACTAAGACACAGAGACACAGAGACTGAGACACAGAGACTCTGAGACACAGAGACACAGAGACACTGAGACTCTGAGACACAGAGACACTGAGGACACAGATACGCTGATACGCTGACACACAGAGACTCTGAGACGCTGAGACGCTGAGACACAGAGACACTGAGACACTGAGACACAGACACAGAGACACAGAGACTGAGACGCTGAGACGCAGAGACGCTGAGACACTGAGACGCAGAGACACAGACACTGAGACGCTGAGACACTGAGACACTGAGACACAGAGACACTGAGACACAGATACTGAGACACTGAGACACAGAGACACTGAGACACAGAGACACAGAGACACAGAGACACAGAGACTGAGACACTGAGACACTGAGACACTGAGACACAGAGACACAGAGACACTGAGACTCTGAGACACTGAGACACAGAGACTGAGACACTGAGACACAGAGACGCTGATACGCTGAGACACTGAGACACAGAGACACAGAGACACTGAGACTCTGAGACACTGAGACACAGAGACACAGAGACAGAGACTGAGACACAGAGACGCTGAGACGCTGAGACGCTGAGATGCTGAGACACAGAGACACTGAGATTCTGAGACACTGAGACACAGAGACACAGAGACTGAGACACTGAGACACTGAGACACAGAGACACTGAGACTCTGAGACATTGAGACACAGAGACACAGAGACTGAGACACTGAGACACTGAGACACAGAGACACTGAGACACAGAGACACTGAGACGCTGAGACGCTGAGACACAGATACACTGAGACACAGAGACGCTGAGACAGAGAGACACTGAGGACACAGAGACACTGAGACACTGAGACACTGAGATGCTGAGACACAGAGACACTGAGACACTGAGACACTGAGACACAGAGACGCTGAGACAGAGAGACACTGAGGACACAGAGACACTGAGACACTGAGACACAGAGACACTGAGATGCTGAGACACAGAGACACTGAGACACTGAGACACAGAGACACTGAGACACAGAGACACAGAGACACTGAGACACTGAGGCACTGAGACACAGAGACGCTGAGACGCTGAGACACTGAGACACAGAGACACAGAGACACAGAGACACAGAGACACTGAGGACGCTGAGACGCTGAGACGCTGAGACACAGAGACACTGAGACACTGAGACACAGAGACACAGAGACTGAGACGCTGAGACAGAGAGACACTGAGGACACAGAGACACTGAGACACTGAGACACAGAGACACTGAGATGCTGAGACACAGAGACACTGAGACACTGAGACACAGAGACACTGAGACACAGAGACACAGAGACACTGAGACACTGAGGCACTGAGACACAGAGACGCTGAGACGCTGAGACACTGAGACACAGAGACACAGAGACACAGAGACACAGAGACACAGAGACACTGAGGACGCTGAGACGCTGAGACGCTGAGACACAGAGACACTGAGACACTGAGACACTGAGACACAGAGACACAGAGACACTGAGGACGCTGAGACGCTGAGACGCTGAGACACAGAGACACTGAGACACTGAGACACAGAGACACAGAGACTGAGACACTGAGACACAGAGACACTGAGACACTGAGGACACAGAGACGCTGATACGCTGAGACGCTGAGACACTGAGACACAGACACAGAGACACAGAGACTGAGACGCTGAGACGCTGAGACACTGAGACACTGAGACGCAGAGACACAGAGACGCTGAGACGCTGATACGCTGAGACGCTGAGACACTGAGACACTGAGACACTGAGACACAGAGACTGAGACACTGAGACACAGAGACACTGAGACGCTGAGACGCTGAGACGCTGAGACACAGAGACACTGAGACTCTGAGACACTGAGACACTGAGACACTGAGGACACAGAGACGCTGAGACGCTGAGACACTGAGACACTGAGACACAGAGACACAGAGACTGAGACACTGAGACACAGAGACACTGAGGACACAGATACGCTGAGACGCTGAGACACTGAGACACAGACACAGAGACACAGAGACTGAGACGCTGAGACGCTGAGACACAGAGACACTGAGACACTGAGACACAGAGACACTGAGACGCTGAGACACAGAGACACTGAGACAAAGAGACACTGAGACGCTGATACACTGAGACGCTGAGACACTGAGACACAGACACAGAGACACAGAGACTGAGACGCTGAGACACTGAGACACTGAGACACTGAGACGCAGAGACACAGAGACGCTGAGACGCTGAGACACTGAGACACTGAGACACTGAGACACAGACACTGAGACACAGAGACACTGAGACACTGAGACGCTGAGACGCTGAGACACTGAGGACACTGAGACACTGAGACACTGAGACACAGAGACACTGAGACGCTGAGACACAGAGACACTGAGACAAAGAGACACTGAGACACAGAGACGCTGAGACACTGAGACACAGAGACGCTGAGACAGAGAGACACTGAGACGCTGAGACACAGAGACACAGAGACGCTGAGACAGAGAGACACAGAGATGCTGAGACAGAGAGACACTGAGACGCTGAGACACAGATACACTGAGACACAGAGACGCTGAGACACAGATACACTGAGACACTGAGACACAGAGACACAGAGACGCTGAGACAGAGAGACACTGAGACACTGAGACACTAAGACACAGAGACACAGAGACTGAGACACAGAGACTCTGAGACACAGAGACACAGAGACACTGAGACTCTGAGACACAGAGACACTGAGGACACAGATACGCTGATACGCTGACACACAGAGACTCTGAGACGCTGAGACACAGAGACACTGAGACACAGACACAGAGACACAGAGACTGAGACGCTGAGACGCAGAGACGCTGAGACACTGAGACACTGAGACGCAGAGACACAGACACTGAGACGCTGAGACACTGAGACACTGAGACACAGAGACACTGAGACACAGATACTGAGACACTGAGACACTGAGACACAGAGACACTGAGACACAGAGACACAGAGACACAGAGACTGAGACACTGAGACACTGAGACACAGAGACACTGAGACTCTGAGACACTGAGACACAGAGACACAGAGACTGAGACACTGA
This sequence comes from Notolepis coatsorum, assembly GCF_963971535.1. NCBI lineage: Eukaryota > Metazoa > Chordata > Actinopteri > Aulopiformes > Paralepididae > Notolepis > Notolepis coatsorum. The sequence goes on from NC_140168.1 coordinate 136,333,757, forward strand.
GACACAGAGACGCTGATACGCTGAGACACTGAGACACAGAGACACAGAGACACTGAGACTCTGAGACACTGAGACACAGAGACACAGAGACAGAGACTGAGACACAGAGACACTGAGACGCTGAGACGCTGAGATGCTGAGACACAGAGACACTGAGATTCTGAGACACTGAGACACAGAGACACAGAGACTGAGACACTGAGACACAGAGACACTGAGACTCTGAGACATTGAGACACAGAGACACAGAGACTGAGACACTGAGACACTGAGACACAGAGACACTGAGACACAGAGACACTGAGACGCTGAGACGCTGAGACACAGATACACTGAGACACAGAGACACAGATACGCTGAGACAGAGAGACACTGAGGACACAGAGACACTGAGACACTGAGACACAGAGACACTGAGATGCTGAGACACAGAGACACTGAGACACTGAGACACAGAGACACAGAGACGCTGAGACAGAGAGACACTGAGGACACAGAGACACTGAGACACTGAGACACTGAGACACAGAGACACTGAGATGCTGAGACACAGAGACACTGAGACACTGAGACACTGAGACACAGAGACACTGAGACACAGAGACACAGAGACACTGAGACACTGAGGCACTGAGGAACAGAGACGCTGAGACACTGAGACACAGAGACACAGAGACACAGAGACACAGAGACACAGAGACACTGAGACACTGAGACACTGAGGGCACAGAGACGCTGAGACGCTGAGACACAGAGACACTGAGACACTGAGACACAGAGACACAGAGACTGAGACACTGAGACACAGAGACACTGAGACACTGAGGACACAGAGACGCTGATACGCTGAGACGCTGAGACACTGAGACACAGACACAGAGACACAGAGACTGAGACGCTGAGACACTGAGACGCAGAGACACAGAGACGCTGAGACGCTGAGACACTGAGGGCACAGAGACGCTGAGACGCTGAGACACAGAGACACTGAGACACTGAGACACAGAGACACAGAGACTGAGACACTGAGACACAGAGACACTGAGACACTGAGGACACAGAGACGCTGATACGCTGAGACGCTGAGACACTGAGACACAGACACAGAGACACAGAGACTGAGACGCTGAGACGCTGAGACACTGAGACGCAGAGACACAGAGACGCTGAGACGCTGAGACACTGAGACACTGAGACACTGAGACACAGAGACTGAGACACTGAGACACAGAGACACTGAGACACTGAGACGCTGAGACAGAGAGACACTGAGGACACAGAGACACTGAGACACTGAGACACAGAGACACTGAGATGCTGAGACACAGAGACACTGAGACACTGAGACACAGAGACACTGAGACACAGAGACACAGAGACACTGAGACACTGAGGCACTGAGACACAGAGACGCTGAGACGCTGAGACACAGAGACACAGAGACACAGAGACACAGAGACACAGAGACACAGAGACACAGAGACACTGAGGACGCTGAGACGCTGAGACGCTGAGACACAGAGACACTGAGACACTGAGACACAGAGACACAGAGACTGAGACGCTGAGACAGAGAGACACTGAGGACACAGAGACACTGAGACACTGAGACACAGAGACACTGAGATGCTGAGACACAGAGACACTGAGACACTGAGACACAGAGACACTGAGACACAGAGACACAGAGACACTGAGACACTGAGGCACTGAGACACAGAGACGCTGAGACGCTGAGACACTGAGACACAGAGACACAGAGACACAGAGACACAGAGACACAGAGACACAGAGACACTGAGGACGCTGAGACGCTGAGACGCTGAGACACAGAGACACTGAGACACTGAGACACTGAGACACAGAGACACAGAGACACAGAGACACTGAGGACGCTGAGACGCTGAGACGCTGAGACACAGAGACACTGAGACACTGAGACACAGAGACACAGAGACTGAGACACTGAGACACAGAGACACTGAGACACTGAGGACACAGAGACGCTGATACGCTGAGACGCTGAGACACTGAGACACAGACACAGAGACACAGAGACTGAGACGCTGAGACGCTGAGACGCTGAGACACTGAGACGCAGAGACACAGAGACGCTGAGACGCTGATACGCTGAGACGCTGAGACACTGAGACACTGAGACACTGAGACACTGAGACACAGAGACACTGAGACGCTGAGACGCTGAGACGCTGAGACACAGAGACACTGAGACTCTGAGACACTGAGACACTGAGACACTGAGGACACAGAGACGCTGAGACGCTGAGACACTGAGACACTGAGACACAGAGACACAGAGACTGAGACACTGAGACACAGAGACACTGAGACACTGAGGACACAGATACGCTGAGACGCTGAGACACTGAGACACAGACACAGAGACACAGAGACTGAGACGCTGAGACGCTGAGACACAGAGACACTGAGACACTGAGACACTGAGACACAGAGACACTGAGACGCTGAGACACAGAGACACTGAGACAAAGAGACACTGAGACGCTGATACACTGAGACGCTGAGACACTGAGACACAGACACAGAGACTGAGACGCTGAGACACTGAGACACTGAGACACTGAGACGCAGAGACACAGAGACGCTGAGACGCTGAGACACTGAGACACTGAGACACTGAGACACAGACACTGAGACACAGAGACACTGAGACACTGAGACGCTGAGACGCTGAGACACTGAGGACACTGAGACACTGAGACACTGAGACACAGAGACACTGAGACGCTGAGACACAGAGACACTGAGACAAAGAGACACTGAGACACAGAGACGCTGAGACACTGAGACACAGAGACGCTGAGACAGAGAGACACTGAGACGCTGAGACACAGAGACACAGAGACGCTGAGACAGAGAGACACAGAGACGCTGAGACAGAGAGACACTGAGACGCTGAGACACAGATACACTGAGACACAGAGACGCTGAGACACAGATACACTGAGACACTGAGACACAGAGACACAGAGACGCTGAGACAGAGAGACACTGAGACACTGAGACACTAAGACACAGAGACACAGAGACTGAGACACTGAGACACTGAGACACTGAGACACAGAGACACAGAGACACAGAGACACTGAGGACGCTGAGACGCTGAGACGCTGAGACACAGAGACACTGAGACACTGAGACACAGAGACACAGAGACTGAGACACTGAGACACAGAGACACTGAGACACTGAGGACACAGAGACGCTGATACGCTGAGACGCTGAGACACTGAGACACAGACACAGAGACACAGAGACTGAGACGCTGAGACGCTGAGACGCTGAGACACTGAGACGCAGAGACACAGAGACGCTGAGACGCTGATACGCTGAGACGCTGAGACACTGAGACACTGAGACACTGAGACACTGAGACACAGAGACACTGAGACGCTGAGACGCTGAGACGCTGAGACACAGAGACACTGAGACTCTGAGACACTGAGACACTGAGACACTGAGGACACAGAGACGCTGAGACGCTGAGACACTGAGACACTGAGACACAGAGACACAGAGACTGAGACACTGAGACACAGAGACACTGAGACACTGAGGACACAGATACGCTGAGACGCTGAGACACTGAGACACAGACACAGAGACACAGAGACTGAGACGCTGAGACGCTGAGACACAGAGACACTGAGACACTGAGACACTGAGACACAGAGACACTGAGACGCTGAGACACAGAGACACTGAGACAAAGAGACACTGAGACGCTGATACACTGAGACGCTGAGACACTGAGACACAGACACAGAGACTGAGACGCTGAGACACTGAGACACTGAGACACTGAGACGCAGAGACACAGAGACGCTGAGACGCTGAGACACTGAGACACTGAGACACTGAGACACAGACACTGAGACACAGAGACACTGAGACACTGAGACGCTGAGACGCTGAGACACTGAGGACACTGAGACACTGAGACACTGAGACACAGAGACACTGAGACGCTGAGACACAGAGACACTGAGACAAAGAGACACTGAGACACAGAGACGCTGAGACACTGAGACACAGAGACGCTGAGACAGAGAGACACTGAGACGCTGAGACACAGAGACACAGAGACGCTGAGACAGAGAGACACAGAGACGCTGAGACAGAGAGACACTGAGACGCTGAGACACAGATACACTGAGACACAGAGACGCTGAGACACAGATACACTGAGACACTGAGACACAGAGACACAGAGACGCTGAGACAGAGAGACACTGAGACACTGAGACACTAAGACACAGAGACACAGAGACTGAGACACAGAGACTCTGAGACACAGAGACACAGAGACACAGAGACACTGAGACTCTGAGACACAGAGACACTGAGGACACAGATACGCTGATACGCTGACACACAGAGACTCTGAGACGCTGAGACACAGAGACACTGAGACACAGACACAGAGACACAGAGACTGAGACGCTGAGACGCAGAGACGCTGAGACACTGAGACACTGAGACGCAGAGACACAGACACTGAGACGCTGAGACACTGAGACACTGAGACACAGAGACACTGAGACACAGATACTGAGACACTGAGACACTGAGACACAGAGACACTGAGACACAGAGACACAGAGACACAGAGACTGAGACACTGAGACACTGAGACACAGAGACACTGAGACTCTGAGACACTGAGACACAGAGACTGAGACACTGAGACACAGAGACGCTGATACGCTGAGACACTGAGACACAGAGACACAGAGACACTGAGACTCTGAGACACTGAGACACAGAGACACAGAGACAGAGACTGAGACACAGAGACACTGAGACGCTGAGACGCTGAGATGCTGAGACACAGAGACACTGAGATTCTGAGACACTGAGACACAGAGACACAGAGACTGAGACACTGAGACACAGAGACACTGAGACTCTGAGACATTGAGACACAGAGACACAGAGACTGAGACACTGAGACACTGAGACACAGAGACACTGAGACACAGAGACACTGAGACGCTGAGACGCTGAGACACAGATACACTGAGACACAGAGACACAGATACGCTGAGACAGAGAGACACTGAGGACACAGAGACACTGAGACACTGAGACACAGAGACACTGAGATGCTGAGACACAGAGACACTGAGACACTGAGACACAGAGACACAGAGACGCTGAGACAGAGAGACACTGAGGACACAGAGACACTGAGACACTGAGACACAGAGACACTGAGATGCTGAGACACAGAGACACTGAGACACTGAGACACTGAGACACAGAGACACTGAGACACAGAGACACAGAGACACTGAGACACTGAGGCACTGAGGAACAGAGACGCTGAGACACTGAGACACAGAGACACAGAGACACAGAGACACAGAGACACTGAGACACTGAGACACTGAGGGCACAGAGACGCTGAGACGCTGAGACACAGAGACACTGAGACACTGAGACACAGAGACACAGAGACTGAGACACTGAGACACAGAGACACTGAGACACTGAGGACACAGAGACGCTGATACGCTGAGACGCTGAGACACTGAGACACAGACACAGAGACACAGAGACTGAGACGCTGAGACACTGAGACGCAGAGACACAGAGACGCTGAGACGCTGAGACACTGAGGGCACAGAGACGCTGAGACGCTGAGACACAGAGACACTGAGACACTGAGACACAGAGACACAGAGACTGAGACACTGAGACACAGAGACACTGAGACACTGAGGACACAGAGACGCTGATACGCTGAGACGCTGAGACACTGAGACACAGACACAGAGACACAGAGACTGAGACGCTGAGACGCTGAGACACTGAGACGCAGAGACACAGAGACGCTGAGACGCTGAGACACTGAGACACTGAGACACTGAGACACAGAGACTGAGACACTGAGACACAGAGACACTGAGACACTGAGACGCTGAGACGCTTAGACACAGAGACACTGAGACTCTGAGACACTGAGACACAGAGACACAGAGACTCTGAGACACAGAGACACTGAGACACTGAGACACAGAGACACAGACACAGAGACACAGAGACTGAGACGCTGAGACACTGAGACACTGAGACGCAGAGACACAGAGACGCTGAGACGCTGAGACGCTGAGACACAGAGACTGAGACACTGAGACACAGAGACACTGAGACGCTGAGACGCTGAGACACAGAGACACTGAGACTCTGAGACACTGAGACACAGAGACACAGAGACTGAGACACTGAGACACTGAGACACAGAGACACAGAGACACTGAGACTCTGAGACACTGAGACACTGAGACACAGAGACACAGAGACTGAGACACAGAGACACAGACACAGAGACTGAGACGCTGAGACACTGAGACGCAGAGACACAGAGACACTGAGACGCTGAGACACTGAGACACTGAGACACAGAGACACTGAGACACAGAGACACTGAGACGCTGAGACACAGAGACACTGAGACTCTGAGACACTGAGACACAGAGACTCTGAGACGCTGAGACACAGAGACACTGAGACGCAGAGACACAGAGACGCTGAGACGCTGAGACGCTGAGACGCTGAGACGCTGAGACACAGAGACTGAGACACTGAGACACAGAGACGCTGAGACGCTGAGACGCTGAGACACAGAGACACTGAGACTCTGAGACACTGAGACACAGAGACACAGAGACACAGAGACTGAGACACTGAGACACAGAGACACAGAGACACTGAGACTCAGAGACTCAGAGACACTGAGACACAGAGACACAGAGACACTGAGACGCTGAGACGCTGAGACACAGAGACACTGAGACACTGAGACACAGAGACACAGAGACTGAGACACTGAGACACTGAGACTCTGAGACACAGAGACACTGAGACACTGAGGACACAGAGACGCTGATACGCTGAGACGCTGAGACACTGAGACACAGACACAGAGACACAGAGACTGAGACGCTGAGACGCTGAGACACTGAGACACTGAGACGCAGAGACGCAGAGACGCTGAGATGCTGAAACGCTGAGACGCTGAGACACTGAGACACTGAGACACAGAGACTGAGACGCTGAGACGCTGAGACGCTGAGACACAGAGACACTGAGACACTGAGACACTGAGACACAGAGACACAGAGACACTGAGACACTGAGACACAGAAACACAGACACAGAGACACAGAGACTGAGACGCTGAGACACTGAGACACTGAGACGCAGAGACACAGAGACACTGAGACGCTGAGACGCTGAGACGCTGAGACACAGAGACTGAGACGCTGAGACACAGAGACACTGAGACTCTGAGACACTGAGACACAGAGACACAGAGACTGAGACACTGAGACACTGAGACACAGAGACACAGAGACACTGAGACTCTGAGACACTGAGACACTGAGACACAGAGACACAGAGACTGAGACACAGAGACACAGACACAGAGACTGAGACGCTGAGACGCTGAGACACTGAGACGCAGAGACACTGAGACGCTGAGACACTGAGACACTGAGACACTGAGACACAGAGACACTGAGACACAGAGACACTGAGACGCTGAGACACAGAGACACTGAGACTCTGAGACACTGAGACACAGAGACACAGAGACTGAGACACTGAGACACTGAGACTCTGAGACACAGAGACACTGAGACACTGAGGACACAGAGACGCTGATACGCTGAGACGCTGAGACACTGAGACACAGACACAGAGACACAGAGACTGAGACGCTGAGACGCTGAGACACTGAGACACTGAGACGCAGAGACGCAGAGACGCTGAGATGCTGAAACGCTGAGACGCTGAGACACTGAGACACTGAGACACAGAGACTGAGACGCTGAGACGCTGAGACGCTGAGACACAGAGACACTGAGACACTGAGACACAGAGACACAGAGACACTGAGACACTGAGACACAGAAACACAGACACAGAGACACAGAGACTGAGACGCTGAGACACTGAGACACTGAGACGCAGAGACACAGAGACACTGAGACGCTGAGACGCTGAGACGCTGAGACACAGAGACTGAGACGCTGAGACACAGAGACACTGAGACTCTGAGACACTGAGACACAGAGACACAGAGACTGAGACACTGAGACACTGAGACACAGAGACACAGATACACTGAGACTCTGAGACACTGAGACACTGAGACACAGAGACACAGAGACTGAGACACAGAGACACAGACACAGAGACTGAGACGCTGAGACGCTGAGACACTGAGACGCAGAGACACTGAGACGCTGAGACACTGAGACACTGAGACACTGAGACACAGAGACACTGAGACACAGAGACACTGAGACGCTGAGACACAGAGACACTGAGACTCTGAGACACTGAGACACAGAGACACAGAGACACTGAGACACAGAGACTGAGACGCTGAGACACTGAGACACTGAGACGCAGAGACACAGAGACACTGAGACGCTGAGACGCTGAGACGCTGAGACGCTGAGACACAGAGACTGAGACACTGAGACACTGAGACGCTGAGACGCTGAGACGCTGAGACACAGAGACACTGAGACTCTGAGACACTGAGACACAGAGACACAGAGACTGAGACACTGAGACACTGAGACACAGAGACACAGAGACACAGAGACACAGAGACACTGAGACTCAGAGACACAGAGACACAGAGACACAGACGCTGAGACGCTGAGACACAGAGACACTGAGACACTGAGACTGAGACACTGAGACACTGAGACGCTGAGACGCTGAGACGCTGAGACACAGAGACACTGAGACTCTGAGACACTGAGACACAGAGACACAGAGACACAGAGACTCTGAGACACTGAGACGCTGAGACGCTGAGACACAGAGACACTGAGACTCTGAGACACTGAGACACAGAGACACAGAGACTGAGACACTGAGACACTGAGACACAGAGACACAGAGACACAGAGACACTGAGACTCAGAGACACTGAGACACAGAGACACAGAGACACAGACACTGAGACGCTGAGACACAGAGACACTGAGACACTGAGAGACTGAGACACTGAGACACAGAGACACTGAGACACTGAGGACACAGAGACGCTGATACGCTGAGACGCTGAGACACTGAGACACAGACACAGAGACACAGAGACTGAGACGCTGAGACGCTGAGACACTGAGACACTGAGACGCAGAGACACAGAGACGCTGAGACGCTGAGACGCTGAGACGCTGAGACACTGAGACACTGAGACACAGAGACTGAGACACTGAGACACTGAGACGCTGAGACGCTGAGACACAGAGACACAGAGACACAGAGACACAGAGACACAGAGACACAGAGACACAGACACAGAGACACAGAGACACAGAGACTGAGACGCTGAGACACTGAGATGCAGAGACACATAGACACTGAGACGCTGAGACACAGAGACTGAGACACAGAGACACTGAGACACTGAGACGCTGAGACACAGAGACACAGAGACTGAGACACTGAGACACAGAGACACAGAGACTGAGACACAGAGACACAGACACAGAGACACAGAGACTGAGACGCTGAGACGCTGAGACACTGAGACGCAGAGACACAGAGACACTGAGACGCTGAGACGCTGAGACACTGAGACACTGAGACACAGAGACTGAGACACAGAGACACTGAGACGCTGATACAGTGAGACACAGAGACACTGAGACTCTGAGACACTGAGACACAGAGACACAGAGACTCTGAGACGCTGAGACACAGAGACACTGAGACACAGAGACACAGAGACTGAGACGCTGAGACACTGAGACGCAGAGACACAGAGACACCGAGACGCTGAGACGCTGAGACACAGAGACTGAGACACTGAGACACAGAGACGCAGAGATGCTGAGACGCTGAGACACAGAGACACTGAGACTCTGAGACACTGAGACACAGAGACACAGAGACTGAGACACTGAGACACTGAGACACAGAGACACAGAGACACAGAGACACTGAGACTCAGAGACACTGAGACACTGAGACACAGAGACACAGACACAGAGACACAGAGACTGAGACGCTGAGACGCTGAGACACTGAGACGCAGAGACACAGAGACACTGAGACGCTGAGATTCTGAGACGCTGAGACACAGAGACTGAGACACTGAGACACAGAGACACTGAGATGCTGAGACGCTGAGACACAGAGACACTGAGACTCTGAGACACTGAGACACAGAGACACAGAGACTGAGACACTGAGACACTGAGACACAGAGACACAGAGACACTGAGACTCTGAGACACAGAGACACAGAGACTGAGACACAGACACAGAGACACAGAGACTGAGACGCTGAGACGCTGAGACACTGAGACGCAGAGACACAGAGACACTGAGACGCTGAAACACTGAGACACTGAGCCACAGAGACTGAGACACTGAGACACAGAGACACTGAGACGCTGAGACGCTGAGACACAGAGACACTGAGACTGAGACACTGAGACACAGAGACTCTGAGACGCTGAGACACAGAGACACTGAGACACTGAGACACAGAGACTGAGACGCTGAGACACTGAGACACTGAGACGCAGAGACACAGAGACACTGAGACGCTGAGACACAGAGACTGAGACACTGAGACACAGAGACACTGAGACGCTGAGACACAGAGACTCTGAGACACTGAGACACAGAGACACTGAGACACAGAGACACAGAGACACAGAGACACTGAGACACTGAGACACTGAGACACAGAGACACAGAGACACAGAGACACAGACACTGAGACACTGAGACACTGAGACACTGAGACACTGAGACACAGAGACACAGAGACACTGAGACACAGATACACTGAGGACACAGAGACACTGAGACACTGAGACACTGAGATGCTGAGACATAGAGACACTGAGGACACTGAGGACACAGAGACACTGAGACACTGAGACACTGAGACACTGAGATGCTGAGACACAGAGACACTGAGGACACTGAGGACACTGAGACACAGAGACGCTGAGACGCTGAGACACTGAGACACTGAGGACACTGAGGACACAGAGACACAGAGACACAGAGACACAGAGACACTGAGACACTGAGACACAGATACGCTGAGACGCTGAGACACTGAGACACAGAGACACAGAGACACAGAGACACTGAGACACTGATACACAGAGACACTGAGACACTGAGGACACAGAGACGCTGAGACGCTGAGACACTGAGACACTGAGACACAGAGACACAGAGACACAGAGACACTGAGACTCTGAGACACTGAGACACAGAGACACAGAGACTGAGACACAGAGACACTGAGACACTGAGACGCTGAGACGCTGAGACACTGAGACACTGAGACACAGACACAGATACACAGAGACTGAGACGCTGAGACACTGAGACACTGAGACGCAGAGACACAGAGACGCTGATACGCTGAGACACAGAGACACAGAGACACAGAGACTGAGACACTGAGACACAGAGACACAGAGACACAGAGACACTGAGACACAGAGACGCTGAGACAATGAGACACTGAGACACTGAGACACAGAGACACTGAGACACAGAGACACAGAGACACTGAGAGACTGAGACACTGAGTCACAGAGACGCAGAGACACAGAGACGCTGAGACGCTGAGACACTGAGACACTGAGACACAGAGACGCTGAGACACTGAGACACTGAGACACAGAGACAGAGACAGAGACGCTGAGACGCAGAGACACTGAGACACTGAGACGCTGAGACACTGAGACACTGAGACACAGATACACAGAGACACTGAGACTCTGAGACACTGAGACACAGAGACATAGAGACTGAGACACTGAGACACTGAGACACTGAGACTGAGACACTGAGACACTGAGACACTGAGACTGAGACACTGAGACAGAGACACAGAGACACTGAGACACAGAGACGCTGAGACGCAGAGACACTGAGACTGAGACACTGAGACACAGAGACGCTGAGACGCAGAGACACAGAGACGCTGAGACGCTGAGACACTGAGACACTGAGACACAGAGACGCTGAGACACTGAGACACAGAGACAGAGACAGAGACGCTGAGACGCAGAGACACTGAGACACTGAGACGCTGAGACACAGATACACAGAGACACTGAGACTCTGAGACACTGAGACACAGAGACACAGAGACTGAGACACTGAGACACAGAGACACTGAGACGCTGAGACGCTGAGACGCTGAGACACAGAGACTCTGAGACACTGAGACACAGAGACACAGAGACTGAGACACTGAGACACAGAGACACAGAGACTGAGACACTGAGACACTGAGACACAGAGACACTGAGACACAGAGACACTGAGACGCTGAGACGCTGAGACACAGATACACTGAGACACAGAGACACAGATACGCTGAGACAGAGAGACACTGAGGACACAGAGACACTGAGACTCTGAGACACTGAGACACAGAGACACAGAGACTGAGACACTGAGACACAGAGACACTGAGACACAGAGACACAGAGACTCTGAGACACTGAGACACTGAGACACAGAGACTGAGACACTGAGACTCTGAGACACTGAGACACAGAGACTGAGACACTGAGACACTGAGACTCTGAGACACTGAGACACAGAGACACTGAGACTCTGAGACACAGAGACACAGACACAGAGACTGAGACGCTGAGACACTGAGACGCTGAGACACTGAGACTGAGACACTGAGACACAGAGACGCTGAGACGCAGAGACACAGAGACACTGAGACTGAGACACAGAGACGCTGAGACGCAGAGACACAGAGACGCTGAGACACTGAGACACAGAGACGCTGAGACACTGAGACACTGAGACACAGAGACAGAGACAGAGACGCAGAGACACTGAGACACTGAGACGCTGAGACACAGATACACAGAGACACTGAGACGCTGAGACGCTGAGACACAGAGACACTGAGACGCAGAGACACAGAGACACTGATACGCTGAGACAGAGAGACACTGAGGACACAGAGACACTGAGACACTGAGACACAGAGACACTGAGATGCTGAGACACAGAGACACTGAGACACTGAGACACAGAGACACAGAGACGCTGAGACAGAGAGACACTGAGGACACAGAGACACTGAGACACTGAGACACAGAGACACTGAGATGCTGAGACACAGAGACACTGAGACACTGAGACACTGAGACACAGAGACACTGAGACACAGAGACACAGAGACACTGAGACACTGAGGCACTGAGGAACAGAGACGCTGAGACACTGAGACACAGAGACACAGAGACACAGAGACACAGAGACACTGAGACACTGAGACACTGAGGGCACAGAGACGCTGAGACGCTGAGACACAGAGACACTGAGACACTGAGACACAGAGACACAGAGACTGAGACACTGAGACACAGAGACACTGAGACACTGAGGACACAGAGACGCTGATACGCTGAGACGCTGAGACACTGAGACACAGACACAGAGACACAGAGACTGAGACGCTGAGACACTGAGACGCAGAGACACAGAGACGCTGAGACGCTGAGACACTGAGGGCACAGAGACGCTGAGACGCTGAGACACAGAGACACTGAGACACTGAGACACAGAGACACAGAGACTGAGACACTGAGACACAGAGACACTGAGACACTGAGGACACAGAGACGCTGATACGCTGAGACGCTGAGACACTGAGACACAGACACAGAGACACAGAGACTGAGACGCTGAGACGCTGAGACACTGAGACGCAGAGACACAGAGACGCTGAGACGCTGAGACACTGAGACACTGAGACACTGAGACACAGAGACTGAGACACTGAGACACAGAGACACTGAGACACTGAGACGCTGAGACGCTTAGACACAGAGACACTGAGACTCTGAGACACTGAGACACAGAGACACAGAGACTCTGAGACACAGAGACACTGAGACACTGAGACACAGAGACACAGACACAGAGACACAGAGACTGAGACGCTGAGACACTGAGACACTGAGACGCAGAGACACAGAGACGCTGAGACGCTGAGACGCTGAGACACAGAGACTGAGACACTGAGACACAGAGACACTGAGACGCTGAGACGCTGAGACACAGAGACACTGAGACTCTGAGACACTGAGACACAGAGACACAGAGACTGAGACACTGAGACACTGAGACACAGAGACACAGAGACACTGAGACTCTGAGACACTGAGACACTGAGACACAGAGACACAGAGACTGAGACACAGAGACACAGACACAGAGACTGAGACGCTGAGACACTGAGACGCAGAGACACAGAGACACTGAGACGCTGAGACACTGAGACACTGAGACACAGAGACACTGAGACACAGAGACACTGAGACGCTGAGACACAGAGACACTGAGACTCTGAGACACTGAGACACAGAGACTCTGAGACGCTGAGACACAGAGACACTGAGACGCAGAGACACAGAGACGCTGAGACGCTGAGACGCTGAGACGCTGAGACGCTGAGACACAGAGACTGAGACACTGAGACACAGAGACGCTGAGACGCTGAGACGCTGAGACACAGAGACACTGAGACTCTGAGACACTGAGACACAGAGACACAGAGACACAGAGACTGAGACACTGAGACACAGAGACACAGAGACACTGAGACTCAGAGACTCAGAGACACTGAGACACAGAGACACAGAGACACTGAGACGCTGAGACGCTGAGACACAGAGACACTGAGACACTGAGACACAGAGACACAGAGACTGAGACACTGAGACACTGAGACTCTGAGACACAGAGACACTGAGACACTGAGGACACAGAGACGCTGATACGCTGAGACGCTGAGACACTGAGACACAGACACAGAGACACAGAGACTGAGACGCTGAGACGCTGAGACACTGAGACACTGAGACGCAGAGACGCAGAGACGCTGAGATGCTGAAACGCTGAGACGCTGAGACACTGAGACACTGAGACACAGAGACTGAGACGCTGAGACGCTGAGACGCTGAGACACAGAGACACTGAGACACTGAGACACTGAGACACAGAGACACAGAGACACTGAGACACTGAGACACAGAAACACAGACACAGAGACACAGAGACTGAGACGCTGAGACACTGAGACACTGAGACGCAGAGACACAGAGACACTGAGACGCTGAGACGCTGAGACGCTGAGACACAGAGACTGAGACGCTGAGACACAGAGACACTGAGACTCTGAGACACTGAGACACAGAGACACAGAGACTGAGACACTGAGACACTGAGACACAGAGACACAGAGACACTGAGACTCTGAGACACTGAGACACTGAGACACAGAGACACAGAGACTGAGACACAGAGACACAGACACAGAGACTGAGACGCTGAGACGCTGAGACACTGAGACGCAGAGACACTGAGACGCTGAGACACTGAGACACTGAGACACTGAGACACAGAGACACTGAGACACAGAGACACTGAGACGCTGAGACACAGAGACACTGAGACTCTGAGACACTGAGACACAGAGACACAGAGACTGAGACACTGAGACACTGAGACTCTGAGACACAGAGACACTGAGACACTGAGGACACAGAGACGCTGATACGCTGAGACGCTGAGACACTGAGACACAGACACAGAGACACAGAGACTGAGACGCTGAGACGCTGAGACACTGAGACACTGAGACGCAGAGACGCAGAGACGCTGAGATGCTGAAACGCTGAGACGCTGAGACACTGAGACACTGAGACACAGAGACTGAGACGCTGAGACGCTGAGACGCTGAGACACAGAGACACTGAGACACTGAGACACAGAGACACAGAGACACTGAGACACTGAGACACAGAAACACAGACACAGAGACACAGAGACTGAGACGCTGAGACACTGAGACACTGAGACGCAGAGACACAGAGACACTGAGACGCTGAGACGCTGAGACGCTGAGACACAGAGACTGAGACGCTGAGACACAGAGACACTGAGACTCTGAGACACTGAGACACAGAGACACAGAGACTGAGACACTGAGACACTGAGACACAGAGACACAGATACACTGAGACTCTGAGACACTGAGACACTGAGACACAGAGACACAGAGACTGAGACACAGAGACACAGACACAGAGACTGAGACGCTGAGACGCTGAGACACTGAGACGCAGAGACACTGAGACGCTGAGACACTGAGACACTGAGACACTGAGACACAGAGACACTGAGACACAGAGACACTGAGACGCTGAGACACAGAGACACTGAGACTCTGAGACACTGAGACACAGAGACACAGAGACACTGAGACACAGAGACTGAGACGCTGAGACACTGAGACACTGAGACGCAGAGACACAGAGACACTGAGACGCTGAGACGCTGAGACGCTGAGACGCTGAGACACAGAGACTGAGACACTGAGACACTGAGACGCTGAGACGCTGAGACGCTGAGACACAGAGACACTGAGACTCTGAGACACTGAGACACAGAGACACAGAGACTGAGACACTGAGACACTGAGACACAGAGACACAGAGACACAGAGACACAGAGACACTGAGACTCAGAGACACAGAGACACAGAGACACAGACGCTGAGACGCTGAGACACAGAGACACTGAGACACTGAGACTGAGACACTGAGACACTGAGACGCTGAGACGCTGAGACGCTGAGACACAGAGACACTGAGACTCTGAGACACTGAGACACAGAGACACAGAGACACAGAGACTCTGAGACACTGAGACGCTGAGACGCTGAGACACAGAGACACTGAGACTCTGAGACACTGAGACACAGAGACACAGAGACTGAGACACTGAGACACTGAGACACAGAGACACAGAGACACAGAGACACTGAGACTCAGAGACACTGAGACACAGAGACACAGAGACACAGACACTGAGACGCTGAGACACAGAGACACTGAGACACTGAGAGACTGAGACACTGAGACACAGAGACACTGAGACACTGAGGACACAGAGACGCTGATACGCTGAGACGCTGAGACACTGAGACACAGACACAGAGACACAGAGACTGAGACGCTGAGACGCTGAGACACTGAGACACTGAGACGCAGAGACACAGAGACGCTGAGACGCTGAGACGCTGAGACGCTGAGACACTGAGACACTGAGACACAGAGACTGAGACACTGAGACACTGAGACGCTGAGACGCTGAGACACAGAGACACAGAGACACAGAGACACAGAGACACAGAGACACAGAGACACAGACACAGAGACACAGAGACACAGAGACTGAGACGCTGAGACACTGAGATGCAGAGACACATAGACACTGAGACGCTGAGACACAGAGACTGAGACACAGAGACACTGAGACACTGAGACGCTGAGACACAGAGACACAGAGACTGAGACACTGAGACACAGAGACACAGAGACTGAGACACAGAGACACAGACACAGAGACACAGAGACTGAGACGCTGAGACGCTGAGACACTGAGACGCAGAGACACAGAGACACTGAGACGCTGAGACGCTGAGACACTGAGACACTGAGACACAGAGACTGAGACACAGAGACACTGAGACGCTGATACAGTGAGACACAGAGACACTGAGACTCTGAGACACTGAGACACAGAGACACAGAGACTCTGAGACGCTGAGACACAGAGACACTGAGACACAGAGACACAGAGACTGAGACGCTGAGACACTGAGACGCAGAGACACAGAGACACCGAGACGCTGAGACGCTGAGACACAGAGACTGAGACACTGAGACACAGAGACGCAGAGATGCTGAGACGCTGAGACACAGAGACACTGAGACTCTGAGACACTGAGACACAGAGACACAGAGACTGAGACACTGAGACACTGAGACACAGAGACACAGAGACACAGAGACACTGAGACTCAGAGACACTGAGACACTGAGACACAGAGACACAGACACAGAGACACAGAGACTGAGACGCTGAGACGCTGAGACACTGAGACGCAGAGACACAGAGACACTGAGACGCTGAGATTCTGAGACGCTGAGACACAGAGACTGAGACACTGAGACACAGAGACACTGAGATGCTGAGACGCTGAGACACAGAGACACTGAGACTCTGAGACACTGAGACACAGAGACACAGAGACTGAGACACTGAGACACTGAGACACAGAGACACAGAGACACTGAGACTCTGAGACACAGAGACACAGAGACTGAGACACAGACACAGAGACACAGAGACTGAGACGCTGAGACGCTGAGACACTGAGACGCAGAGACACAGAGACACTGAGACGCTGAAACACTGAGACACTGAGCCACAGAGACTGAGACACTGAGACACAGAGACACTGAGACGCTGAGACGCTGAGACACAGAGACACTGAGACTGAGACACTGAGACACAGAGACTCTGAGACGCTGAGACACAGAGACACTGAGACACTGAGACACAGAGACTGAGACGCTGAGACACTGAGACACTGAGACGCAGAGACACAGAGACACTGAGACGCTGAGACACAGAGACTGAGACACTGAGACACAGAGACACTGAGACGCTGAGACACAGAGACTCTGAGACACTGAGACACAGAGACACTGAGACACAGAGACACAGAGACACAGAGACACTGAGACACTGAGACACTGAGACACAGAGACACAGAGACACAGAGACACAGACACTGAGACACTGAGACACTGAGACACTGAGACACTGAGACACAGAGACACAGAGACACTGAGACACAGATACACTGAGGACACAGAGACACTGAGACACTGAGACACTGAGATGCTGAGACATAGAGACACTGAGGACACTGAGGACACAGAGACACTGAGACACTGAGACACTGAGACACTGAGATGCTGAGACACAGAGACACTGAGGACACTGAGGACACTGAGACACAGAGACGCTGAGACGCTGAGACACTGAGACACTGAGGACACTGAGGACACAGAGACACAGAGACACAGAGACACAGAGACACTGAGACACTGAGACACAGATACGCTGAGACGCTGAGACACTGAGACACAGAGACACAGAGACACAGAGACACTGAGACACTGATACACAGAGACACTGAGACACTGAGGACACAGAGACGCTGAGACGCTGAGACACTGAGACACTGAGACACAGAGACACAGAGACACAGAGACACTGAGACTCTGAGACACTGAGACACAGAGACACAGAGACTGAGACACAGAGACACTGAGACACTGAGACGCTGAGACGCTGAGACACTGAGACACTGAGACACAGACACAGATACACAGAGACTGAGACGCTGAGACACTGAGACACTGAGACGCAGAGACACAGAGACGCTGATACGCTGAGACACAGAGACACAGAGACACAGAGACTGAGACACTGAGACACAGAGACACAGAGACACAGAGACACTGAGACACAGAGACGCTGAGACAATGAGACACTGAGACACTGAGACACAGAGACACTGAGACACAGAGACACAGAGACACTGAGAGACTGAGACACTGAGTCACAGAGACGCAGAGACACAGAGACGCTGAGACGCTGAGACACTGAGACACTGAGACACAGAGACGCTGAGACACTGAGACACTGAGACACAGAGACAGAGACAGAGACGCTGAGACGCAGAGACACTGAGACACTGAGACGCTGAGACACTGAGACACTGAGACACAGATACACAGAGACACTGAGACTCTGAGACACTGAGACACAGAGACATAGAGACTGAGACACTGAGACACTGAGACACTGAGACTGAGACACTGAGACACTGAGACACTGAGACTGAGACACTGAGACAGAGACACAGAGACACTGAGACACAGAGACGCTGAGACGCAGAGACACTGAGACTGAGACACTGAGACACAGAGACGCTGAGACGCAGAGACACAGAGACGCTGAGACGCTGAGACACTGAGACACTGAGACACAGAGACGCTGAGACACTGAGACACAGAGACAGAGACAGAGACGCTGAGACGCAGAGACACTGAGACACTGAGACGCTGAGACACAGATACACAGAGACACTGAGACTCTGAGACACTGAGACACAGAGACACAGAGACTGAGACACTGAGACACAGAGACACTGAGACGCTGAGACGCTGAGACGCTGAGACACAGAGACTCTGAGACACTGAGACACAGAGACACAGAGACTGAGACACTGAGACACAGAGACACAGAGACTGAGACACTGAGACACTGAGACACAGAGACACTGAGACACAGAGACACTGAGACGCTGAGACGCTGAGACACAGATACACTGAGACACAGAGACACAGATACGCTGAGACAGAGAGACACTGAGGACACAGAGACACTGAGACTCTGAGACACTGAGACACAGAGACACAGAGACTGAGACACTGAGACACAGAGACACTGAGACACAGAGACACAGAGACTCTGAGACACTGAGACACTGAGACACAGAGACTGAGACACTGAGACTCTGAGACACTGAGACACAGAGACTGAGACACTGAGACACTGAGACTCTGAGACACTGAGACACAGAGACACTGAGACTCTGAGACACAGAGACACAGACACAGAGACTGAGACGCTGAGACACTGAGACGCTGAGACACTGAGACTGAGACACTGAGACACAGAGACGCTGAGACGCAGAGACACAGAGACACTGAGACTGAGACACAGAGACGCTGAGACGCAGAGACACAGAGACGCTGAGACACTGAGACACAGAGACGCTGAGACACTGAGACACTGAGACACAGAGACAGAGACAGAGACGCAGAGACACTGAGACACTGAGACGCTGAGACACAGATACACAGAGACACTGAGACGCTGAGACGCTGAGACACAGAGACACTGAGACGCAGAGACACAGAGACACTGAGACTGAGACACTGAGACACAGAGACGCTGAGATGCAGAGACACAGAGACGCTGAGACACTGAGACACAGAGACGCTGAGACACTGAGACACTGAGACACAGAGACAGAGACAGAGACGCAGAGACACTGAGACACTGAGACGCTGAGACACAGATACACTGAGACGCTGAGACGCTGAGACGCTGAGACACAGAGACTCTGAGACACTGAGACACAGAGACACAGAGACTGAGACACTGAGACACAGAGACACAGAGACACTGAGACTCTGAGACACTGAGACACAGAGACTGAGACACTGAGACACTGAGACACTGAGACTGAGACACTGAGACACTGAGACACTGAGACTGAGACACTGAGACACAGAGACACAGAGACACTGAGACACAGAGACGCTGAGACGCAGAGACACTGAGACTGAGACACTGAGACACAGAGACGCTGAGACGCAGAGACACAGAGACGCTGAGACGCTGAGACACTGAGACACTGAGACACAGAGACGCTGAGACACTGAGACACTGAGACACAGAGACAGAGACAGAGACGCTGAGACGCAGAGACACTGAGACACTGAGACGCTGAGACACAGATACACAGAGACACTGAGACTCTGAGACACTGAGACACAGAGACACAGAGACTGAGACACTGAGACACAGAGACACTGAGACGCTGAGACGCTGAGACACAGAGACTCTGAGACACAGAGACACAGAGACTGAGACACAGAGACACAGAGACACAGAGACTGAGACACTGAGACACTGAGACACAGAGACACTGAGACACAGAGACACTGAGACGCTGAGACGCTGAGACACAGATACACTGAGACACAGAGACACAGATACGCTGAGACAGAGAGACACTGAGGACACAGAGACACTGAGACACTGAGACACAGAGACACTGAGATGCTGAGACACAGAGACACTGAGACACTGAGACACAGAGACACAGAGACGCTGAGACAGAGAGACACTGATGACACAGAGACACTGAGACACTGAGACACAGAGACACTGAGATGCTGAGACACAGAGACACTGAGACACTGAGACACTGAGACACAGAGACACAGAGACACAGAGACACAGAGACACTGAGACACTGAGGCACTGAGACACAGAGACGCTGAGACACAGAGACACAGAGACACAGAGACACAGAGACACTGAGACACTGAGGGCACAGAGACGCTGAGACGCTGAGACACAGAGACACTGAGACACTGAGACACAGAGACACAGAGACTGAGACACTGAGACACAGAGACACTGAGACACTGAGGACACAGAGACGCTGATACGCTGAGACGCTGAGACACTGAGACACAGACACAGAGACACAGAGACTGAGACGCTGAGACGCTGAGACACTGAGACGCAGAGACACAGAGCCGCTGAGACGCTGATACGCTGAGACACTGAGACACTGAGACACTGAGACACAGAGACTGAGACACTGAGACACTGAGACACAGAGACACTGAGACACTGAGACGCTGAGACGCTTAGACACAGAGACACTGAGACTCTGAGACACTGAGACACAGAGACACAGAGACACAGAGACTCTGAGACGCTGAGACACAGAGACACTGAGACACTGAGACACAGAGACACAGAGACTGAGACGCTGAGACACTGAGACACTGAGACGCAGAGACACAGAGACACTGAGACGCTGAGACGCTGAGACACAGAGACTGAGACACTGAGACACAGAGACACTGATACGCTGAGACGCTGAGACACAGAGACACTGAGACTCTGAGACACTGAGACACAGAGACACAGAGACTGAGACACTGAGACACAGAGACACAGAGACACTGAGACTCTGAGACACTGAGACACTGAGACACAGAGACACAGAGACACAGAGACTGAGACACAGAGACACAGACACAGAGACTGAGACGCTGAGACACTGAGACGCAGAGACACAGAGACACTGAGACGCTGAGACACTGAGACACTGAGACACAGAGACACTGAGACACAGAGACACTGAGACGCTGAGACACAGAGACACTGAGACTCTGAGACACTGAGACACAGAGACTCTGAGACGCTGAGACACAGAGACACTGAGACACTGAGACACAGAGACACAGAGACTGAGACGCTGAGACACTGAGACACTGAGACGCAGAGACAGAGACGCTGAGACGCTGAGACGCTGAGACGCTGAGACACAGAGACTGAGACACAGAGACACTGAGACGCTGAGACACAGAGACACTGAGACTCTGAGACACTGAGACACAGAGACACAGAGACTGAGACACTGAGACACTGAGACACAGAGACACAGAGACACAGAGACACTGAGACTCAGAGACTCAGAGACACTGAGACACAGAGACACAGAGACACAGACACTGAGACGCTGAGACACAGAGACACTGAGACACTGAGACACTGAGACACAGAGACACAGAGACTGAGACACTGAGACTCTGAGACACAGAGACACTGAGACACTGAGGACACAGAGACGCTGATACGCTGAGACGCTGAGACACTGAGACACAGACACAGAGACACAGAGACTGAGACGCTGAGACGCTGAGACGCTGAGACACTGAGACACTGAGACGCAGAGACGCAGAGACGCTGAGACGCTGAGACGCTGAGACACTGAGACACTGAGACACTGAGACACTGAGACGCTGAGACACTGAGACACTGAGACACAGAGACACTGAGACACTGAGACACAGAGACACTGAGACACAGAGACACTGAGACACAGAGACACAGAGACACAGACACAGAGACTGAGACGCTGAGACACTGAGACGCAGAGACACAGATACGCTGAGACGCTGAGACACAGAGACACTGAGACACTGAGACACTGAGACACAGAGACACAGAGACTGAGACACTGAGACACTGAGACACAGAGACACAGAGACACTGAGACTCTGAGACTCTGAGACACTGAGACACAGAGACACAGAGACTGAGACACAGAGACACAGACACAGAGACTGAGACGCTGAGACGCTGAGACACTGAGACGCAGAGACACTGAGACGCTGAGACGCTGAGACACTGAGACACTGAGACACTGAGACACTGAGACACAGAGACACTGAGACGCTGAGACACTGAGACTCTGAGACACTGAGACACTGAGACTCTGAGACACTGAGACACTGAGACACAGAGACACAGAGACTGAGACACAGAGACACAGACACAGAGACTGAGACGCTGAGACGCTGAGACACTGAGACGCAGAGACACTGAGACGCTGAGACGCTGAGACACTGAGACACTGAGACACTGAGACACTGAGACACAGAGACACTGAGACGCTGAGACACTGAGACTCTGAGACACTGAGACACAGAGACTCTGAGACGCTGAGACACAGAGACACTGAGACACTGAGACACAGAGACACAGAGACTGAGACGCTGAGACACTGAGACGCAGAGACACAGAGACACTGAGACGCTGAGACGCTGAGACACTGAGACACAGAGACTGAGACACTGAGACGCTGAGACGCTGAGACGCTGAGACACAGAGACACTGAGACACTGAGACTGAGACACTGAGACACTGAGACACTGAGACGCTGAGACGCTGAGACACAGAGACACTGAGACTCTGAGACACTGAGACACAGAGACTCTGAGACACAGAGACACTGAGACGCTGAGACACAGAGACACTGAGACTCTGAGACACTGAGACTCTGAGACTGAGACACTGAGACACTGAGACACAGAGACACAGAGACACAGAGACACTGAGACTCAGAGACACTGAGACACTGAGACACAGAGACACAGACACTGAGACGCTGAGACGCTGAGACACAGAGACACTGAGACACTGAGAGACTGAGACACAGAGACACAGAGACACTGAGACACTGACGACACAGAGACGCTGATACGCTGAGACGCTGAGACACTGAGACACAGACACAGAGACACAGAGACTGAGACGCTGAGACACTGAGACACTGAGACGCAGAGACACAGAGACGCTGAGACGCTGAGACGCTGAGACGCTGAGACACTGAGACACTGAGACACAGAGACTGAGACACTGAGACACTGAGACGCTGAGACGCTGAGACACAGAGACACTGAGACTCTGAGACACAGAGACACAGAGACACAGAGACACAGACACAGAGACACAGAGACACAGAGACTGAGACGCTGAGACACTGAGACGCAGAGACACTGAGACGCTGAGACGCTGAGACACAGAGACTGAGACACAGAGACACTGAGACGCTGAGACACAGAGACACTGAGACTCTGAGACACTGAGACACAGAGACACAGAGACTGAGACACTGAGACACAGAGACACAGAGACACAGAGACTGAGACACAGAGACACAGACACAGAGACACAGAGACTGAGACGCTGAGACGCTGAGACACTGAGACGCAGAGACACAGAGACGCTGAGACGCTGAGACACTGAGACACTGAGACACAGAGACTGAGACACAGAGACACTGAGACGCTGATACACTGAGACACAGAGACACTGAGACACTGAGACACTGAGACACAGAGACACTGAGACACAGAGACACAGAGACACAGACACAGAGACACAGAGACTGAGACGCTGAGACACTGAGACACTGAGACGCAGATACACTGAGACGCTGAGACGCTGAGACACAGAGACTGAGACGCTGAGACGCTGAGACACAGAGACACTGAGACTCTGAGACACTGAGACACAGAGACACATAGACTGAGACACTGAGACACTGAGACACAGAGACACAGAGACACTGAGACTCTGAGACACTGAGACACTGAGACACAGAGACACAGAGACTGAGACACAGAGACACAGACACAGAGACTGAGACGCTGAGACGCTGAGACACTGAGACGCAGAGACACTGAGACGCTGAGACGCTGAGACACTGAGACACTGAGACACTGAGACACTGAGACACAGAGACACTGAGACGCTGAGACCCTGAGACACTGAGACACAGAGACTCTGAGACGCTGAGACACTGAGACACTGAGACACAGAGACACAGAGACTGAGACGCTGAGACACTGAGACGCAGAGACACAGAGACACTGAGACGCTGAGACGCTGAGACGCTGAGACACAGAGACTGAGACACTGAGACGCTGAGACGCTGAGACACAGAGACACAGAGACACTGAGACACTGAGACTGAGACACTGAGACACTGAGACACTGAGACGCTGAGACGCTGAGACACAGAGACACTGAGACTCTGAGACACTGAGACACAGAGACTCTGAGACACAGAGACACTGAGACGCTGAGACACAGAGACACTGAGACTCTGAGACACAGAGACACAGAGACTGAGACACTGAGACACTGAGACACAGAGACACAGAGACACAGAGACACTGAGACTCAGAGACACTGAGACACAGAGACACAGAGACACAGACACTGAGACGCTGAGACGCTGAGACACAGAGACACTGAGAGACTGAGACACAGAGACACAGAGACACTGAGACACTGACGACACAGAGACGCTGATACGCTGAGACGCTGAGACACTGAGACACAGACACAGAGACACAGAGACTGAGACGCTGAGACGCTGAGACACTGAGACACTGAGATGCAGAGACACAGAGACGCTGAGACGCTGAGACGCTGAGACGCTGAGACACTGAGACACTGAGACACAGAGACTGAGACACTGAGACACTGAGACGCTGAGACACAGAGACACTGAGACTCTGAGACACAGAGACACAGAGACACTGAGACACTGAGACACAGAGACACAGACACAGAGACACAGAGACTGAGACGCTGAGACACTGAGACGCAGAGACACATAGACACTGAGACGCTGAGACGCTGAGACACAGAGACTGAGACACAGAGACACTGAGACGCTGAGACACAGAGACACTGAGACTCTGAGACACTGAGACACAGAGACACAGAGACTGAGACACTGAGACACAGAGACACAGAGAGACTGAGACACAGAGACACAGACACAGAGACACAGAGACTGAGACGCTGAGACGCTGAGACACTGAGACGCAGAGACACAGAGACGCTGAGACGCTGAGACGCTGAGACACTGAGACACTGAGACACAGAGACTGAGACACAGAGACACTGAGACGCTGATACACTGAGACACAGAGACACTGAGACACTGAGACACTGAGACACAGAGACACAGAGACTCTGAGACGCTGAGACACAGAGACACTGAGACACTGAGACACAGAGACACAGAGACTGAGACGCTGAGACACTGAGACGCAGAGACACAGAGACACCGAGACGCTGAGACGCTGAGACGCTGAGACACAGAGACTGAGACACTGAGACACAGAGACGCTGAGACGCTGAGACGCTGAGACACAGAGACACTGAGACTCTGAGACACTGAGACACAGAGACACAGAGACTGAGACACTGAGACACTGAGACACTGAGACACAGAGACACAGAGACACTGAGACTCAGAGACACTGAGACACAGAGACACAGAGACACAGACACAGAGACACAGAGACTGAGACGCTGAGACACTGAGACGCAGAGACACAGAGACACTGAGACGCTGAGATGCTGAGACGCTGAGACACAGAGACTGAGACACTGAGACACAGAGACACTGAGATGCTGAGACGCTGAGACACAGAGACACTGAGACTCTGAGACACTGAGACACAGAGACACAGAGACTGAGACACTGAGACACTGAGACACTGAGACACAGAGACACTGAGACTCTGAGACTCTGAGACACTGAGACACAGAGACACAGAGACACAGAGACTGAGACACAGACACAGAGACACAGAGACGCTGAGACGCTGAGACACTGAGACGCAGAGACACAGAGACACTGAGACGCTGAGACACTGAGACACTGAGCCACAGAGACTGAGACACTGAGACACAGAGACACTGAGACGCTGAGACGCTGAGACACAGAGACACTGAGACTGAGACACTGAGACACAGAGACTCTGAGACGCTGAGACACAGAGACACTGAGACACTGAGACACAGAGACTGAGACGCTGAGACACTGAGACACTGAGACGCAGAGACACAGAGACACTGAGACGCTGAGACGCTGAGACACGGAGACTGAGACACTGAGACACAGAGACACTGAGACGCTGAGACACAGAGACTCTGAGACACTGAGACACAGAGACACAGAGACTGAGACACTGAGACACTGAGACACAGAGACACAGAGACACAGAGACACTGAGACACTGAGACACAGAGACACAGAGACACAGACACAGAGACACAGAGACACAGAGACTGAGACACAGACACAGAGACACAGAGACGCTGAGACGCTGAGACACTGAGACGCAGAGACACAGAGACACTGAGACGCTGAGACACTGAGACACTGAGCCACAGAGACTGAGACACTGAGACACAGAGACACTGAGACGCTGAGACGCTGAGACACAGAGACACTGAGACTGAGACACTGAGACACAGAGACTCTGAGACGCTGAGACACAGAGACACTGAGACACAGAGACTGAGACGCTGAGACACTGAGACACTGAGACGCAGAGACACAGAGACACTGAGACGCTGAGACGCTGAGACACGGAGACTGAGACACTGAGACACAGAGACACTGAGACGCTGAGACACAGAGACTCTGAGACACTGAGACACAGAGACACAGAGACTGAGACACTGAGACACAGAGACACAGAGACACAGAGACACAGAGACACTGAGACACTGAGACACAGAGACACAGAGACACAGACACTGAGACACTGAGACACTGAGACACAGAGATACTGAGACACAGAGACACAGAGACACTGAGACACAGATACACTGAGGACACAGAGACACTGAGACACTGAGATGCTGAGACATAGAGACACTGAGGACACTGAGGACACAGAGACACTGAGACACTGAGACACTGAGACAATGAGATGCTGAGACACAGAGACACTGAGGACACTGAGGACACTGAGACACAGAGACGCTGAGACACTGAGACACTGAGGACACTGAGGACACTGAGACACTGAGACACAGAGACACAGAGACACAGAGACACAGAGACACAGAGACACTGAGACACAGATACGCTGAGACGCTGAGACACTGAGACACAGAGACACAGAGACACAGAGACACTGAGACACTGAGACACAGAGACACTGAGGACACAGAGACGCTGAGACGCTGAGACGCTGAGACACAGAGACACAGAGACACTGAGACACTGAGACTGAGACACTGAGACACTGAGACACTGAGACGCTGAGACGCTGAGACACAGAGACACTGAGACTCTGAGACACTGAGACACAGAGACTCTGAGACACAGAGACACTGAGACGCTGAGACACAGAGACACTGAGACTCTGAGACACAGAGACACAGAGACTGAGACACTGAGACACTGAGACACAGAGACACAGAGACACAGAGACACTGAGACTCAGAGACACTGAGACACAGAGACACAGAGACACAGACACTGAGACGCTGAGACGCTGAGACACAGAGACACTGAGAGACTGAGACACAGAGACACAGAGACACTGAGACACTGACGACACAGAGACGCTGATACGCTGAGACGCTGAGACACTGAGACACAGACACAGAGACACAGAGACTGAGACGCTGAGACGCTGAGACACTGAGACACTGAGACGCAGAGACACAGAGACGCTGAGACGCTGAGACGCTGAGACGCTGAGACACTGAGACACTGAGACACAGAGACTGAGACACTGAGACACTGAGACGCTGAGACACAGAGACACTGAGACTCTGAGACACAGAGACACAGAGACACTGAGACACTGAGACACAGAGACACAGACACAGAGACACAGAGACTGAGACGCTGAGACACTGAGACGCAGAGACACATAGACACTGAGACGCTGAGACGCTGAGACACAGAGACTGAGACACAGAGACACTGAGACGCTGAGACACAGAGACACTGAGACTCTGAGACACTGAGACACAGAGACACAGAGACTGAGACACTGAGACACAGAGACACAGAGAGACTGAGACACAGAGACACAGACACAGAGACACAGAGACTGAGACGCTGAGACGCTGAGACACTGAGACGCAGAGACACAGAGACGCTGAGACGCTGAGACGCTGAGACACTGAGACACTGAGACACAGAGACTGAGACACAGAGACACTGAGACGCTGATACACTGAGACACAGAGACACTGAGACACTGAGACACTGAGACACAGAGACACAGAGACTCTGAGACGCTGAGACACAGAGACACTGAGACACTGAGACACAGAGACACAGAGACTGAGACGCTGAGACACTGAGACGCAGAGACACAGAGACACCGAGACGCTGAGACGCTGAGACGCTGAGACACAGAGACTGAGACACTGAGACACAGAGACGCTGAGACGCTGAGACGCTGAGACACAGAGACACTGAGACTCTGAGACACTGAGACACAGAGACACAGAGACTGAGACACTGAGACACTGAGACACTGAGACACAGAGACACAGAGACACTGAGACTCAGAGACACTGAGACACAGAGACACAGAGACACAGACACAGAGACACAGAGACTGAGACGCTGAGACACTGAGACGCAGAGACACAGAGACACTGAGACGCTGAGATGCTGAGACGCTGAGACACAGAGACTGAGACACTGAGACACAGAGACACTGAGATGCTGAGACGCTGAGACACAGAGACACTGAGACTCTGAGACACTGAGACACAGAGACACAGAGACTGAGACACTGAGACACTGAGACACAGAGACACAGAGACACTGAGACTCTGAGACTCTGAGACACTGAGACACAGAGACACAGAGACACAGAGACTGAGACACAGACACAGAGACACAGAGACGCTGAGACGCTGAGACACTGAGACGCAGAGACACAGAGACACTGAGACGCTGAGACACTGAGACACTGAGCCACAGAGACTGAGACACTGAGACACAGAGACACTGAGACGCTGAGACGCTGAGACACAGAGACACTGAGACTGAGACACTGAGACACAGAGACTCTGAGACGCTGAGACACAGAGACACTGAGACACTGAGACACAGAGACTGAGACGCTGAGACACTGAGACACTGAGACGCAGAGACACAGAGACACTGAGACGCTGAGACGCTGAGACACGGAGACTGAGACACTGAGACACAGAGACACTGAGACGCTGAGACACAGAGACTCTGAGACACTGAGACACAGAGACACAGAGACTGAGACACTGAGACACTGAGACACAGAGACACAGAGACACAGAGACACTGAGACACTGAGACACAGAGACACAGAGACACAGACACAGAGACACAGAGACACAGAGACTGAGACACAGACACAGAGACACAGAGACGCTGAGACGCTGAGACACTGAGACGCAGAGACACAGAGACACTGAGACGCTGAGACACTGAGACACTGAGCCACAGAGACTGAGACACTGAGACACAGAGACACTGAGACGCTGAGACGCTGAGACACAGAGACACTGAGACTGAGACACTGAGACACAGAGACTCTGAGACGCTGAGACACAGAGACACTGAGACACAGAGACTGAGACGCTGAGACACTGAGACACTGAGACGCAGAGACACAGAGACACTGAGACGCTGAGACGCTGAGACACGGAGACTGAGACACTGAGACACAGAGACACTGAGACGCTGAGACACAGAGACTCTGAGACACTGAGACACAGAGACACAGAGACTGAGACACTGAGACACTGAGACACAGAGACACAGAGACACAGAGACACTGAGACACTGAGACACAGAGACACAGAGACACAGACACTGAGACACTGAGACACTGAGACACAGAGATACTGAGACACAGAGACACAGAGACACTGAGACACAGATACACTGAGGACACAGAGACACTGAGACACTGAGATGCTGAGACATAGAGACACTGAGGACACTGAGGACACAGAGACACTGAGACACTGAGACACTGAGACAATGAGATGCTGAGACACAGAGACACTGAGGACACTGAGGACACTGAGACACAGAGACGCTGAGACACTGAGACACTGAGGACACTGAGGACACTGAGACACTGAGACACAGAGACACAGAGACACAGAGACACAGAGACACAGAGACACTGAGACACAGATACGCTGAGACGCTGAGACACTGAGACACAGAGACACAGAGACACAGAGACACTGAGACACTGAGACACAGAGACACTGAGGACACAGAGACGCTGAGACGCTGAGATGCTGAGACACTGAGACACTGAGACACTGAGATGCTGAGACATAGAGACACTGAGGACACTGAGGACACAGAGACACTGAGACACTGAGACACTGAGACAATGATATGCTGAGACACAGAGACACTGAGGACACTGAGGACACTGAGACACAGAGACGCTGAGATACTGAGACACTGAGGACACTGAGGACACTGAGACACTGAGACACAGAGACACAGAGACACAGAGACACAGAGACACAGAGACACAGAGACACTGAGACACAGATACGCTGAGACACTGAGACACAGAGACACAGAGACACAGAGACACTGAGACACTGAGACACAGAGACACTGAGACACTGAGGACACAGAGACGCTGAGACGCTGAGATGCTGAGACACTGAGACACTGAGACACAGAGACACAGAGACACAGAGACACTGAGACTCTGAGACACTGAGACACAGAGACTGAGACACAGAGACACTGAGACACTGAGACGCTGAGACGCTGAGACACTGAGACACAGAGACACAGACACAGATACACAGAGACTGAGACGCTGAGACACTGAGACACTGAGACACTGAGACGCAGAGACACAGAGACGCTGAGACGCTGAGACACTGAGACACTGAGACACAGAGACACAGAGACTGAGACACTGAGACACAGAGACACTGAGACACAGAGACGCTGAGACAATGAGACAATGAGACACTGAGACACAGAGACACTGAGACACAGAGACACTGAGACACTGAGACTCTGAGACACTGAGACACAGAGACTGAGACACTGAGTCACAGAGACGCTGATACGCAGAGACACAGAGACGCTGAGACGCTGAGACACTGAGACACTGAGACACAGAGACGCTGAGACACTGAGACACTGAGACACAGAGACAGAGACGCTGAGACGCAGAGACACTGAGACACTGAGACGCTGAGACACTGAGACACTGAGACACTGAGACACTGAGACACAGATACACAGAGACACTGAGACACTGAGACACAGAGACTGAGACACTGAGACACAGAGACACTGAGACGCTGAGACGCTGAGACACAGAGACTCTGAGACACTGAGACACAGAGACACTGAGACACAGAGACTCTGAGACACTGAGACACAGAGACTGAGACACTGAGACTCTGAGACACTGAGACACAGAGACTGAGACACTGAGACACTGAGACTCTGAGACACTGAGACACAGAGACACTGAGACTCTGAGACACAGAGACACAGACACAGAGACTGAGACACTGAGACGCTGAGACACTGAGACTGAGACACTGAGACACAGAGACGCTGAGACGCAGAGACACAGAGACACAGAGACTGAGACACTGAGACTCTGAGACACTGAGACACAGAGACTGAGACACTGAGACACTGAGACTCTGAGACACTGAGACACAGAGACACAGAGACACTGAGACTCTGAGACACAGAGACACAGACACAGAGACGCTGAGACACTGAGACGCTGAGACACTGAGACTGAGACACTGAGACACAGAGACGCTGAGACGCAGAGACACAGAGACACTGAGACTGAGACACTGAGACACAGAGACGCTGAGACGCAGAGACACAGAGACGCTGAGACACTGAGACACAGAGACGCTGAGACACTGAGACACTGAGACACAGAGACAGAGACAGAGACGCAGAGACACTGAGACACTGAGACGCTGAGACACAGATACACAGAGACACTGAGACTCTGAGACACTGAGACACAGAGACACAGAGACTGAGACACTGAGACACAGAGACACTGAGACGCTGAGACGCTGAGACGCTGAGACACAGAGACTCTGAGACACTGAGACACAGAGACACAGAGACTGAGACACTGAGACACAGAGACACTGAGACTCTGAGACACTGAGACACAGAGACTGAGACACTGAGACACTGAGACTGAGACACTGAGACACTGAGACACTGAGACTGAGACACTGAGACACTGAGACACAGAGACACAGAGACACAGAGACGCTGAGACGCAGAGACACTGAGACTGAGACACTGAGACACAGAGACGCTGAGACGCAGAGACACAGAGACGCTGAGACACTGAGACACTGAGACACAGAGACGCTGAGACACTGAGACACTGAGAGACAGAGACAGAGACGCTGAGACGCAGAGACACTGAGACGCTGAGACGCTGAGACACAGATACACAGAGACACTGAGACTCTGAGACACAGAGACACAGAGACTGAGACACTGAGACACAGAGACACTGAGACGCTGAGACGCTGAGACGCTGAGACACAGAGACACTGAGACACAGAGACACAGAGACTGAGACACTGAGACACAGAGACACAGAGACACTGAGACTCTGAGACACTGAGACACAGAGACTGAGACACTGAGACACTGAGACACTGAGACACTGAGACTGAGACACTGAGACACAGAGACACAGAGACACTGAGACACAGAGACGCTGAGACGCAGAGACACTGAGACTGAGACACTGAGACACAGAGACGCTGAGACGCAGAGACACAGAGACGCTGAGACGCTGAGACACTGAGACACTGAGACACAGAGACGCTGAGACACTGAGACACTGAGACACAGAGACAGAGACAGAGACGCTGAGACGCAGAGACACTGAGACACTGAGACGCTGAGACACAGATACACAGAGACACTGAGACTCTGAGACACTGAGACACAGAGACTGAGACACTGAGACACTGAGACTCTGAGACACTGAGACACAGAGACTGAGACACTGAGACACTGAGACTCTGAGACACTGAGACACAGAGACACTGAGACTCTGAGACACTGAGACACAGAGACACAGACACAGACACAGAGACTGAGACGCTGAGACGCTGAGACACTGAGACACTGAGACACAGAGACGCTGAGACACTGAGACTCTGAGACACAGAGACTGAGACACTGAGACACTGAGACTCTGAGACACAGAGACACTGAGACTCTGAGACACAGAGACACAGACACAGACACTGAGACGCTGAGACACTGAGACACTGAGACACAGAGACGCTGAGACACTGAGACACTGAGACACAGAGACACAGAGACACTGAGACACTGAGACACAGAGACACAGAGACACAGAGACTGAGACACTGAGACTCTGAGACACTGAGACACAGAGACTGAGACACTGAGACACTGAGACTGAGACACTGAGACACAGAGACACAGAGACACAGAGACACTGAGACACAGAGACACAGACTGAGACACTGAGACACTGAGACACTGAGACACTGAGACACAGAGACTCTGAGACACTGAGACACAGAGACTGAGACACTGAGACTCTGAGACACTGAGACACAGAGACTGAGACACTGAGACACTGAGACTCTGAGGCACTGAGACACTGAGACTGAGACACTGAGACACAGAGACACAGAGACACTGAGACACAGAGACACAGAGACACAGAGACTGAGACACTGAGACACTGAGACACTGAGACACTGAGACACAGAGACTCTGATACTCTGAGACACAGAGACTGAGACACTGAGACTCTGCGACACTGAGACTCTGCGACACTGAGACACTGAGACACTGAGACTCTGAGACACTGAGACACAGAGACACTGAGACTCTGAGACACTGAGACACAGAGACACAGACACAGAGACTGAGACGCTGAGACACTGAGACGCTGAGACACTGAGACTGAGACACAGAGACGCTGAGACGCAGAGACACAGAGACACTGAGACTGAGACACAGAGACGCTGAGACGCAGAGACACAGAGACGCTGAGACGCTGAGACACTGAGACACTGAGACGCAGAGACGCTGAGACACTGAGACACTGAGACACAGAGACAGAGACTGAGACGCAGAGACACTGAGACACTGAGACGCTGAGACACTGAGACACTGAGACACTGAGACACAGATACACAGAGACACTGAGACTCTGAGACACTGAGACACAGAGACACAGAGACTGAGACACTGAGACACAGAGACACTGAGACGCTGAGACGCTGAGACACAGAGACTCTGAGACACTGAGACACAGAGACACAGACACTGAGACACAGAGACACAGAGACACTGAGACTCTGAGACACTGAGACACAGACACTGAGACACTGAGACACTGAGACTGAGACACTGAGACACAGAGACACAGAGACACTGAGACTCTGAGACACTGAGACACAGAGACACAGAGACTGAGACACTGAGACACTGAGACACTGAGACACAGAGACACAGAGACACTGGGACTCTGAGACACTGAGACACAGAGACTGAGACACTGAGACTCTGCGACACTGAGACACAGAGACTGAGACACTGAGACACTGAGACTCTGAGACACTGAGACACAGAGACACTGAGACTCTGAGACACTGAGACACAGAGACACAGACACAGAGACTGAGACGATGAGACACTGAGACGCTGAGACACTGAGACTGAGACACTGAGACACAGAGACGCTGAGACGCAGAGACACAGAGACACTGAGACTGAGACACAGAGACGCTGAGACGCAGAGACACAGAGACGCTGAGACGCTGAGAAACTGAGACGCAGAGACGCTGAGACACTGAGACACTGAGACACAGAGACAGAGACGCTGAGACGCAGAGACACTGAGACACTGAGACGCTGAGACACTGAGACACTGAGACACAGATACACAGAGACACTGAGACTCTGAGACACTGAGACACAGAGACACAGAGACTGAGACACAGAGACACAGAGACACTGAGACGCTGAGACGCTGA
This sequence comes from Notolepis coatsorum, assembly GCF_963971535.1. Taxonomy (NCBI): domain Eukaryota; kingdom Metazoa; phylum Chordata; class Actinopteri; order Aulopiformes; family Paralepididae; genus Notolepis; species Notolepis coatsorum. The sequence continues at coordinate 136,370,771 of NC_140168.1, forward strand.
GACACAGAGACTCTGAGACACTGAGACACAGAGACACAGAGACTGAGACACTGAGACACAGAGACACAGAGACACTGAGACTCTGAGACACTGAGACACAGAGACTGAGACACTGAGACACTGAGACTGAGACACTGAGACACAGAGACACAGAGACACTGAGACTCTGAGACACTGAGACACAGAGACACAGAGACACAGAGACACAGAGACTGAGACACTGAGACACTGAGACACTGAGACACAGAGACACAGAGACTGAGACACTGAGACACAGAGACACTGAGACGCTGAGACGCTGAGACGCTGAGACACAGAGACTCTGAGACACTGAGACACAGAGACACAGAGACTGAGACACTGAGACACAGAGACACAGAGACACTGAGACTCTGAGACACTGAGACACAGAGACTGAGACACTGAGACACTGAGACACTGAGACTGAGACACTGAGACACAGAGACACAGAGACACTGAGACTCTGAGACACAGAGACACAGAGACACAGAGACACAGAGACTGAGACACTGAGACACTGAGACACTGAGACACAGAGACACAGAGACACTGGGACTCTGAGACACTGAGACACAGAGACTGAGACACTGAGACTCTGAGACACTGAGACACAGAGACTGAGACACTGAGACTCTGAGACACTGAGACACAGAGACACTGAGACTCTGAGACACTGAGACACAGAGACACAGAGACTGAGACACTGAGACACAGAGACACTGAGACGCTGAGACGCTGAGACACAGAGACTCTGAGACACTGAGACACAGAGACACAGAGACTGAGACACTGAGACACAGAGACACAGAGACACTGAGACTCTGAGACACTGAGACACAGAGACTGAGACACTGAGACACTGAGACTGAGACACTGAGACACAGAGACACAGAGACACTGAGACTCTGAGACACTGAGACACAGAGACACAGAGACACATAGACACAGATACTGAGACACTGAGACACTGAGACACAGAGACACTGAGACACAGAGACACAGAGACACAGAGACACTGGGACTCTGAGACACTGAGACACAGAGACTGAGACTCTGAGACACTGAGACACAGAGACTGAGACACTGAGACTCTGAGACACTGAGACACAGAGACACTGAGACTCTGAGACACTGAGACACAGATACACAGACACAGAGACTGAGACGCTGAGACACTGAGATGCTGAGACACTGAGACACTGAGACACAGAGACACTGAGACTGAGACACTGAGACACAGAGACACAGAGACACAGAGACACTGAGACTCTGAGACACTGAGACACATAGACACTGAGACACTGAGACACTGAGACACTGAGACACAGAGACACTGAGACTCTGAGACACTGAAACACAGAGACACAGAGACTGAGACACAGAGGACACAGAGACACACAGACACAGAGACACAGAGACTGAGACGCTGAGACGCTGAGACACTGAGACGCAGAGACACTGAGACGCAGAGACGCAGAGACACTGAGACTCTGAGACACTGAGACACAGAGACACTGAGACTCTGAGACACAGAGACACAGACACAGAGACTGAGACGCTGAGACACTGAGACACTGAGACGCTGAGACACTGAGACACTGAGACACAGAGACACTGAGACTGAGACACTGAGACACAGAGACACAGAGACACTGAGACTCTGAGACACTGAGACACATAGACACTGAGACACTGAGACACAGAGACACTGAGACTCTGAGACACAGAGACACAGAGACTGAGACACAGAGACACTGAGACACTGAGGACACAGAGACACACAGACACAGAGACACAGAGACTGAGACGCTGAGACACTGAGACGCAGAGACACTGAGACGCAGAGACGCAGAGACACTGAGACCCAGAGACACAGATACACTGAGACGCTGAGACACAGAGACACTGAGACGCTGAGACGCATATACCCTGAGATGCAGAGACACTGAGACACAGAGACACAGAGACACAGAGACACTGAGACTCTGAGACACTGAGACACAGAGACACTGAGACACAGAGACACAGAGACTCTGAGACACTGAGACACAGAGACTGAGACACAGAGACGCTGAGACACTGAGACGCAGAGACACAGATACGCTGAGACGCTGAGACACTGAGACACAGATACACAGAGACACTGAGACTCTGAGACACTGAGACACAGAGACAGAGACACAGAGACTGAGACACTGAGATGCAGAGACACTGAGACACTGAGATGCTGAGACACAGAGACACAGAGACACAGATACTGAGACACAGAGACGCTGAGACACTGAGACGCAGAGACACAGAGACGCTGAGACGCTGAGACACTGAGACACTGAGACACAGATACACAGAGACACTGAGACTCTGAGACACTGAGACACAGACACAGATACACAGAGACTGAGACGCAGAGACACTGAGACGCTGAGATGCTGAGACACTGAGACACAGAGACACAGAGACTCTGAGACACTGAGACACAGAGACACAGATACTGAGACACAGAGACACTGAGACACAGAGACACTGAGACACTGAGACACTGAGACACAGAGACTGAGACACAGAGACGCTGAGACGCTGAGACTCTGAGACGCTGAGACGCAGAGACGCTGAGACACAGAGACACACAGAGACTGAGACACTGAGACACTGAGACGCAAAGACGCTGAGACACAGAGACACTGAGACGCAGAGACGCTGAGACGCAGAGACGCTGAGACACTGAGACACTGAGACACAGAGACACTGAGACACAGAGACACTGAGACTCTGAGACACTGAGACACAGAGACACAGAGACGCTGAGACGCTGAGACACAGAGACACTGAGACTCTGAGACACTGAGACACAGAGACACAGATACTGAGACACTGAGACACTGAGACACTGAGACTCTGAGACACAGAGACTGAGACACTGAGACACTGAGACACTGAGACTCTGAGACACAGAGACTGAGACACTGAGACACAGAGACACTGATACTCTGAGACACTGAGACACAGAGACACAGACACTGAGACTCTGAGACACAGAGACACAGAGACTGAGACACTGAGACACAGAGACGCTGAGACTCTGAGACGCTGAGACGCAGAGACGCTGAGACACCGAGACACTGAGACACAGAGACACTGAGACACTGAGACACAGAGACACAGAGACTGAGAGACTGAGACACTGAGACACAGAGACACTGAGACTCTGAGACACAGAGACACAGACACTGAGACACTGAGACACTGAGACACTGAGACACAGAGACACAGAGACTGAGAGACTGAGACACTGAGACACAGAGACACTGAGACTCTGAGACACAGAGACACAGACACTGAGACACTGAGACACTGAGACACAGAGACACTGAGACTCTGAGACACTGAGACACAGAGACACAGATACTGAGACACTGAGACACTGAGACACTGAGACTCTGAGACACAGAGACTGAGACACTGAGACACTGAGACACTGAGACTCTGAGACACAGAGACTGAGACACTGAGACACAGAGACACTGATACTCTGAGACACTGAGACACAGAGACACAGACACTGAGACTCTGAGACACAGAGACACAGAGACTGAGACACTGAGACACAGAGACGCTGAGACTCTGAGACGCTGAGACGCAGAGACGCTGAGACACCGAGACACTGAGACACAGAGACACTGAGACACTGAGACACAGAGACACAGAGACTGAGAGACTGAGACACTGAGACACAGAGACACTGAGACTCTGAGACACAGAGACACAGACACTGAGACACTGAGACACTGAGACACTGAGACACTGAGACACAGAGACACAGAGACTGAGAGACTGAGACACTGAGACACAGAGACACTGAGACTCTGAGACACAGAGACACAGACACTGAGACACTGAGACACTGAGACACAGAGACACTGAGACTCTGAGACACTGAGACACAGAGACACAGAGACTGAGACACAGAGACACTGAGACACTGAGGACACAGAGACGCTGAGACTCTGAGACGCAGAGACGCTGAGACACACAGACACACAGACACAGAGACTGAGACACTGAGGCTACGTTTAGATGAGCGTTTTGGGATGGAAGTCTGAACAGAAACTGCAAAAGTCGTCTTGCGGTTTCACTTTAAATTTTGCGTTTAGACAAGCGTTTTGGGGTGGAATTCTCCGTGCAGACGAGGCTGTAACGACGGAGCCCCGCTGTCACACGATTGGCGCATATGTCACATGACGTGCTGTGAAGACCCGCCCTACTCTGCCTCTGATTCGCATACTGTGGATGGGGAATGTGATTGGACCAAAGCAGAGTCACTCACAGACATTGGGTCCAGTCACGCCGCGGGACAGATTCTTGTGTATTTAACCCTTTCACTGCCACACGACAGCCGGTTGTGTGATAGTAAAGGGTTAACCTTCTGTCGTGTGGCAGTGAAAGGGTTAAAAGTACTGCCAATGTAGCCTTCAGGTGATCGCCATGGATATAATCAGACATGCTTTGTTTACGCTTCTAGGCTACTGGCGGCGCTGGCGCATGCCTGTGATGTAAGCAGTACACGCGACCAGAGCCGTGACAACCCTTTCGTCATCGTTTTATGCGGTTTGACAGTTTAGATGAGAGCGCAAAGGTTTAGCGTTTCTAGGAATTCCACCCTGGAAGGTAGTCTCACTTTTTTGTGGTTTCACCCCGTAAAAACGCTGTTTCCGTATAAACGAAAGGCACATCCGAAAAAATATTTTTGCGGATTCACCTGCTAGCGTTTCCGTCTAAACGGGGCCTGAGACACTGAGACGCTGGGACGCTGAGACACTGAGACGCTGAGACGCTGAGACACTGAGACGCAGAGACACAGAGACACTGAGACGCTGAGACACAGAGACACAGAGACACTGAGCACATCTTCCACCACCTTCACTACAGGTTTCTTTTTGTGTGGTTTCTCTTACGCTTCAGTCCCACACTCAGAGTACAAGGAGTGTATTTAAAGGCTGCCGGTGAGAGGACCCAGACACCCAGGCTCTGCGGGGTCCAGCTCGGGCTCTCAGATAAGATAAGATGCCACGGGTGAGAAAGACACAGAGGTGATTTTGCCCAGATGGCAGGTTCGGGGGGGGGGGGGGGGGCACTCACCAGCTCTAGCAGCAGGGCTAGGGGAGGTGGGGCGACAGTGGCTCGGGAGGTAGAGTAGTCGTCTGGCAGTCCGGAGGTTCCCGGTTTTATTCCCGCTCCTCCCGATGTTGATGTCCTTGAGCAAGACACTTAACCCCTAATTGCGCCCGATGAGCAGGTTGGCACCTTGCATGGTCAGTGTGTGAATGTGTGAGTGAATGTGTGAGTGAATGGGTAAAATGTGAGTAACAAATTGTAAAGCGCTTTGGATAAAAGCGCTATATAAAAAAGCAGCCATAGCCCCCCCCCCCCCCCCCCCGCCTTCAGTTGCTAGGTTCCTCTGTTTGTGTGTCACTCTTTCTTTTTGGCAGGTCAGATGTGTGTCGGGTTACCGTGCACGGACCCAGGTTGAGTTGTAAATCTGCTGTGGAAACGGAGACGCTAGGACCAGGGAGCTGCGAAATCCAGGGAATCTACTTTGTTTAATCGTGACATCCTGGATATGGAGCTTTGAATGCAGTCATTAAGTCTGAATAATGTGATTACATGTCAACAACGTGGGACAGGAACCTGATATCATGGAGGGGGAGGGGGAGGGGGGGGGGGTGTTGATGACGACATGCCTGCTAAATAAAAGCGTGACGCATCCGAAGTTTAACTATTTTTTTTCTTCTACTTTTTCTCCCCCCTTTTTTCTGTATTTTTCTCCCATCCCAATTTAGTCGTTATGCCAATTCCCTTCCTGGTCGTTGCGCGCATTTCCCCCCCACTTGCCGGTCTAGGGAGGGTTGATAGATACTATCACATATGTCTCCTCCCATACATGTGGAGTCAGCCAGCCGCTTCTTTTCACCTGACAGCGAGGACTCTCACTGGGGGAGCGTAACGCATGGGAGGATCACACTACTTCCCCCAGTTCCCTTCCTCGCTGAGCAGGCGCCCCGACCGACCTGTAGGAGTCGCTGTTTACAACGACCAGGATACATCCCCCACCATTTCTCTGCCACTGACTTTCCCCATCTGTACTGGCTGGCGCCAGCGTTATTGACCATTTTAGCAATGTTTGCAGACCCATCGTGTGTTTTGTATTATAGCTATGGAGACAATAGTATGGCTCATTTTACAGGCATTGTTCATAGTCCATTACTGACTAATCAGTTCATTTCTACACACTGTAGTTTGTTCAGTCTTTTTCCATAGATCGCGAGATATGACGCGTTATATGCAATAAGCCCAAATCGTTCTGGTTGATCGCCTGAAACCCCAAATACTCCCAAATCAAAGGTATATACCATGTACATATGTGCCTTCACAAAATCATCAAGGGGGGGGGGGGGGGGGGGTAGTCTTAGTCTTTATATGTAATTACTTGTGTATACGGGAAACTATAGGTTTTGAGGCGAGAAGATCTCCTAGCGATTGCTCTGCAAGAGCTCCTCCCCCTCAGAGCGAGTCAGAACAGAAAGGGATCAGGACAGACACTGTCTGAACTAGACTAGCAGAGTTCAAAAGGTAGGCGATACTGCCACCTGGTGAGATTCGAGCTCCGGCTGACCGTATATAGAACGGGGATCAAAGGAAAAGATCAACGGATCAAAACCCGAGAAATCTCGGGTTTTGGCACTCAACGCATGGCGAGATAACACGACTTATCTTGGGTATGGCACATGGGTTTGATTTCTCTGCACGTCGACCTCTGATACTCCTGATAACAGAGTTTCTACCCCTTCCCCCCGCTCCGAACCCCTTTCCCCCGCTCCGAACCCCTTCCCCCCGCTCCGAACCCCTTTCCCCGCTCCGAACCCCTTCCCCCCGCTCCGAACCCCTTCCCCCGCTCCGAACCCCTTCCCCCCGCTCCGAACCCCTTCCCCCGCTCCGAACCCCTTCCCCTGCTCCGAACCCCTTCCCCCCGCTCCGAACCCCTTCCTCCGCTCCGAACCCCTTCCCCCGCTCCGAACTCCTTCCCCCCACTCCAAACCCCTTCCCCCGCTCCGAACTCCTTCCCCCCGCTCCAAACCCCTTCCCCCCGCTCCAAACCCCTTCCCCCCGCTCCGAACCCCTTCCCCCCGCTCCGAACCCCTTCCTCCGCTCCGAACCCCTTCCCCCGCTCCAAACTCCTTCCCCCCGCTCCAAACCCCTTCCCCCCGCTCCGAACCCCTTCCCCCGCTCCGAACCCCTTCCCCCCGCTCCGAACCCCTTCCGAACCCCTTCCTCCGCTCCGAACCCCTTCCCCCCGCTCCAAACCCCTTCCCCCCGCTCCGAACCCCTTCCCCCGCTCCGAACCCCTTCCCCCCGCTCCGAACCCCTTCCGAACCCCTTCCCCCGCTCCGAACCCCTTCCCCTGCTCCGAACCCCTTCCCCCCGCTCCGAACCCCTTCCTCCGCTCCGAACCCCTTCCCCCGCTCCAAACTCCTTCCCCCCGCTCCAAACCCCTTCCCCCCGCTCCGAACCCCTTCCCCCGCTCCGAACCCCTTCCCCCCGCTCCGAACCCCTTCCGAACCCCTTCCCCCGCTCCGAACCCCTTCCCCTGCTCCGAACCCCTTCCCCCCGCTTCGAACCCCTTCCTCCGCTCCGAACCCCTTCCCCCGCTCCGAACTCCTTCCCCCCGCTCCAAACCCCTTCCCCCGCTCCGAACTCCTCCCCCCCGCTCCAAACCCCTTCCCCCCGCTCCGAACCCCTTCCCCCCGCTCCGAACCCCTTCCTCCGCTCCGAACCCCTTCCCCCGCTCCGAACTCCTTCCCCCCGCTCCGAACCCCTTCCCCCCGCTCTGCACGCTTCATATCACCGACAACAACAACAACAGAGCCCGGCCTCGCAGGAGACTCATCCTTGTGCGGTATTTCTTCTCTTCACATGCTCCTCTTGACCCCACGGAGAGAACGGCAATCAAATCCTTCAGCTCTCTCCTCTAAGCTAACATATAAATTGTAATTCACCTCTGAAGCGAGCTCGCTTAAGTGATCCCCCCCTCCTCCCCCTCTCCCTCCTCCCCCCATCTCCTAAGTTGAAAAGTTCAGCAGTAAAGCAGTGGGTAGAGCTGCGGGGGAGGGTTCCCATAAAACCCAGTAGGCTGTAGATTATATTTAACATACACTACTCAGAAATGAGTCTGTGTGGTAGGAGGAGGGTGTGTACTGTATGTGTGTCTGTTTGTGTTTGTAAGATAAGATAACATGAGATAAGATATTCCTTTCTTGATCCCCTTGTTGAAATTTGGGCGTCACAGCAGCATGGGGGAGGGGGGAGGATTAGGTACAGGTATGGGCGGTGTAATATTAGAAATACATAAATATAGGCAATAGAATTTGATCTGAATATAAAAATATGAGGAAAACTAAACAGTGTAAACAAAGACACGTCTTCCAGGCCTAAAGCACCCTCCCACCGCTCCCAGTAAACCAACTGGGCTCCGATGAGTTCCCAGTGTCCCCATCTAGTCCTTTATTCACAACCCCATCCGTTACTCTTGTCAGGTAGCCCGGCTATTTATAACTAGCGAAGGTTAATGAAAAATACATGACCGGTCTCTCTCTCTCTCTCCGCAGGTCCGGACGCTGTTCGTCAGTGGGCTGCCGCTGGATATCAAACCACGCGAGCTCTATCTACTGTTCAGACCATTTAAGGTATGTTTATATGTATTAAACGGATGGCTAGCAGCTATTCTTAGCGGCTCCCCCTCTCCTCTCTCTCTCTCTCTCTCTCTCTCTCTCTCTCTCTCTCTCTCTCTCTCTCTCTCTCTCTCTCTCTCTCTCTCCTCTCTCTCTCTCCCTCTCTCTTTTTTCTCCGACAGCCAATGGGGGCCCGCCGTTAATGGCGATGATGAAATGAACGTCAGTGGAAACGTCCGGGTTCGAGTGTCTTGTGTTTTCCCCGGGCCGGAGTCTCATCTGATCTACGGAGGTCTTGATGGGGGGGAAAAAACACCAAGGGACGCAAACATATCTGACTGTGTCGGCTAGCGCCTTATAAACACCGTCTGTCCGTGAGAGCAGTCTGACCCAAGCAGAGGGAGAGGAGTTTATGTGTTTTGCCCACATTAATTTAGTTTGACAGTTATTGAGAGTAAATGAGTTTGAATATGGCCACCAGTGATGTCATCTGGGACATTGAGTCCTTGTGTTGTGTTAATTACAGCTTCATGACATGATAAGTTTCATCTCAAGGGGTTATTCCCAATAAAGACATTTCAACCATAAGGTAGCAGTTCCCTATAAGTTATAAGATGTGTTTTATTTTTAATAATTTTGTATTCTACATAATGTCATGGAGCTGTAATTAACACAGCACAAGTTCAAGTTTGATATACAAATACAGAATACGTTATGATGAAATGCTTGTTTCTGTATGAGCCCCTGAGAGTGTGCTACATACAGTAAAAAAAAATAAAGTAATTAATAAGTAAGTAAAAAGTGAAGGAATGTTCACTCAATAATATACATATATACAATATACAATACAGAGTCAAATGAGTAACAGTAAGGTACAATGCAGAAATGAGGTACAAAACTTAGGGTAGGGTGCAAATGAGGTATGAATGTAGTGCAAATCTCTTTAATAATAGATAAATATAAAGTGAGTACAGTGAGTGTAAGGTGAGTGTTTGTTTAAAGTGAGTGTGTACACGTGGACAAGGATTCAATGTTCGAGATGACATCACTGGTGGCCATATTCAAACAAATTTAGATGTGTGTGAGATTATGTTTTTGGTGAAGTGTCCCTTTAAGTGGAAGGACCTTCACTTCACCACAGTCAGGACTGAAACACACATTTTCAATCAATATCTGAATAAAATAAAATAAATAATTAAAAGTCTTACTAACCTAATGTCTATACTACTACTATGCCTATACCACTATCATGCATATACTACTATTTACTATGCTACTATGTCTATATTACTATTTGCTATGCTACTATGTCCATATTATTTACTATGCTACTATGTCTATACTACTATTATGCCTATACTATATACCTATGCTACTATGTCCATATTATTTACTATGCTACTATGTCTATACTACTATTATGCCTATACTATATACCTATGCTACTATGTCCATATTATTTACTATGCTACTATGTCTATACTACTATTATGCCTATACTATCTACTATGCTACTATGTCCATATTATTTACTATGCTACTATGTCTATACTACTATTATGCCTATACTATCTACTATGCTACTATGTCCATATTATTTACTATGCTACTATGTCTATACTACTATTATGCCTATACTATATACCTATGCTACTATGTTTATATTATTTACTATGCTACTATGTCTATACTACTGTTATGCCTATACTATCTACTAGGGCTGACCCCTATTAGTCGACAGTGATGTACCTGAACGCGTTCAATGAACGATCGTTCATGAACGCGTTCGTATTTTGGGCGAACGTGAACTGAACATACTGTATATCCGCTAAATGAACGTAATTGAGAACGCGTTCATTCTCAGCGCTGTGTAACGGAGTTCAAAAGTGCGTTCATTCTCAGCACTCTATAATAACGGCGTTCAAAGATGTACCAGATTTCATAATGCATTTCAGCCGAAAACCCAGTTAAAACACACTGTAAACAGGCTTCAAAATTATGCGTAAAACCACCCGATCTGGCAACGCGCCTGTCACCCCCTGCGAAGCCGAGAGCTGCAGCAGCACTCGCTCAGAGTCAGACTCTACCTCTAGACGTTGGCGTATGAGCATTTAAAAGAGTTTAACGTTAAAGTCAGTACTGACTCAGACGGAAACAATCTAACGTTTGTCTGTAAACTTTGTCCACCCGGTTAGGGTTAGGGTTAGGGTTAGGGTTAAGAAGCAAGTCCGTACATCGACGTCGACAGCAACATTGAGAATATGCAAACATCCTGTTTTAGTTTTCATAATAAAGACAATTCAAGGAAAGTTTTTCCTCATGTTTTTGAAAATATACTGTAGAGATGAAAGCTGCAGCTGCTACTAGTGTGGACTGAATGGGCGGCAGCAAAGCGTTATGGAAATGCCAGTATTCCGATTGCTGTCTGTGGTTCAATCATTTTTACAAATAATAGCTCGCAGCAACGTATTGAAAAAGAACTAACAAAATGGGTGACACCCTTTACAATTCAAACTATTTGATAAACTTCTACTTTCAGCCCGGAAATGCATTCTGATAAACTGGATTAAGGATAAGCCTCCATTTTTACAAATGTGGTATAGAGAGATCTTCGGTGTGCTACCCCATGAAAGACACTGTGCAAAGCATAGAGGCAACGACGCTTCCTTTCAGGAGGTGTGGGCCCCCACTATTAGACTATTTTCCTGCTGAAATTTCTCGGATCCTTCTAAAGGCCCAGTGCCCCATTGTATGGACAGACCTAGGATAGGAAAAAATAAATATATGTATGTCTACATGTGAATGGGCTCGAGGCAAGTGCAATACTGTATAGTGCCTGTCTTGGTTTGCTTTCCTTTTTGCTTGTTTTTCTTTTTGTTTAGTTTTTGCTTGCTTATGGTGTGGATGATGGCATAGAGATGAACTGGAGGACCCCCCCCCCTTGTCACAATGTGTGTTTTTGTAAAAAAAAAGAACTAAAAAGAACTAAATTAGTTCATTTTTGAAACCATGAACGCGGTCTCCCAGGTACTGCACAGCACCCTCTCCCACCTTGACCGTCAGAAGGGGGGCTATGTGAGACTGTTGTTCATTGACTACAGCTCAGCGTTCAACACCATAGTCCCCACCAGACTGGTGGACAAGCTGATCGAGCTGGGTCTGAGCTCTGCCCTGAGCGCCTGGGTACTGGACTTTCTGAGTGAAAGACCCCAGGCGGTCAGTGTGGGGGGTCAGACCTCCAACACCATCACCCTGAGCATCGGGTCCCCCCAGGGCTGTGTTCTAAGCCCCCTGCTGTACTCACTCTACACACACGATTGTGTGGCCAAGTTCAGCTCCAACTCCATAGTGAAGTTCGCAGACGACACGGTGGTGGTGGGGCTGATCTCTGACAACGACGAGAAGGCCTACCGGGAGGAGGTTGAGGTACTGGAACGCTGGTGCCAGGACAACAGCAGGCTCCTGAACATTGGTAAAACCAAGGAGCTGATCGTGGATTATAGGAGAGGACAGCAGGAGACACACACACCACTGATGATTAACGGGGCTACCGTGGACAGGGTGAGCAGCTTTAAGTACCTGGGGGTCCACATCTCAGAGGATCTGACATGGTCAACACACATAGACACAGTAGTAAAGAAGGCGAAACAGCGCCTCTACCACCTGAGACAGTTAAGGAAGTTCAGAGTATCGGGGAAGATACTCCAGTCCTTCTACTCAGGAGCTGTAGAGAGCATCTTGACCGGAAACATCACTGCCTGGTATGGAAACAGCACGGCACAGGACAAGAAGGCCCTACAGAGAGTGGTGCGCTCAGCCGAGCATACCACGGGTATTGCACTACCTCCCCTGCAGGTTCTATACAACAAGAGGTGCAAATCCAGAGCCTGCAGGATAATGAAAGACCCTCACCACCCCAATAACAGCCTGTTCCAGCTGCTGAGGTCAGGCAGACGCCTGCGAACCCCAGCTACTAGGACAGAGCGGCTTAGGCTCAGCTTCTTCCCCCAGGCCATCAGAGCCCTGAACAATGAACATTGAGTGCCACAGAACACTGAACTATCCACACACAAGCACACATGAACACACACACGACACGCACGCTGTGCACGCTCACACACTAGCAGCCACTTAACACTTTAACATGAGCGGGCACACACTCATGACGCACACACGCACACTTATGGCCAAAAGGAAAGGCCACTTTAAATTAGAATAACAGGAACAGTGTATTGCACTACCAAAGCTACCTAGCATGTCCTATATGCTCTGTAAATAACTATGTACAGATACCGAGATGTCACACCATGTTACCTGTTACCTGTTTATTGCACAATGTTGTTTTTTATTGGATTCTATTATATGTTGTACCACTGTATTGCACATCGTTGCGGGCAAGACCACCCGCATTTCATTGTATACTTGTATGCCGTGACAATTAAAACTCTTGACTTGACTTGACTATTAAGCACCCCCCACAGCCCAAATGGAATGATACAAAAAAAAATATATATATATATATATATATATATATTATACTTTTTTTTATTTTTTTTATGGTCGACTAATAGTCGACTAACGGCAAATTTCGTCCAATCATAGTCGACTATCCAAAACCTTAGTCGGGGACAGCCCTACTATCTACTATGCTACTATGCCTATACTATCTACTATGCTACTATGTCTATACTACTGTTATGCCTATACTATCTACTATGCTACTATGTCTATACTACTGTTATGCCTATACTACTATTTACTATGCTATTATGGCTATACTACTATCTACTATGCTACTATGTCTATACTACTGTTATGCCTATACTACTATTTACTATGCTATTATGTCTATACTACTATTTACTATGCTACTATGTTTATACTACTATTTACTATGCTACTATGTCTATACTACTATTATGCTAATTATACTATGCTACTATGTCTATACTAGTAATACTACTACTGTCTAACGATGCATCGATTAATTGAAATGCATCGATTCTAATGTGATGATTCAACTGCATCGATTTGAAAATGTTAAAATCGATTATAATCTAAATGAATCGAAATAAATATTTTAATTTTTATTTATTTTTTATGTTTTCTTTTTGTGTGTATTGTTTTTATTTACCTATAGTCCATTCATGCTGAGTGAATCAGTTCCCCTAGCCACATTTGTGTATTCAATTTTTTTTGGGGAATTAACTGATAGAAAATGTATAGAAAATTAATCGAATCGAATCTAATCGTGGTCAAATGAAGAGATTTCATGATGCATTGAATCGTTGCCTGAATAATCGTAATCGAAATTAATCGTTGTGACGTCGCATCGTTACACCCCTAATGTCTATGCTACTATTATGCTACTATGTCTATACTACTATATACTATGATACTATGTCTATACTACTATATACTATGCCACTATGTCTATACTACTATTATGCTACTATGTCTATACTACTATATACTATGATACTATGTCTATACTACTATATACTATGCCACTATGTCTATACTACTATTATGCTACTATGCCTATACTACTATCTACTATGCTACTATGTCTGTGCTACTATTATGCTACTATGTCTATACTATAGGGCTGTCCCCGACTAAGGATTTGGATGGTCGACTAGGATTGGCCAAAATTTGCCGTTAGTCGACTATTGGTCGACTTAAAAAAAAAAAAAAAAAAAGTATAATATTTAAAAAAAAAATCTTTTTTTCATTTGGGCTGTGGGGGGTGCTTAATGTCTGAAGGAGTCGACTGAAGGCTTCTTGTCCTCTGCAAAAGCATGCAATTGGTCCACTGATGGATACATCTTGATATTTGTCTAGTCTAGTGTGTTCATTAGATGGGTGAAATCCTCTTTCAGTGCCTCTGTGCCTGTTTTCATAGGCAGTTAGCCTCTGGTATGCGTGCCATTAGCGTTAACCACGATTCTAGGCCTATTTTCTTTTGGAAAGAATGATGATAAAAAAAAATATATATATATATAGTTGACTAGAGAATTTGCAATGTAGCTTGGTCCTGTTCCATTTAGTGCTTTGTAAGGAGGAGGACCTTGAAATAAATTCTAAATGTTACCGGAAGCCAGTGTAGGTTAGCTAATACAGTCTATACTACTATAACTATACCACTCTCCCCCGCCTGCCAGAGGTGAACCCCTCCTACTGATGACCAGTCTCCAGTATCTGTGGATGACAGCATTCAGATATATATACTTTTTTTTTTTTTTTTTTTTTTTTTTTTTTTTTTAATTATATTCGACTAAGAGGTTGGCCAGTCGACTACGGCCCCTTTCGACCGATTAGTCGACTAATCGATTAATAGGGGTCAGCCCTACTATACTACTATTTTGCACTGCTAGATGAACTATAATATGATAATAATAATAATAATAATAATAATAATAATAATAATAATAATAATAATAATAATAATAATAATAATAATAATAATAATAATAATAATAATAATAATAATAATAATAATAATAATAAACTTTATTTGTATAGCACCTTTCATACAGAAACAGCAGCTCAAAGTGCTTCACAACAGAAAAAAGACAGGCATAGAATGAGCACATAAAGTGCAGACATATACAATCACAGTTTTTCACATTAGATCTAACATCCCAACAGGCCACCTTGTTTATGGTTTGATTCAGTTTTAAATAGACAATAATAAAAAGAGTAAGATAAAATAGACAGAGTAAAATAGTGCAATAGTGCAGTGCAATAAAATTGTAGAATAGAATAGATACAAAAATATATATATTTTACAGTGCAATAAAAATTGTCTGGATTACTGTTCAACAGTTCAAAGTCGTCTTTACCTTCTCTGTTTGGTATCCACAGTTTAAAACCTCACAGTCTTCCCTCCTGTTTTATACCCACTTTGACCCTTTGAACCTCCCACTCAGGGCAAACCTCTCTCTCAGGGTGCAGTTCCCTCTCTCAGGGTGCAGTTCTAGGCCTGGGTCCTACACAGTTTTAAAGCCTGACAGCCTCTTGTTTGATACCCACACAGCTTAATACCTGACAGTTTTGAACCTGTAATAAAAAGCAATAGACAGTGTTACAAAGGATCAGATTAAACCGAATATATATATTTATTGATTGATATATATTGCATAGTATTTGTATATCGTTTGATATCCCTTGTATATTCCTTGTACATATACACGGAATAACCCTTTAGCCTAGTGCAGACCATAATATTTCATTCTCCTATTGGACAGCGGTCCACAGGCGCCAGAGCCGTGCCTCCAGAGTCAGGTTCAAAGCCACCGTCAAGACATGTCTGAACATGCCCGGCCTTGCCCAGGGATACGAGACAGAAATGAGATTGGTACTAGATTGTTCGCCGTGCATATAAATATGGCGCAGGTGAATACAGAAGCACTTAGTCAGAAGTCAGAGTTACCCAATAAGTTGAAGCCTCACCCACGATACTCCGTGCGGTGAAGTATGGCCTGTTTGGCCCCAAATAGAGCATTGAGACCGCGTGCGAATTAATAACTGAATTGTCAGAGTTTGGCGCTATACCGTCGAGTGCGACATATTTCTATTAAGTCAGTAATAGTCTATTTGTGTATAGTGTATCGTGCGGCTAAAGTTCTACAGTGACCAGCATCACCAACGCTTCCTCGTACCAGCTAGAGTGCTTATCCAGGCTGGGCTGCTTTCATGGCGCTTTCACCCGAGGAGACCTAGACGAGAACCGTGTGGACATGTACACTGGATTAATCTACCCGACGACTACATAGCCCTTTGCGGCTGGATTATATTTGTTTTGGTCCTGTGATTTATGGAGCGGAGAATCGCCGACGCCTACACGTGTGGGATTTACCCTGTGAGGAGCCAGGTCGAGTCGGCGCCTCAGAGAGCCTGAGGCCGGCTAGCTTTCTTCACTGTGGAGCTACAGTCTACGGAGAACAGCTGTATTCGTCTGTGGATCAAGAGACTATTGCACCGTCTCCTGTACTTGGAGTCTCCTTAGTCATCGTTGACCAGACTCTCTACTACCGACAGATCCTCTACCCCTGCTGGCTTACAACCGGGGGGACCCTTCCAGTATCTCCCGCTATATATTACTAGTGTACCATAGATATAATTCCCTAAGATTCAGGTTGTATAATTACCTCCTGCGTAACCAGAGAATGGACATTCATTATTGATTTGCCTACGCACATTCCTTTGCCTTATAAGCGCATCCAAAGTATAATAGAGAAGTATATTATGTACCTTTTGCTGCAATAAATACTTGATTATACCTTTGTGTGGAACCGATTCAATGTGGGAAGTGTTCATCATATTTATATATCATGTACTGTATGGCCAGTAATTAAAGTACATAAAGCGGTAGTGGTTTAATGATACCATACTTATCAATACAGTCAGGGAATTGTACCCCTCAGTTACAGACAGAGTAAAATAATACAGTGCAATTAAATAGTAGAATAAGATACATAGTAAAATTATGCAACAGAATGGACAGAATAAAATAGTGCTACAGTACAATAAACAGTGGAGTGTATTAGAAGGCTATGGTGAAGAGGTACATTTTTAGCTTATTTTTTTAAATATTAAGAGATCTAGCTTCCCTAATATCCATAGGTAGTGTGTTACATAACTTTGGTGCATAGTTTGCAAAGGCTGCATCCCCGATTTTCTTTAGACTGTGGCTTGGAACCTTCAATAGACCAGTAGTAGATTATCGCAATGTTCTAGGAGGCACATAGTTGACTAGAGAATTTGCAATGTAGCTTGGTCCTGTTCCATTTAGTGCTTTGTAAGGAGGAGGACCTTGAAATCAATTCTAAATGTTACCGGAAGCCAGTGTAGGTTAGCTAATACAGTCTATACTACTATAACTATACCACTCTCCCCCGCCTGCCAGAGGTGAACCCCTCCTACTGATGACCAGTCTCCAGTATCTGTGGATGACAGCATTCAGATAAACTAAATGTATTAAATGTGTTTTGAGGTTGTTGTTGTTTTTGGCCCTTTTGGCCGTGGAGTAATGTGGGGGGGGGGGGGGGCAGAAGCCCAGGACAGTTGGAGTGAATTATGGGATAGTTCCTAATCCTCTCTCAGATAGCGCTTTGTAAGGAGGAGGACCTTGAAATAAATTCTAAATGTTACCGGAAGCCAGTGTAGGTTAGCTAATACAGTCTATACTACTATAACTATACCACTCTCCCCCGCCTGCCAGAGGTGAACCCCTCCTACTGATGACCAGTCTCCAGTATCTGTGGATGACAGCATTCAGATAAACTAAATGTATTAAATGTGTTTTGAGGTTGTTGTTGTTTTTGGCCCTTTTGGCCGTGGAGTAATGTGGGGGGGGGGGGGGGGGGGGGGGGGGGGCAGAAGCCCAGGACAGTTGGAGTGAATTATGGGATAGTTCCTAATCCTCTCTCAGATAGCGCCTGTGGTATGCACCGTCTGGAAACATAGTGTCTCATGGGTGTTGAAAGCAGTACGTCTCACCTAATCAGGTCGGCCTCCTGGTCCATGTGGTTTTCATCAGGAGCCTCCTCCCTGGTGCTTGATGACACAGCCGTGCGAGAGAGAAAAACGTGGAACCTGATCCCTGTCGTCAGTGACATCACTGCTGACGGTGGAAACTAGGGATGTTTGATATTGGCTTTTTTACAGATATCCGATATACCGATATTGTCCAACTCTTCATTTCCGATACTGATATCAACTGATATCAACCGATACCGATATATGCAGGGCTCCCCCCCCCAATAAACGGAATAATTTCAGGTAATTAACATTACATATCTCTTGTTGTGGAATTAACACAAAATTATGCATACTTTTGACAATAAAAAATGTCAGAATGTGTTCTTACTTGCTTGCCTAGGTAAATAAAGGTTAAAAAAATATTAAAAAAAATATAGATTTTTTGTTTTGAAAACCGATACCGATAATTTCCGATATCACATTTTAATGCCAATGTCGGCCGATAATATCGGTAGGCTGATAATATCGGACATCCCTAATCCTAATGTATTAGGGCTGTCAGTTTATCGCGTTAATTAGATTAATTAATTACACAGCAAATTATCGCGTTATGAAAATTAACTCTACATATATTAAAAAAGCATTATTATTATTTAATTTTTTTTAATAAAAATATGTTTTAAACTCATTCATTCCATAAGAACGTAGAATACACATTTACAGACTTTTTTTTAAATATGGGTTATTTGCATGTTCTTGGTATCTGATTCTAGGGACATCTATGGATCTCAGGGAATGTATTCCCAGTGTCAGAAATACGGTGTCTGTTACTAGGCTTGAGTAAATTGTAATGAACCAAATGAGAATATCAATAAAAAATGTTTTATCTTTGACTGTGAATAACACCATGCTCAAATTTACCAGACCTGAAAAATCTAAGCAAATGAATAAATGGAAGATGATTAAAAAGAAGGTTTTGTAGATACAGAATTCTGCCATCCGGACACATGCCATTTGAAATATGATTATAGAATATAGAATGTCAGGCCTAAAATGGTTATGCGATTAAAATGCGATTAATTAGATAAATTAATAACAAATCCTGTAATTAATTAGATACATTTTTTTAATCGCCTGACAGCACTAATATATATATACTAATATATATATATACAGTATACACAAAAAAACATGTTGCTTTTATTAATTCCTGAAAAAGTCAATCCCTTTTTTTTGGAGATAAAAGGTTTCCACTTGTTGATGGACGTCTCTCATGTCAGATCAAATCAAAGCTTTCCCCTCCCGACGTGCATGACTGACCAATATCATTTTAGAATAGTCTACTGTTCTTACAGAATATTAGAAAATTACACCCCCCCCCCCGAAAAAAAACAAAACACGAAATAGTTATTTTCTGTTTCATTTTAAATTCAGTTCAAATGTTCAGTTTCAGTTCAATTCAGTTATTCTCTTTAATAGAATGGATCCTTAAAATCAAAGGGGTATTGCACATAAATAGGCACTTCAGATAATCCTTCAGAACGTTGATCGGCTCAGCTGACCCGACAATAAATCAAAATGACACCATTCACCATCGTAGCCTATGATATAACAGCATTGCATTGGCCTACATCAACCGGTTTTAATAAACAAACAGTAGCATGTGTATCTTTTAGATCAATTAGGCTATGAAAATTAGGCTGCCTCTAAATATAAAAGTAATAAAAAACAAAAAAGATAATAAAATAATTATATATATATATTTGTTTTAACGATCCTTGTTTTCTTGTCTGTTTCAGGGCTACGAGGGCTCCTTGATAAAGCTCACCTCAAAACAGGTATGTGGTGCCCGGTGTGTGTGTGTGCATTACGCAATGCCTTGCTCATCAGCATCTTTTGTTCCTTACCACCCCCGCTCTGTTCTCGGGGTACAGTTTCAGAGAGGGGGCCGGGGAGGGCGGGAGTTCTATCCTACTCTACTATTACTATTACTAGATTAGATTAGATTAGATTTAGATTAGATTCTAATGTATCGTGATTATACAGCACAGGTACAGTACAACGAGAATAAGTTTATCATCCAACCAGAGTGCAAATGTAACAGGAAAGTGCGACAGTAATATACCATGTACAGGTGATTAAACTGAGTAATAGTGCTAATCCGATGTATGTACATGGTTGTAGTAGTATTAATATGTACGGTGATACAGGTATACAGACACTATGTTTACACAGTATACTCACACTGCAGAATTCACTACCCTTTGTTCAGGAGCAACTGAGAACATTTGTTTTTGGGTTGAGGGGGGGTTAGGGGGGGTGGTGGAAGGGGAGAGGGGGGATAGTTTTGTACCAACTTGCCTTTGGCAGGAGAGCAGCGGGGAAGGGAGGGAACAGGAGACTTTAAGACATCAGAGTGTCAGAATGTTTTGACAAGAACGCCGTTCTGACTAGTGCCTCGTCTCCACTAGCCAGGGTTTAGCTGTGGCCGTGTCTCCACTAGCCAGGGTTTAGCCGTGCTGTGGCCTCGTCTCCACTAGCCAGGGTTTAGCTGTGGCCTTGTCTCCACTAGCCAGGGTTTAGCTGTGGCCTTGTCTCCACTAGCCAGGGTTTAGCCGTGGCCTTGTCTCCACTAGCCAGGGTTTAGCTGTGGCCTTGTCTCCACTAGCCAGGGTTTAGCTGTGGCCTTGTCTCCACTAGCCAGGGTTTAGCCGTGGCCTTGTCTCCACTAGCCAGGGTTTAGCTGTGGCCTTGTCTCCACTAGCCAGGGTTTAGCTGTGGCCTTGTCTCCACTAGCCAGGGTTTAGCTGTGGCCTTGTCTCCACTAGCCAGGGTTTAGCCGTGCTGTGGCCTCGTCTCCACTAGCCAGGGTTTAGCTGTGCTGTGGCCTTGTCTCCACTAGCCAGGGTTTAGCCGTGCTGTGGCCTTGTCTCCACTAGCCAGGGTTTAGCCGTGCTGTGGCCTTGTCTCCACTAGCCAGGGTTTAGCTGTGCTGTGGCCTTGTCTCCACTAGCCAGGGTTTAACCGTGCTGTGGCCTCGTCTCCACTAGCCAGGGTTTAGCCGTGCTGTGGCGTTGTCTCCACTAGCCAGGGTTTAGCTGTGGCCTTGTCTCCACTAGCCAGGGTTTAGCTGTGGCCTTGTCTCCACTAGCCAGGGTTTAGCCGTGCTGTGGCCTCGTCTCCACTAGCCAGGGTTTTGCCGTGCTGTGGCCTCGTCTCCACTAGCCAGTGTTTAGCTGTGGCCTTGTCTCCACTAGCCAGGGTTTAGCCGTGCTGTGGCATCGTCTCCACTAGCCAGGGTTTAGCCGTGCTGTGGCCTCGTCTCCACTAGCCAGGGTTTAGCTGTGGCCTTGTCTCCACTAGCCAGGGTTTAGCTGTGGCCTTGTCTCCACTAGCCAGGGTTTAGCCGTGCTGTGGCCTTGTCTCCACTAGCCAGGGTTTATCCGTGCTGTGGCCTTGTCTCCACTAGCCAGGGTTTAGCCGTGCTGTGGCCTTGTCTCCACTAGCCAGGGTTTAGCCATGCTGTGGCCTCTTCTCCACTAGCCAGGGTTTAGCCGTGCTGTGGCCTCGTCTCCACTAGCCAGGGTTTAGCCATGCTGTGGCCTCATCTCCACTAGCTAGGGTTTAACCGTGCTGTGGCCTCGTCTACACTAGCCAGGGTTTAGCCGTGCTGTGGCCTTGTCTCCACTAGCCAGGGTTTAGCCGTGCTGTGGCCTTGTCTCCACTAGCCAGGGTTTAGCCTGGTCATCCTTCTCACTCATCCTTCTATGAAAAGTTCCCTCATCCGGCACAAACAAACACCTGGGCCCTCATTTATCAATGCTGCGTACACACAGATATGTGCGTAAACCGTGTGTACGAGCATTTCTAAGCAAAGTGTGGGATTCATCAATATGAACGTGTGCTTGAGATTGTGCATACAGCTCCGACCGTGCGAACATGGCACCAAGCGGTAGAATAGGAAAGCTGCAACAGACAGAATTAAGCTTTTGTGCATTCGAGTTTCAACACCGACGTGTTCGGTATGACTCATAATTAATTATAGTTCATTGTAAAATAGAGACATGAGTGTAATTATTGTCAAACCCTATAAATAGCATTTGGAATAGGTATTTCCGAATGAATGCAGCATGGTTTATCTTGCGTTATCAGAATACTTTTCACTGGGTGCGCTCCGCGGGGAGCTTTTTTCAGAGAGAGGGCATATCTATTTGCAGAGAGAACATAATTAAGTAGAGTCCGCTACCCGAGAGTGCCGAGACACATTCTCCTTGATTTGTACCTCAATTTGGGACCCAAATTGGAGCGTGGAACAAAACGCATGAATTCCATCCCTGTGCCGTGCACATTCAAGTCCTCTCCACCCTGGGGTCTTTGGCCACGGCACGGCCCAGTGGGATATTGGAGATGGATCGAGCAATAGACTGTACCACCCATGTTGCTTTCAAAGCTCCATCAATAAACAAATTCAGTTATGTGAATAGAAAGGGATTCCACTCAGTCAATGTACATATAATCTGCGATGCGCATTTGGCCGATATATGTCGTTGCTGGTGACCGGGAGGAACGACTCATTCAGGCCTAATTGTATTTAATTTTTTTTATTATGTTTTTGGTAGATTTTTTATTGTTTTTACTACCGGGCAATCCGGTAGAGAGAGAGAGAGAGAGGAAGAACGGGAGACAGAGCGGGGGGAAGACATTCGGCTTTGCGACGCAGCGCGTTACATGGTTCGCCACTTGGGCGCCTGGGCCTAATTGTATTTAATTAACCCTCCAGTCCACCCTTGTCGCAATTCTCGTCAAATAGCCTTTTTTTCACGTGTGTTTGTGGATAGCGTTGGCTAGATTTTATGTATATGCCAGGAAAGTAGCTCAGTATCACATCTTGGACTCACATTATAATAATCCATGTTTGTTTTTTTTCAAAAATCACTATTAAGCGCACTGCATAAATGTGTCACACCTTCCACCCTAGTCGCAGAAATTAACAGGTTAGGGTAACCCTAACCCCCTAACCCTAACCGCCTAACCCTAACCCTAATTAAAAAATTTGTTAAAATCCTGAAAATGAATAAATATTCGATATGTATGGTGAGGACTGAAGTTAATAATGATATTCATGAAAAAAAATTGGAACAATACATGAAAAAGATATGTTTTTAATGAGATCGCAGTTAGGTAGTGGGTTTTTTGAAGGGTGACTGGAGGGTTAAATTGTAATGTTATTACTGGGGTATAATATTAAATATTGTTTAAAATAAAAAGTTTCATTACCATAGATCGTTAATTAGGGGCGGTTCTGTATGCAAATACTTAGAATTGTGCACGAGCATAGATTGTAAGAACAATTGGTATTTAGCAACACAGAGTGTGCGTACAAGTCGGTATGACCATTTGCATGCACGGTTGATAAATCCAGATTTTTCTGTGCGTAGAGACCTTCTAAATTCCGTGCGTAGGAACGAAAATAGAACACTTTCTAGGCATTATTGATAAATGAGGGCCCTGGACTCCCAGATACTTGCCGACTTTTGTTTGGTGTGTTTACGAGTGAAGCGCTAAGCGTTCTCCCTGGATCTGTGTTCCTCTATTGCCCCCTAAATAACAGAATGATGCTATATACGATTCATATGTACAGTTCTCACAAAATCCTTTTGGGTATGTTTTGCTTTTGAGCGTCTCTCCCATGATGCTCCCTGCCTCACGCGGGCTGAACTTGACTAATGGCAGTGACGGCGCTGACGTAAATCAATCAACCCCCCCCCCCCTCTGTCTCTCTCTCTCCATCTCCATCTCTCTCTCTCCCTCTCTCTCTCTCTCTCCCTCTCTCTCTCTCTATCTCTCTCTCTCCCTCTCTCTCCCTCTCTCCCCCCTCTCCCTCTCTCTCTCCTCATTCCAGCAGGAGAACACACAGTCATCTCCATATATAGCAAGAGCCAGAACTCAGACTCTTTCCTATTTATATTTCTCTTCCTCCTCCTGACGTCTTTACTCAAGTCTGTCTTTCTGTTTTTTCTGTCTTTTTCATTTCCCCCCCCCCTCCCTCCTGTCCTCCATGGTCAAAATTCCCATAACCCTAAAAAGCCTTCCAGATCACACACTGGCACCAGAGCCCCACGAGAGAAGAAGCATGTTTAGAGAAGTATTTTTCTCTTTCTTTCTTTCTTTCTTTCTTTCTTTCTTTCTTTCTTTCTTTCTTTCTTTCTTTCTTTCTTTCTTTCTTTCTTTCTTTCTTTCTTTCTTTCTCTCTCTCTCTCTCTCTCTCTCTCTCTCTCTCTCTCTCTCTCTCTCTCTCTCTCTCTCTCTCTTTCTTTCTGGTAGGTTATCTCCTGCTCTCTGCCTCATTGCCCGTATTTGGTCATAGGGGAGCTTGTGCATCGTCCCCTGAATGATGAACTCTCTGTGGACTTTATGATTTAGACCTCTGGCCTCTCTCTCTCTCTCTCTCTCTCTCTCTCTCTCTCTCTCTCTCTCTCTCTCTCTCTCTCTCTCTCTCTCTCTCTCCCTCCCCCCTCTCTCTCTGTCTCTCTCTATCTCTCTATCTCTCTCTAGCTCTCTCTATCTCTCTTTATCTCTATCTATATCAATTCAATTCAATTCAAAGGGGCTTTATTGACATGGGAATTGTCAAAGCCAGTGTTAAAACAAACAAAACAAAGCAAAACAGAGAAATCAGAAGAAATCAGTACAGTACAGAAGGAATGTTTTGTGTGATTGACAGTCTTTATGGTGGTTGTATTCTGGTGGATGTCCTTTTCTTGTCACATCAGCTCACAAATCTTGCTGCTGTGTTTGCACATTGTTGTATTTCTCCCAGTAGGTATGGGAGTTTTGAGTTATTTGCCATGTTTTCAAAGTCTCTTTGGGTGTGTTAAAGTTATGTGATGTATACGATTGCATGTAACTGTATAACTGTTTCCACAAGAGGGCGCTATAGGCGGAGCTATTAATGATGGCGCCAGGTAAGAGGTATAAAAGGAGATGTTAACTCCCCCTCTGTCTCTTCCCATCTACCTCTCACTGAGAGAAGGTCTCAAGTACTGTTGGGTGCAATGTGATAATAAACCACGCCGATTAATGGCTAAGTGAGAAGACCTTGTCGCATAGCTGTCAACACGCACGGTTTTACCGGGATTCTCCTGTATTTCGACCCTCTGCACGCCGTCTTTACGGCGCACGGATTGGTACGTATTTTGTACTAATTATTATTATTTTTTTTTTTACAAAATGGGTGCAATTCTCCTCCGTGACGACAGGTGGCAGCAGTGTAGATTAGACCGTTATCACAGGAAGTCAGACCGGGAGACGGTTGCCAGCCGAAGAAGAATAAGAACAGAACAGCGAGCGGATTTGCTCAGAGCTCAGGGGAGAGACTGATGCGGCACCGAGGGTGTCAAATCAACTTAGCCAGTGTCTCTTGATTGCCCACTCTGTGGCTTTTGTCTCTGGAACAAAGGGTTTGCAAATCTTCTGTGGATAAAACAATACAAAGTTACTGTGTGTGATGCAGGAAGGAATGTGTAAATGTCTTGGTGAACAGCCGTTTGCTCTGCGCCTCGGCGTCCCCCTCCTTCACTCTGACGCCCAATTTCCTGAATGCGATTTATAAATAATAATTGATCCGTTTTAAAAGTTGTCGTGAATTGTCATGGTATGACAAATACAGTTACTGGTAACTCGCAGGCATTGCAGAGATATTGAGGAAAAACACAAAATCGCATTGGCTTTTTTTCTATCTCACATTTCTCTGTAGACACACTGTTCCAAAATTATATTCCCACTGCTAAATTAATGACCATAGGTATTTTTTTATAGCTTTAACGAGTTGTAGTATTAATATGTAGCCTACAGTGATGAAGGTATAAAGACAATATGGTAATACATTGATTGATTGATTTTATAGTTTCACAAACACATCAAGACAAATCACAAACACAAAGAAATAAAAAGAACAATAGTATGTTGCCAGACACTGTCACATCAATGAACAAACATACACCATGTCATATGCTTTACACTAAGGACGCAAGGGGCTGATTCTCTGACATATATACACACATTACATATATACATATATACACCAGCGCCGCCAATAGATAAAAAAAATTAACAAATCAATCTCATAATTGTCTGTAATCAATCTAGATTAATCTAGATTAAAAACAGCATTTTTCTACATAAAACCGAAGCTTGTAACAGATATTTACTTGAGTAAAATCATGGAATTAATGTAAAATCAACACAAAGAAAGTATATTTAGATTCAAAGACTATTTTAATAGCTTTCTTTGAATACAGTTTCTCTCCTGTGAAATACAAATGTTCAACAAAACCATAATTTACATAGCATTTACACTAAGTAGGAAAAGTTTACCCTACAACGAAATGGCTGGGTACATACAGGTTTTGACCAGCAGATGGCAGCGACGAGGCAGCTCCATTGGGAGGGGGCGGGGCCGGGTTGGAGGGGGCGGGCTGAGGGGGCGGGGCCAGGAGAAGGGGCGGGGCTAAAACGTGCACGTTTTCTCAAAACGAAATGTTGACAGCTATGCCTTGTCGTCGTGACCAACTTATTGTCGCCCCATAAGTGACTCTGTCAACAGGTTATGGGCCTAGATCATGCAGGGGCAAAATAGTAAGGGTAGCAAGTTTAGCTGAAGTATAGGCCAGTTTAGCACCGGGAGCTACGCCTACCATCAAAAGAGCAACATGGACCCCAACACTCCTGCGCGTCAAGAGGAAGCGGGGCACCGACCCCGCCGACACGCCGCTGCTGGCGTGCAAGCGGATCCGCCCGGAGAGCAGCGTGCAGAGCCCCGGGGAGGCGGCATCGGGGAGACGGAGCCTGCTGAACCCAATGGAGACGAGGTGGAGAACTCCGTCTTCAAACTCGTGGCGACCAAAGGAAGGAGCAAATGGCCCTTGTTCAAAGGAAGAGCAGAGGACTATGAGCTCTGGGAAGAGCGAATGTTGTGCTGCATGCACGGTGTGGCCCCCACGAGACCACTAACGGTGGAAGCGCAAGCCCTGGACACCAAGCAAAATGCCGACGCATACTGTGAGTTAGCACCACTGCTAGACGACACAAGCTTGGGGCTGATATTCCGCGACACTAAGGACAAAGGCCGAGAGAGCCTGAAAGTGTTGAGAGAACATTATATCGGACGGGGAAGACCCCGAATCGTATCCCTCTACATAACACTAACCGTGCTGAAGAAGGCGCACACCGAGACTGTGACCGAATACGTCATCAGAGCTGAGCAGATCATTACGGCGCTTAAGAGTGCAGGAGAAGCACCAAGCGATGGACTAATGATGGCGATGGTTATGAGAGGACTACCGGAGCTGTACAAACCGTTCACACTACTGGTAACACACGGTTCAGCGGACATGTCGCTGGGATAGTTCAAGGCCAAGTTGTGGAACTTTGAGGCCTCAGAAGATACCCACCCAGCCGCCGCGGAGGCGGGAGAGAGGGTGCTGAAGGCCCGGGCGACGCCGAGAGATAAGACCAGGCCCACGACGGAGCTGGCGTGTTGGCGATGCGGAGAAAAAGGGCATCGGAAAGATAACTGCACAAAGACTGTTTGGTGTAGCTTCTGCAAATCCACAGGGCACACAGACAAAGTGTGCAGAAAGAAACAAGACCAGAGCGCACGGTACGCGCATGGACAAGATGGCAGCTGCGGACAAGATGGAGAAGACGGTGGACGTGAGTCGGGACGAGGCCCGGAGAGTAGCGGGACAAGAGGACTTCATCTTCGGGGCGCAGACAGCGTACGTCACCCAGCCAACGCAGCTGCAGCAGGCCCAAAGGAAGGGACTGAACGTGGACACAGGTGCGTCGTCCCACGTCATCAACCACAGGAATCGATTCAAGAACTTTGACAACACCTTCGAGCCGGAGAGACACAGCATGGAGCTGGCAGACGGGAAGCGCACTTACGGGTTGGCGCAAGGGAGAGGAGACGCACAGGTATGCCTCATAGACAGTGAGGGGCACCGGTGTACAGTGACGTTAAAGAACGCTCTCTACATACCCTCGTTCCCACAAGAACTATTCTCTGTAAAATCTGCTACTGCGAACGGTGCCAACGTGTTCTTCAATGAAGGTAAAGATGTTCTTGTAGAGCCTAACGGTACGCGATTTAACATAGAGGTGTACAAGAGAATGTATTATCTACAAACAGAGTGTAATGACAACGACAAGTGTAATAATAATGATATGTGTAATGTGACTGTCAGTCACGATATTCAGACATGGCATGAGATCATGGGTCATTGTAATTATGAGGATTTACTGAAACTGCAAGCCGTGACAGAAGGCATGCACATTAAAGGTGAAAAGCGTAGACCTGACAAAGAATGTGTAGTGTGCATAAAGGGGAAGTTCACTCAATCGAGAAACAGAAGTCCCACAGAAAAAGTAAAGGTACCACCACTTGCGCTAGTTAACACAGATCTAGCCGGTCCAGTAAGAAACGAGTCCATAGGTGGCTTTAGATATGTACAGTCTTTTACAGATGTGTGTACAGGGGCAGTGTTTGTTTACTTTCTCAAAGCAAAGAGTGACACACTCCAGGCCACGGAGAAATTCCTGGCAGACGTAGCCCCTTATGGCAACATAAGATGCTTGAGGTCCGACAACGAAACCGAGTTCACAAATAGAGAGTTCCAATCACTGTTGAGAAGGAACAAGATAAGACATGAGACGTCATGTCCATACTCCCCACACCAGAACGGGGTGGCAGAGAGGGAAGGACGTACTCTTTTCGAAATGGCTAGGTGTAAGCTAATAGCTGGTAACTTACCTAAGAGTCTATGGCATTATGCGGTACAAGAAGCCGCTTACACCAGAAACAGGTGTTTTAATAAGCACACGGGCACCACCCCGTATACAGCACTGACAGGAAAGAAATGTAATCTAGCTAGAATGCACGATTTTGGATCAGTGTGTTATGCTTACCAGCAGGACAGAGGGAAGCTGAGTCCAGATGTGAAAAAGGACTCTTTGTAGGGCACGACAAAGGAAGCCCCGCTTTCCTAGTCTATTATCCCGGTAAAGGGAAAGTGCAAAAACACAGGCTAGTCAAATTTGTCACAAAGACAACATGTGAGAACGAGACACAGACAGAGGAGCCAGAGCTGGACTCCAGAGTAAGGTGTGAAGAAACAGAGACACCTCAGCCTAGTGTACTTAACACAGTTGTGCAGACAGACAGTCAGCAACCCCCAGAGGACGATAACGAGGAGCACCCGAGGGTGACGTCACGTGCCCCATGCAGTGGGAGGTATCCCTCACGGGAACACAAACCCCCAAAGTATCTGAAAGACTATGCCCGGAGAGAAAGTGACAAGGATGACAGTACACTTACCAGCATTGATTACTGCTACAGAGTGGTGAGTGGAGTACCTCAGACCTTTAAAGAGGCCATAGTGTCCCCTGAATCAAGTAAATGGGAGAGAGCAATGGATGAGGAGATGAGGTCCCTAGAGGACAACCACACCTTTACTCTAACCAA
This sequence comes from Notolepis coatsorum, assembly GCF_963971535.1. Taxonomy (NCBI): domain Eukaryota; kingdom Metazoa; phylum Chordata; class Actinopteri; order Aulopiformes; family Paralepididae; genus Notolepis; species Notolepis coatsorum. The sequence continues at coordinate 136,400,525 of NC_140168.1, forward strand.
GTTACCAGAGGGCAGACAGACAGTGGGAGGAAAATGGGTGTACTCAATCAAGGAGGGTATTGAAGGCTACAACAAGTACAAAGCCAGGTTTGTAGCTAAAGGTTACAGTCAGAGGGAGGGGATAGACAAGGGGTCGGCAACCCTAGGCACGCGTGCCTGCTTAGGCACGCGGGACCATTTCCATAGGCACGCGGGGGGGGGGGGGGGGGGGGGGGGGCAGCATAAGAAAAAAATATATATATATCATTATTATTTTTTTTATTTTTTTTTACTTCGCTTTGAAATATTATTGTGAAATGTTTTGCACTGTTGTCGCATATCTCTTGTTGAAATCCTCCACAGGTTCTTTTTTGTAAGTCGACTGTTCTGCACACCCCTATATTATGACAGCAATCAGCTGTTCCCATGTGCTCCGCTGTAGCCGGCCTCCCGCCGGCCCTCCGCAGCAGTCGCGCCAGGTAACACACAGTGCTGAGGTTGCATTCTGTGCAGTGTCATGATCAACCCCCGCTAAGAAATCAAAGCAAATTCGCACATTCCAGCCCTCGTGGACAGACGATTACGGGTTTGTGGACCGTCAGAAGGACCGTGCTATGTGTTCTTTCTGTTTGGAAAATGTAGTTTGCCAAACATCATCTGTGAAACGCCATTTCGAGACTAAGCATAAAACAAGTTTCAAGGATCAGGCGGATAAGGCAGAATCCATTAAACGTGCCGTCGCCAGGTATGGGAAGCAAGCCAGCACCCTCAAAGTGTTCACAAGCGCTAAAAAACACGCAACTGAAGCAATTGCTATCGCATTGCTCATTGCATTGCAAAACGTGGAAAGCCATTCACGGATGGCGACGTATATAGGCTTTTATCTGTACCTCATATGTTTTGTTTGAAGGCTTGCCAAATAAAGAGACAATAAAAGCAAGGATAAAAGATATCCCCACCATGTCAACGGAACGTTGCAATGGCTTTGCTGACGGTCTTCGGGTCAACATACCTCTGTGAGCAGATCTTTTCGCACATGAAGTACGTGCTCAACCCCTCCCGGAGTCGATTGACAACCGACCACTCCGAAGCATGTGTCCAGCTTAAAGTGACTAATTACACCCCCCAAATAACCGGAGCTCAGCCAGGCAAAACACTGACGCGACAGGTAGGCTGCTGTTTATTTTCCTGTACATCGGTTTGCATGTTAATTTGAACTTGAACGTGCATATGCAGGGCTCTACGCATAATAGATCATACGCACAATCGCGCATATATTATTATTATTATTATTACGCGGCATGTGTATGTGTAGGGGAGCTGTCCACTGTGCATGTGGTGCTGAACCCTCTCTCTCTCTCTCTCTCTCTCTCTCTCTCTCTCTCTCTCTCTCTCTCTCTCTCTCTCTCTCTCTCTCTCTCTCTCTCTCGTGGAGCACAGTGTGCTTTGCGTGTGCACTGTGTGTGTGCCATCATGTTAACGTTAGCCTCAGTTAAACTTAAACCTTGCGACGCCTCGTTAGATGAAGCTGTGTTCTGAGGTGTTCTGAGCTTCTGAGCTGTGTCATGTGACAATAGTACACATATTTAATTGAAACCCTTTATTTGTTTATTATTTCAATTTAGCTGGAAATACATTGCTACATCATTCAGTAACATTTGCAGAGCCTTATAACAAAAACATTATTACGGTCACCATTGTGACCAGTGCTTAATCAACACATTTTATTATTTATTTTTCTATTATTTCATTGAACATTGCACATGTTAAAAGCCATTTTTCTTACTCAAAATGTGAGTATTACCAAGTCAACTTGTGTTCTTAAAACAATGACAATAAACATAGTTTTATTAGGTTGAAATAATGTGGTTGTGTACTTATTTTTCTGTTAACTTATTATGGATTGAAAACTGAGCACAGTAACTGAACTCAATATTTTTAAGTTTGGGTAACTTATTATTATTTATTTTTGTACAGTTCTCCATTAGGCCTGTAGGTGGAGCTATGGTGTGTGTTGTGTCCAAAAATGAATGGGCAAATGTGAGTGAAATGGTCGCACTGTATGCAGCTGTTTGTCTGCATTGCACCCCCCCCCCCCCCCCCTCCCCAACTCAGATTTAGGGTTGATACAACCATCATAATAATATTGTTAATAATAACAATAACAATAATGATGTAATAATGTAAGAATTATCATTAAAAAGACCTGATTATGAGAGAAAAAAAAAATACGATGCATGGAATATTGTTGAGGCACACTAGTTACAACTATATTTCAAATAGGCACTCCATGTCAAAAAGGTTGCTGACCCCTGGGATAGACTATGGTGAAACATTCTCCCCCACAGCCAATCTGACCAGTGTAAGGGTAGTGATGCAGAAAGCAGCTGAGGACAGTTTGATTTGACACCAGATGGATGTGAAGACAGCCTACCTGCATGCACCCATAGATAGGGAGATATACATGGAACAACCTGAAGGTTACGAGAAGAAAGGAGAGAAGCTAGTGTGTAAGCTAGAGAAATCCATTTACGGCCTGAAACAGTCTGGGCGAAATTGGAACGAGATGCTTCATATATGTCTCATTGAAGATCACTTCCTACAGAACCCAGTAGACCCCTGTGTTTACTCAAGGGAGTCAAAAGAGTCAGGAAAAGTGATAATTGTCATTTGGGTGGATGATTTGATCATCGCAGCGGACAACACTAGAAACCTAGAGCAGGTGAAAGGTATGCTCTCCACCAGATTAAAAATTAAGGACCTAGGCAGGTTAAAACATTTTCTAGGCATGGACTTCGAACAGTCTGCCAATTGTGTAAAAATATCCCAGAAGAGATATGTGGAAAAGATCCTGAAACGTTTTGACATGCAAGAATGTAGAACAAGGGAAACACCATGTGATCAAAAACTAGACTACCAAGAGGATGCTCAGAAATTGACAGATGTAAAAATGTACAGAGAAGCTGTAGGTAGCCTCATTTATTTGACAACATGTACTCGCCCTGACCTATGTTTTGTAGTGAGTAAATTGTCACAGCATTTTGCTGACCCCACAGAGGAGCACTGGATTACAGCAAAACATGTTTTTCGTTATCTCAAAGGTACAGCAGATAAACAGCTTTGTTTCAGAAAGAGCAGCGAGGGCTTAGGGCTTAAAGCCTACAGTGATGCAGATTGGGCGGCAGACACCACAGACAGAAGAAGTACCACAGGGTATTGTGTGAGTTTGAACACAAACAGCTCACTGGTTTCGTGGAAAACAAAGAAGCAGCCCACAGTGGCACTATCAACTTGTGAAGCCGAATACATGGCTCTAGCTATGACAATACAGGAATGTATTTATCTAGAACAACAGCTCGAAGGAATGGATACCTATGTATACAAGAAAACTGTTGTTTATGAAGACAACCAGGGAACCATTGCAATTGCGAGAAACCCTGTCTGCCGACAGAGGTGTAAACATGTGGATATAAAATATAATTTCATCAGATCTGTCATCAGGGAAGAAAGGATGACACTGATTTATTGTCCGACAGACGACATGGTAGCAGACGCTATGACGAAGCCTGTTTCCAAACTGAAATTGAGAAGATTTGCAGAGGTCATGTTTGGTGTGTAAATATTGACTGTTATGCAATTTGTGGGAAGTATATGTCTCTGATGTCTTGGTATAGTGGTTAGGTTTAAGAAGTGTAGCTCGCTTTCCACCTCTTGTGTGCAGTGGGTGCACAGTCTGTCTTCTCTTGGGAGATACACTACATGTAGTCAAGGATCTTCTTAGTTTTGGATCAGTCACAGTGCTCAGGTATTCTGCCACAGGTATTCTGCCACTCTGTTTAGGGCCACATAGCATTCCAATTAGCTCTGGTTTTGGGTTGATGCTTTGTTATGGAGTGTGTCTGGGTCACTTTCTTTTAGGTGATTATAGAATTGCATTATTTGGTGTTTTCCGTTGGGTGCGGAGAATGGATTTGCTAAATTCTGCATGCAGAGTCTCAATTGGGTGTTTGTCCCATTTTGTGAAGTCTTGGTTTGCAAGTGGGCCCCAGACCTCGCAACCATACAGGGAAATGGGTTCTATGATGGAGTCTAATATTTTGAGCCAGATTTGAATTGGAATGTAGCTTGATGTTCCTTTTGATGGCATAAAAAGCCCTTCTTGCTTTGTCTCTCAGGTCGTTCACAGCTTGGTTGAAGTTCCCTGTGGCGCTGATGTTTAGGCCGAGATAGATGTACTTTTTTTCTGTGTTCTAGGGCAATTGTGTCTAGGAGGAATTTGTGTTTGTGTTGTTGTAGGCTGGGCCTTTTCTGGAATATCATGACTTTTGTTTTGGTTAGATTTACTGTCAGTGCCCATGTCTGGGAGAATTGTGCAGAAGATCAAGGTGCTGCTGTAGCCCTTCTTTTGTTGAGACACCTCTCTCTCTCTCTCTCTCTCTCTCTCTCTCTCTCTCTCTCTCTCTCTCCTCTCTCTCTCTCTCTCTCTCTTTCTCTATCAATTTTCAATACAATTTCAATTCAAAGGGGCTTTATTGACATGGGAAACATACGTTCAAACCAAGATCAGTACGGTGCAGGAATATATGTGTGATTGACAGTCTTTATGGTGGTTGTATTCCGTTGGATGTCCTTTTCTTGTCACAACAGCTCACAAATCTGGCTGTTGTGTTTATACATTGCTGTCTCTCTATCTGCCTCTCTCTATATCTCTCTCTTTTCTCTCTTTTCACATTCCCCCCTCTCTCTCTTCCTCTCTCGCTCCCTCCCTCTCTCTCTCTCTCTCTCTCTCTCTCTCTCTCTCTCTCTCTCTCTCTCTCTCTCTCTCTCTGTCTCTCTCTCTCTGTCTCTCTCTCTCTCCATGGTTTTATAAACAGGGGGGGTGGGGAGGGGGAGGGATATGAAGCATATCTTGTCTGTGTCACTCAGACAGAAATGCCGACTCAGTCTCTGCCTTAAACCATGTTTCTCTCCTCTCTGTTCTTTCAGCCGGTGGGGTTTGTCAGCTTTGACAGCCGATCAGAGGCAGAGGCTGCTAAGAACGCCTTGAACGTAAGTGTCATGTCCTCCTCCTCCTCTTCCACCTCCTCTTCCTCCCCCTCCTCCTCCAACTCCTCCTCCTTCTCCTCCTCCACCTCTGCATTTCCCCCCTTCTCCTCCATCTCTTCCTCCCCCTCCTCCTCCTTCTCTCCTCTTCTACCTCCTCCTCCTCTACCTCCCCCTCCTCCTCCTCCTTCTCTTCTCCTCCTCCACCTCTTCCTCCCTTTCCTCCTCCTCAACATCATCAACATGTCTTGGGCTCTGTTAGTAATTCCTCGCTGTAGTTTTTTTTTATATGTTGCCAGGTTTTTACATCAGAGACAGGATTTCATTGTGAGGAGATGAATAAATATATATTTCTGACAGCATGTAGTCATGAGGAGAGACCTGTGGGGGAGACCTGGGGGAGAGAGAGAGAGAGAGAGAGAGAGAGAGAGAGAGAGAGAGAGAGAGAGAGAGAGAGAGAGAGAGAGAGAGAGAGAGAGAGAGAGAGAGAGAGGGGTGAGGAGACCTGGGGGGAGAGAGAGAGAGAGAGAGAGAGAGAGAGAGAGAGAGAGAGAGAGAGAGAGAGAGAGAGAGAGAGAGAGAGAGAGAGAGAGAGAGAGAGAGAGAGAGAGAGAGAGAGAGAGAGAGAGAGAGAGAGGTGAGGGAACCTGGGGGAGAGAGAGAGAGAGAGAGAGAGAGAGAGAGAGAGAGAGAGAGAGAGAGAGAGAGAGAGAGAGAGAGAGAGAGAGAGAGAGAGAGAGAGAGAGAGGAGAATCAAGAATCGGAATCAAGAGGTTTATTTGTCACATACATACCAGGGCATACAGTGAAATGCGGGTGGTCATGCCCGCATTGATTGGGCAAAATACAATAATAAAAATAGGCATAGAATTTTTTTTATAGGTAAGACACAAGATATGCATGGTAAAAAAAGACATGCTAAGTTCCTGAGAAACTGGTTCCTATATACACTACTATACAATATACAATTTACGATTTTAATGTATCTAAACTATACTATACAGTACCTCCTTCCTTTAACACTTTGATTGCCCAATCCGAGTTTTCCCGGGTTTACCCCCCGCGGGTTGAATGCCCATCACGAGAATATTTTTTTTTTCTTGTTTTTTTTTTATTAGCGATCTGAATTCATATTTCATCAACCGAGTCTACCGTTGGAAAATCAGCCACCCCAGGCGCTCAGATGTGAAAAAAGCGCCCCCTATCGTCTCCCAGATGGTAATTCACCCTTTTGGATTGTACTCAATGAAAATGAATGAGAAAAAAAAACCCGGACTCCACATTTTACTTCTCACTCATGTAACCGGGGTCGATCAGCTTCATCATGGACCCTCAGAGCAGCGGGGATTATGTGTTTTTACAGTATACGCGTGGGATCAATAAAAGGATTGATTTTTTTCGAATGGCGATCAGGAATTGGAATAATCCATTTGGATACCATCTGATCTCAGGTAAGGAATCTATGTTACCAGTCTTAGGATAATCAGACCCGTTTTCACGGAGATATAAGCTTTTCCCCTATAATGTGATATGACTGTTTGACTCTAAGAGCGATCAGGAACTGAGAGAATCGATTTCAGCGTGCGGCACCAGCGTGCACACGTACACATATACTATCGATAATCTAGCGTTTATTTGAAAACGATTACGATCTGTACAAGAATGCTGAGGATGTTCTATGAGTCGGTGGTGGCGGGCGCCTTCTTGTACGCTGTGACCTGCTGGGGCAGCGGACTGAGAGCAGGGGACACAAACAGGCTGGATAAGCTGGTCAGGAAGGCCAGTAGCGTGGTTGGGGTGGAGCTGGACTCCCTAGCGAGGGTGGCGGAGAGGAGGAGCCTTGCTAAGCTCCAGGCCATCAGGGAAAACCCCTCCCACCCACTATACACAGACTTGGCTGACAGGAGGAGCATGTTTAGTGCTAGGCTCACACTACCCAAATGCAGCACTGAACGGCACATGAAGTCCTTCATTCCGACAGCCATCAGACTATACAATGCATCACTGTGCCTCACTGCATCACTGAGCACAGAGTGGCAGTTACCATCTTCCTGGACTTAGTTTGAAACAGCACTGTGCAATATTACACCTACTGTAGACAGTAGGTATATTTTTACTGTATTTATTGACTGTATATTTTATTCCATTTTTATTCTATTTTACTCTACTCTTATCCTAGGCAACTTGATTTGATTCGTTGTATTATTCTAATTCGTGACCTGTTCTGTCTAAATGTTGAGCGATTTGCAGTGTCAAATTTCCCACGGGATAATAAAAGTATTTCTATTCTATTCTATTCTATTGGTTGATTGGACCAGGAGTTTTTTTTATGTAGGTTGGGGGGCGAGACCGCTTATGGCTTTGTATGTGAACATGAGGATTTTGAAATGTATTCGTTGTTTTACCGGGAGCCAGTGTAGGGATGCAAGGACTGGGGAGATGTGGTCCCTCATTTTGGTGCCCGACATGAGCCTGGCGGCTGCGTTCTGGACATGTTGAAGGCGGTTGATGTATTTGTCTGCTACACCAGAATAGAGGGCGTTGCAGTAGTCCAGTCTTGAGAATATGAGGGTGAGGATGACCCTTTGAAGGTCGCTGGGGGAGAGGAATGTTTTTATTTTTGCGATGGTGCACAGCTGGAGGAAGCAGGACTGAGCCACTGCTCGCACTTGTCTGTCGAGTTTCAGCTCAGAGTCAAAAAAGACCCCCAGGTATTTGACCTGGGGTTTTATCAGGGTGGACAGAGTGCCCATGTTGTTGGTGATCTGCGTGACACATCCTCACACATTGCTCATCACATTGCTCACATCCTCCTGTCATGAATGGAAGTGTATTTTACATTCCTCCCTTTAATATTGGACATACTGGGCACCTAAGTGGCAACCCATGTAACACGCTGCGTCGTGAAGCAGCCGACCCGGGTTAGATTCCTGGACCCGGCGTCCTTTGCCGAATGTCTTCCCCCCTCTTTCTCTCCCTCTACCGGACTGCCCGGTAGTACAAACAAATAAAAAATCTACCAAAAACACAATTTAAAAAATATATATATATATATATTGGATGTACTATAGTATAATCTATAGGTAAATCTGTAGTATAATCTATAGGTAAATGTATCCTAAATAAAAATGTTTTGTTATAAGTTAAATTGAACATCTCAATATCTGTTTTATCCTGTGATAAAGACTTCAATCTTGCTCCGTTTTAGAGAAAAGTAGGGTATAATAAAGAATTATACAATTATACAAAATCACTGGATAGTCAAAGCACTTTAAAGCCTTTTTTCTCAGTTTGCGATAGTTTGCGTAGTTACTGCGGTTTGCTTCTGCAGGGAAGTGTAGTGCGTATGAAACAAAACACAGGAATACTGTCAATCACTACATACTGTCAATCACTACAGAGTTTCTACGGTAGATTTCTGTAATAATAATAATAAACTTTATTTGTATAGCACCTTTCATACAGAAACTGCAGCTCAAAGTGCTTCACAACAGAAAAAGACACATCAAGTGCAGACATATAAAATCACAGTTTTTCATTTTTTTTATATTTAATTTCTTTTATTATTTTTTAAACATACACATAAACATAAACATAACACCATAAAATTAGATATACAAGCATTAATTAACAGTACACATCCAATGAAATCACCATTTATATAAATGTATTATACGAGATATACACCTAATACTTGCTATCTAATACCCTACACACATATGCTCTCGCTCGCTCCCCCCCCCCGGACCCCCACTTGGATAATCCATCCATTATCATTCGCTCCTAACCAGGCACTACAATTCATATGCTAGCTTTTATTCTCTCCACCACTTCTAACCACATTGCAATTTTGGATTCACTGACACCTAAAATTCTTGCTGTAGATATTTCTAGATAAATCACATCGAGATATGTAAGAATCCAAACCTTCCGATTGAAACCATTGCGATGCTATCAGCTTTTTAGCCGCTGTGATACCAGATAAAACTAATCTCTTTAGCTGTATAGGGACTGCAAACTCAAAAACATCATTCAACAGCAATACAGAGGGGTGTACAGGTATATTCAGAATTAAGACATTTGATAATTGCTGGGACACTTCTTTCCAGAATATCTTAACTGGTGGGCAATCCCAGTACATGTGCATAAATGTACCCGTGTCCCCATTTGTACATAAGGAGCATCTGGAGTCTTGTTTAAAGCCCAACATCCAGGTTAAACCCTACTGATCAATTATGGGTAGTTTACATCATTGGTATATAATTTCATTATTTATTTTTTTCCATTTGACACCGGAAATGCCACTCCGAAATAGTTAAAAAGGTCCACGCACGAATAACATGCACGCGCGAATCAAAAAAGCTTATCAAACGCCGACGTCACTACAGGTGCATATTAATGAGCCGAATCTAAAAGCTTATCAGACGCTAGCACGGCCGTGACGTCACTTCAGGAAACGTATGCCTTGCCCGTCCGGCAGCGTTTCCGTTAGCCGGTAATTACCGGTATTTGACCGGCAAAATCTGTTGAAGTCCGACATATTTAATCTCTCCGGTCTTAATGTCCGGTGAAAATAATTCCCTGAGTCTAAGCACAATTTGATTATTTGAATTGTATTAAAATAGGCTAAAATTAAATAGCCTATGCAATGAACGAAACGATCATTACATTTGTTTCCTCGTTGCTTCTAATAATGACAACGACGTTGTCAGCGAGAGCTTAGTGCTGGGTGTGCGAACTTTTGTGAAGCTGCAGAGCCGGAGCAGCAGCAGCACAATGCAGTATTCCAGCAGTACTCCAATTCAGCCATTTTCAATTCAATGTTGGGTGGGGGGCGCTGCTGTGCGGTCCCCAGAAAAGAGCCAATAACAGCTGAATCAGCTGCTCTGCAGCGCCATACTCTTTGCAAATAAGTCGTTGCGAGGTGGAGAGAGTCGTCACGCAAACCCACGATAATGTTGCCGTCTCTCTCTCTGCCAAATTTCTCAGTTCTTCGCTTGATATAATTAATACAAATGTCCAATATAACGGAATTCGTTAGCTCATAAAAATGTGATTATAACAGACTGTTGTTTATTAATGTCGGGCGACTGCCCACAGACACCTATTTGATTTAAAGTCGGCAGCAGCACGAGTCTCGGGACTTATTTTATTTGGAATATAATGACTTTATACGCAAAAGTAGCCTAGTTTTAAGTAAGAATATTATAAATCTACATGCCTTGATGATGTCATTCTTTTGTTTTGTTGTCATTCTTTTGCCTATCAATTGTTTTTAAGCTCAATAAACTCTGACCGGAATTTCTCTCATTTGACCGGTAGATTGAAATCTACCGGACACTGAGGCCGGCAACAATTTTTTCTAACGGAAACCCTGCCGTCCGGGTCATAGTACTAGATCAATGGTGGCCCACTCGGTGCATCACAGTTAGCCTATAGCTCCGCCGTCCCTGCTACAGTCGGGACCACTACACTGACGTCCCTGCGGGTGGTTCTCTCCTCTTTGTGTGCCCCCGTCCCCGTGGGTGTCCCGCGGAGGAGCCCGCGGACGCGACAACAGCGGCGGCCGCAGGGTGCCCGAGCCCGCAGCGTCAGTTAGCTCATAGCTATCGTGTACCACTAGCCTTTACGGGCTCGAGCACCCCACGGCCGCCGCCGTTGTCGCGTCCACGGGCCCCCCGGCAGGGCACCCGCGGTGACAGGGTGTACAGAGAGGAGAGAACCATTTTGGGTCGGCCGTTCATGCCGGCCAGCGAGCCGGATGTCGGGATATGTTGTTAGCACAATAGCTACCAAGCTAAGCTATGTTAGCTACTAACGTTATAAACACAATATGTACAACGACACAATGATTTACATTATTACAAATATGGTAACGTGGTTGTGGCTTTTACAAATAGTGGTTAGCTTTAGAGATGGATGGCTATAATCACGGAGCAATAGTGTTAGGTGAAACAGATACATTTTCATTCGGCTAGTAGTAGCAAGCATATATCTATGGTAGCAAGGCTCTCTGCCTGCAGTGCCTGCCACTAGCTGTGTGTGACTCTCAGCGCCCCCTGGTGCCCTGCACCTGTTGTGACGAGATCATTTCGATTACACACGCACGTTATGAACCATTGATTAATATATCCACGTGCGTGGTGATTGTGTTGGGCAGACAAAATGTTTGATAAAAACGCTAAAACTGGGTCAATTTCAATACCTTTTTTTCCTTCTTCATGAAAGTCACCGTTGGCCTAGTCCACATTGTTTATTGAACAAAAATACAACGTGAAGGTTGGCCTTTAAGTCCCATTTTGTTCAATCTTATAGGAGTCAGGTATCTATGAATATAGTTAAGATTAATTTGTTGATGGTCCGGGTTACGTGACACAAGTTGAACGTTTGCCCAGGCTTCTTGCCAATCAAAATTTATTTCCAGGTCTGGTATATCCCTCCTCCAGACAGAGTCTAGTTGGAGGGTTTCATACGAGGACGTTAGTAATTGATGATAAAAATCTGAAACAAAACCTCTCGATGTCTCTCTTTCATAGAAGAATTTGTGGTATCTGTGGTGTTCAATTGGTATGTCTAATGGAACACTGTGAGACTTCAAACATAGCCGTAACTGTATGTAAAAAAAGCCATGTGGACATGGTGAGATAAATTTTTTTGCATATTTCTCCATAACTGCAAAAACCCTGTTTGTTAAAAACATCCCCTAATGAGTGTATGCCTTGCTCTTCCCATATAGGGAATCTTATAGGTCGTTTTTCAATTAAGAGTGCATTGTTATTGAATAAGGGAGTATGATTGTGCCATTTTTGTGGGTTAGGATATTTGTTTTGTGTTTCACGCCATATCCGGATCGCATGGGTAATTATTGGGCCAAATTTCCATTCACAGTGCTTGATTGGTAGTTTAGTGTATGCTATGTCCTTCAGTCTATGTGGGGCTACTATGTTTTCTTCTAATTTTCTCCAGGATACTAATGCTTGGGGGTCAAACCATGTTGTCAATGGTCTTAATGTGTACGCCTTAAAATAGTGGAAAAAATCTGGAAATGCCATGCCACCGTCTGCTTTATTTCTCTGTGCGGTGGATCTTTTTATACGTGGTGGTTTGTTATTCCAAATAAATTTGTATGTGGAGGAGTGTAATCTTTTCCAGTAACCCTCTGGAGGGGGTAACGGTAGCATTGAACTGAAGAAGTTGATTCTAGGTAGTACATCCATCTTAACTATTGATATCCGTGCCTGTACTGAGTTTTTAAGTTTTGCCCACCTATCAAGGTCGTCTTTGATTTTGTTTTGGATTTTTGTGTAATTGTGCTTCACCGTTTGTCTTATGGTGGGGAATATTTCCACTCCCAAGCATCTAAAATGTTTTACCATAGGTATCTCTCCTGGGAGGGTTATATCTTTTTTTGCAGGGGTGTTAAGTGGAAGGAAAGCCGACTTCGGCCAATTTATCTTAAATCCCGATAAATCACCAAAGTTCTCAATCAACTTGAGCAGATGAGGCAATGTGGTGTTGGGGTTTTGCATGAACAATATTACGTCGTCCGCATATAAAACTAATTTTATGTTGTGTGCCCTTGATTACGATTGGTTCTATGGATTGGGATTGTCTTATATATTGTGCTAAAGGCTCTAATGATAGATCGAATAGTCCGGGACTAAGAGGGCAACCCTGTCTGGCTGAGCGTGATACCGGAAAGATTTTGGAGATGATTGTACCTGTTGTAATCATGGCCGATGGGTCTTTGTATAGTACTTTAATCATATCAATGAATCCTTTTCCTAACCCGATCCTTTCTAATACTGCCCATAGATACGACCATTCCAGCCTGTCAAAGGCTTTCATAGCATCCAGGGACAGCACCGCCTTAGGTATGGTGTCGTCCTTGTCGGCATCTAGTACGTGCAGTATTCGTCTTATGTTATCAGTGATCAGGCGGCCTCTTATGAAGCCAGTTTGGTCCGGATGAACTAAAGACGTCATATGCTTTTTTAATCAGATGGCTAATACCTTAGAGTACAGTTTGATATCGGTTCCGAGGAGGCTTAAGGGTCTGTAACTACCGCACTCGGTGGGGTCTTTGTCTTTTTTGAGAAGGACTGTTATGAGTGCAATATTGTCGTTTTTATGGAAGTTCCCCTCCTTGACTGAGTATAAGATCATATTTAATAATAAGGGTCCAATTATGTCCCAACAAGAAAGGTACATTTCTGGTGGGATACCGTCTCTACCAGGAGCCTTACCACTTTGCATTTCGGATATGGCCTTCTTGAGTTCCTCTAGTGTGATCGGTGTTTCTAACTGTTTAGCGTCATCCTCTGAAAGTTTAGGGAGAGTAATTTGATTAAGATATGTGTCCATTTTGTTTTGATCGAAGGTTGTTTCTGATTTATATAAGTCGGAGTAGAATTCTTTGAATGTATCGTTTATTTTTTCAGGATATGTTTCAAGTACTTGTTGTGCTCTAATGGTAGTTATATAGATCTGCAAATTTTGCATTAATTCTTAATCGCATGGCTAATAGGTGACTAAGTTTAGAGCCTTGGGAGTACTGCTGTTGTCTTGTGCTGCGTATTTGTATTTCCGATTGTTGTCTGTATATGGCATTGATCTCTATTTTAAGTACGTTAACTTGATTTTCTAGTCGAGTTGAGTTGTTGTATTTTAGAGAATTAAATAACGTTGAGTAAAGCGTTTTCAGTTCAAACAGTTTTGTGCATTGATTCTTGCGCATTTTGTAGGAAAAGCTATCAGTGAAATCCTTGATCATTCCCTTTACTGACATCCATATTATTCTGGGGTCTTGCACCGAGTTTGCATTCTCCCGTAGGAATACTATAAGAGCTTCTTTGAGTTGTGTAATGAATTCCTTGTTATTAAGCAGCATCGATTTAAATCGCCATCTTGGGGCTCGGGAAGATAGTATGCCAAATGTTCCTTTTAGGAGTAAATAACAGTGATCTGCATTGGGTATCATTTCCACTTCATATTTATCAAATAGTCTCGGGGATGCAAAGACATAATCTATTCTGGATAATGTGTTATGTCTCGCAGATCGACAAGAGTACTTTCGGGTCGTGGGATTAAGTGATCGCCATAAGTCATTTACACCTGTAATCTTCGACCAATCCTTTAATGCTTTAGATGAATTATTTTGTTCGCTGGAAAAGGCGAGGTAAGATTTGTCCATCCTTGGATTCCAAATGGCATTAAAATCTGCACCTATTATAAATGAGTAATCGGGAAGGTCTAACATTGCATTGGTTAGTGTAGAGAAGAAACCCTCTTCGTACAAATTTGGGGCATATACCGCTGCCAACGCTATTTTCCTGTTATTGTGTACAATCATAGCTATAGTTATACGACCATCTGCATCCGACCATACTCCCTTTAATTCAATATTTAACTTACGTCTAACGACTATGGCTACACCACGGGTTCTCGTTCCAAAGGAAGAGTGACTAATGTTATGGTATATGTTGTCCTCTAACTTAGCTTTGTCTTCCACTAAAATGTGCGTTTCGCTTAGAAGAACCACGTCAAGCTGTTTGTTTTTCATCAGTGTGAGCACGCTTTTGCATTTATGTTGATTATTTATTCCCCCAGTATTCCAGATCATTATATTCAAACTAGCCATAATCTATACATGTTGTTTTGTAGTTGTTGGTAATGCTTCTGGAGTGCGAATTCACAATGGATATACATCCTACTATTGAGGTCCCGTTGAGAGCCGAGCATAAAAACATACATATATACAAATAAACCCCTGATCCCCCCTCCCTTAAAGAGCCGTACAAGGTACCTATTTGATACCTCCTTCGCGTACAACTCCATCCTATCCTGCACCTCCGGTCAGCCCAGAATGAGCAATTTATCCTAAACTTTCCTATGTATACCATATAATCTAAATTTTTTATTCTAATTGAATAGAATGTCACCTGTGGCCAAGCCACTCTCCCGTTAATGTAATTAAACAAAATGAAAAATATACCTCAATTAGTATACTCATTTAAACCTTCTACTAACATTGGTTAGAACATTTCAGTAATAAAGAAATAACGAAAAAGAAAGAACGATGTTTAGAATTAGATTATCGAAACCCATAAAATCAGGAAATAACTACTTAAATTTTTTTTAATTTTTTTTAAATAACTTTGCATGTTTACACATCTAGATAATAAGGAGGTTTTTAAATACTTGTATGCAGATCGTCCCCCGTCAAGAGTGATCATTAATCTGTTATGGTGGTCGCTGTTCTTCACATCTATTTCATGACCAAGTCTCATATCGTTGTTATTTTCCAGGGCCATCATTGAAAAAGGCATTGTATTCCAGTATTCTGTCAGCCGATCATGACTTGCAGATTGTTGTTGTAATGTTCCAGTACATTCCTCGTGTCATAGAACAATATCAATCCAGTGTATTCCAGTATATTCCATTATGACTCATATCCTTCAAGTAAAAAAAAAATAAAAATAGAAAATTCTAGAATGTTCCAAAAAAGTCGGTATCAAATCATGACCTGCATATTACCATGAATCTATATATAGTGTTTAGCGTTTTATATTAAATTACTTATACTTCAATGTTGTCAAAAGCTTGTATGATGCCGTTTTTGATGTCCGTGCGATTGCAAAGTTATCCAAAAAAGATGAATCTTGTCATCCACCTTTTGTATTCTTCATGTAATCTTCTGCCGCCTCAAGCGAACGTAGCACGAATCTTTTTCCATCTCCATCCACAATGGAAAGATTAGCTGGATAACGTAGGATGGGGTGGAGACCTTTCTCATAGAGCTGATGTACCACATCCTTGTAGCGGGCCCGTAGAGTTATAGCTTCCTTGCACATGTCCTCATAGAACCACACTTTTTTCCCTTTATATATCAGTTTTCCCCATTTCTTGCGTGCTTCCCTGATGATCGTGTCTCTTGTTTCAGTTTCACGTAGGCTAGCAATGATCACTCTTTCTTTGTTGTTGTTGTAGTTTACGGTGCCTATTCTGTAGCGTTTGTCCACTATCGGTTCTGTAGGTAGGATTTCAGGACCTAGAATTTTGGCTAGCACTGCAGCAAACGAGGCATCTGTGCATTTGACTGATTCATCCAAACCCACTATACGGAGGTTAAATCTGCGGGCGTGACGTTCGATTTCGAGCAATCTGACCGTGTTTTTCTCGTTGTTGTCATGGATCATCTGCCAAAGCTGTTTGTCCCCCACTTGCATCTCCTTCGATACTTCGGCGATATTCTCATATAGATCCTTATTCTTCTCCTCTTGTTTCAGTGAGTATTCGTTCACAGTATTTGCAACTGCCGTTATGCGATCGGTTTGTACTACAGCCTCTGCCCTGATGTCTTCAAGTTTAGCCTCTATAGCTAACTTAAATGCGATAGCATTAGCTTCGGCTCTCTCAACAGCCCTATCCGCTCTGTCAGCTATATTACCAGCCTTGGCATCAACTTTATCAACCTTGTCGGTTAAGATCTTTATCAGAGTGGTCAGCGTTTTGAAATCGGGTGAAGTATTCTCCATGTCTGTCTCGGATGAGGTCGTAGGAACGTTGGAATCCATGGGATTGTCGAACTTTTTATTTTTAATCGCATCCGCTTTCTCCTTCACAGTACAGCGCGTCACCGCAGCGTCTACCGTTAGAGTGTCTGCTTCACGGCTCTTTGTAGTATCTTTCTTTGCTGGCATGTTGATTTTTTACCTGTTGATATAGTTAGTTGAAGGTCTTAGTTAATATATATGTCGAGGTTTAAACACATTAGTGTTGTACAAAGTAGGTTTTTAAGCGAAATTAACAAAAACGGGAGCGGAGTGTGTGACCAATGCGACCATCACATGCTGTCGTCAAACCGGAAGTAAAAAAATCACAGTTTTTCACATTAGGATCTAACATCCCAACAGGCCACCTTGTTTATTGTTTGATTCAGTTTTAAATAGATAATAATAAAAAGAGTAAGATAAAATAGACAGAGTAAAATAGTGCAATAGTGCAGTGCAATAAAATAGTAGAATAGAATAGACATAAAATGAGCACATAAAGTGCAGACATATAAAATAAGTTTTTTACAGTGCAATAAAATAGTTCTGGATTACTGTTCAACAGAGTCGTCTTTACCTTCTCTGTTTGGTATCCACAGTTTAAAACATGACAGTCTTCCCTCCTGTTTGATACCCACTTTGACCCTTCGAGCCTCCCACTCAGTAGCTTTATAGGTCCAGCTAGTTCTCCTGTGACCTAAAGCAATGGTAAATATCAGTGTGAAACACACTTCTGTGAATCTCAACAATGTCTCTGAAAACTCCCACTGCAGCCTTTTTCACCAAATAAAGCCTTGCTTTTTCAGATTACTTCTTTAGATCAACGAAGCACCCGATTTGGCATCTGGGGCGGGTCATTGAGAATACTTTTGAACACGGGGGGAAATTAGAACTTCCTCTATGTGGAAATATAAAGACATTGATCTGGGATTTGGGTTTTAATCTGGGTTGTTTTAGAGAAGCGTCTGCCCGACCTAAAGACCTGATGAGACAGCCTCGCGGAGCGCTCTCTTCAAGGGCTTTTAAGTTCCTCGACGGTAATGAACAAACCGCTGAAACGCCTTTATTTGCACACGTCTCCTTTGTGTTTTGACATGTCAACGTTTCTCCTTATTTTCTTTTTTTCACAATGTTGTTTATTATCGCTCCGCCGGAAATAGATCAGTTTAATCATCCCCTCTCTTCGCGTGGAATCCGTGACACAAACCCTACATCGCAATCTGTCACAATGTCGAGATATATATCGGTCGGGTTGCATCAAAGGCACGAGAGAGAAGAAAACGACAGGAGGGATATAAAAGATGATGAGCCGACAGTATTTATTCCGAATGTTCCCATTGAGTCACTCCGTCGGGGGCTGAGGTTTGAACAGCGGCTCTTGTTTTGTTTTAGTTTAGTTTCTTCCTTCCTTCAGGCAGGAAGGAAGAAACAGGCACACACCGAGGTGGACTATATCCTCTACACCTCTGAACCCCCCACTCCCAAAACCACCACACGATGAGGTGGACTATATATCCTCTACACCTCTGAACCCCCCACTCCCAAAACCACCACACGACGAGGTGGACTATATATCCTCTACACCTCTGAACCCCCCACTCCCGAAACCACCACACGACGAGGTGGACTATATATCCTCTACACCTCTGAACGCCCCACTCCCAAAACCACCACACGACGAGGTGGACTATATATCCTCTACACCTCTCAACCCCCCACTCCCAAAACCACCACACGATGAGGTGGACTATATCCCCTCTACACCTCTGAACCCCCCACTCCCAAAACCACCACACGACGAGGTGGACTATATCCTCTCTACACCTCTGAACCCCCTTCTCCTAAAACCACCGCAGTTCATTACCTCATTATATCCATGTTATTACACCTCTGCAGCTAAAGCTCGAGCTCGGTGAGCCGAGGCAATCCCACTTAATTCCTTTTTCTTCATGAGAACCGGCCTCCTTTGCCTGTTTCCGCTCCTCCTCAGGCCTGCAGGGACCAGCCCAGAACCGACCCTCTCGCTGCGGAGAACTCTCTCTCTCTCTCTCTGTTCGCAGCCTTTTCCCCGCATCGATCCGACCCGCTCGTGTTTTTCTTTGTGCGCTGTGTTTATTTTCTTCTTCACAGACGAGACTCAGGGGTTGATGAGAGGGTGAGGAACGGGTTGATGAGAGGGTGATTGTGACTCGGGAACGGGGTTGATGAGAGGGTGATTGTGACTCGGGAACGGGGTTGATGAGAGGGTGATTGTAGCCACTGGCCAGAATTCCGCGCCGGCGTCGTTGATTCGGGGGAAAAGCGATAGGCCTACCGGCTTTTTTTTTGTTTTTTTAAGGAGAGCTGTGTTTATGTCACATTCCATATTTTTAGACCCTGTCCTCGGGGTGAAAGTAATTGAGAAGGAAAATATTTTGGTCTAGTGTGTGTGGATATTAAAAAAAAAAGAAAAAATGTAAGGAAAGATTTTTTACTCTTGAGTGGTGTTCTGGTCTGTAGTAAATGGTAACTGGCGGCATTTACAGCAGCTTTTATCCAAGGCGCTTTACAATTTGTTCCTCACATTTCACTCCATGCCAGGTGCCACCCTGCTCATCGGGAGCAGTTAGGGGGTTAATTAAGTGTCTTGCTCAAGGACACTTCGACACGCTGCCCGGGAGGAGCGGGAATCTAACCGAGAACCTCCGGATTACCAAGCCACTGTCGCCCCTACTGTGGGACCCGTTCTCAATGTTTACTAAGAGAAATTACACAATTAATTTTTTCAACCTGAGACTCATTGGCCTCGGCTCGTGTTCTGCGAAGAACATATAAAAGAACACATTTTCCTTGAGTGCACACTGTGCCCCCTCACCCACTCCCCCCCACCCCCTCCACGGTTTTATTACACAGTGCCCCAGGGTCATACAGTATATAAAAGTGTACAAACTGTGAAAACAAGTAAACATGATACAAATTTAACAAATAGTTTCCCTGTGTGTCTTCACATGCAAGAAGTACATTAGCAACACACACACACACACACACACACACAGGCACGCACGCACACACAGGCACGCACGCACACACACACACACGCACGCACGCATGCACGCACGCACGCACGCACGCACACACACACACACACACACACACACACACACACACACACACACAGTACTCTGTGCTTTATGTGGTGTGTAGACTGCCATGCATTTGTGTTTACTGGGTAGGAAATATATAAATGAGTTATATATACTACTGAGTAATAGTGCTAATCAGATGTATGTACAGAGTTGTAGTATTAATATGTACAGTGATACAGGTATAAAGAGACTATGGTAGTACTGTAAGTCATACTGGCCAGCAGCGTAACTAGTAGGTAAGGGATATGTACAGATATAGATTGTACAGATATGTAAAACGTATTATATGCAGGCATGTACAGACAGATGTTGATATATTGTTTAAAAGTCCCCATAATGTAGGGCGGCTACGTGGCGTAGTGGGCAAGGCGCTCGCCACGAATGACGGAGACGCTGGGCTTGCCTGTTCGAGCCCAGCGCTCCACATTGCTTTCAGTTTAGCTGGTCGTTCATACTAATACACATTGGCCGTATTATGGGGTGGGAAACTGATGGGTGGTGATCGGGCGTTGTGGACAGCGACTCCCACAGGTCGGTTGGTGCGCCTGCGCAGTAGAATCAGGAAGTGTCGGGGGCAGCGTGAGCCTCCCACGCGTTACTCCTCGCCACTGAGAGATCGAGCTGCGCAGGTGAAAAGATGCGACTGCTGTTACCTCAAGTACCGGAGGGGACTTGTGCTATGTATGACTTAGTCCACAGCGTTCGTGACAGGGGAGGGTTGAATTGGATGATACGAAATTGGGATGGGAGAAAATATAGAAAAATGGGAGAAAAAGTGGATACAAAAAAAAGTCCCCATAATGTTGTGGGTCGTCCAGCAGACATGTGTGTAACAGAAAAAGAAACGCCAGACAAGGGTTAACATGCAGTGGATGACATACCTACCTACTGTACCTAGAGCAGGGGTTCTCAAACTTTTTCATACCATGACCCCATTTTATTTAGTAATCTTTTTTGGCGACCCCACATTGCGTAATTTCAACGTGGAATTAAGGAATATCAAAATAAAAGCACACGTTGTTGAACTTGATCATGCATATTTATTAGAACATTTAATTACAGCACTATGTTATCAATACACATCTATAAAACGAGGCATATTTAGCCAAAACATGTTGCTAGAACATAAAATAAAAAAATTGTTTACTTTACAATTTGTGTCGTGACGACCCGTAGTTTGAGAACCACTGACCTAGAGAGATGAGCTGTACCTAGAGAGATAATGAGCTGTACCTAGAGAGATGATGAGCTGTACCTAGAGAGATGATGAGCTGTACCTAGAGAGATGAGCTGTACCTAGAGAGATGAGCTGTACCTAGAGCGCATTGGCAATTGTTCTGGTAACATATTTTGGCTAAATATGCCTCGTTTTATAAATGTGTATTGATAACATAGTGCTGTAATAAAATATTCTAATAAATATGCATGATCAAGTTCAACAACGTGTGCTTTTATTTTGATGTTCCTTAATTCCAAGTTTGAAATTACGCGATACATTAAGTGTGGGGTCCCCAAAAAATATCCTAAATGACATGGGGTCACGGTATGAAAAAGTTTGAGAACCCCTGACCTATAGGGATGAGCTGTACGCACTCGAGCCTCATGGATGTCCTAATCCACGTGGAGACGTTCAGAGAGAGACTTCACACCGTAGCCGCTTTTATTACCACGGCTCATGTTATCCGACACGGTTCTTGGTTGGAGGAACCAGCTGTTTCTCTGGGATGAGAGTCACTTTTCGACCCCTTTGAGTGTAATCCTATTCCTCAGAGAGTATAGCGGTCGAGACCTCTCCCCTCTGGAACCACATGTAACTCTGCTGGCCTGGGGTCAGAACCCACCAGAGCCTTCTCTCCTGTGTCTCCCCTACTCTGTCTCCCTGCTGGCCTGGGGTCAGATCCCACCAGAGCCGTCTCTCCTGTGTCTCCTCTACTCTGTCTCCCTGCTGGCCTAGGATCAGATCCTACCAGAGCCTTCTCTCCTGTGTCTCCTCTACTCTGTCTCCCTGCTGACCTAGGGTCAGATCCCACCAGAGCCATCTCTCCTGTGTCTCCCCTACTCTGTTTCCCTGCTGGCCTGGGGTCAGATCCCACCAGAGCCATCTCTCCTGTGTCTCCCCTACTCTGTCTCCCTGCTGGCCTGGGGTCAGATCCCACCAGAGCCTTCTCTCCTGTGTCTCCCCTACTCTGTCTCCCTGCTGGCCTGGGGTCAGATCCCACCAGAGCCTTCTCTCCTGTGTCTCCCCTACTCTGTCTCCCTGCTGGCCTGGGGTCAGATCCCACCAGAGCCTTCTCTCATACCTTTTCATCCTCCCTACTGTGTCAATAAATAAATAAATAAATAAATACTACTACTACTAAAAACAATCCCAGTAATCAAAGGGCAGCTCTTAGAAAACAAACTTGTATTACTTTTTCTTTTTTTCACCGAGTCGCTTCCTGTCTTTTGACCTCAGGGGGTGCGGTTTGACCCGGAGATCCCTCAGACCCTGCGGCTGGAGTTCGCCAAGGCCAACACCAAGATGGCCAAGAACAAGCTGGTGGGCACTCCCAACCCCTTGCCCTCCCAGCAGGGTCTCGGACCCCAGTTCATCAGCAGAGACCCATGTGAGTGGTCCCTCCACCTGTCTCTCTTGTTGTTGTTGTTGTTGTTGTTGTTGTTGTTGTTGTTGTTGTTGTTGTTGTTGTTGTTGTTGTTGTTGTTGTTGTTGTTGTTGTTGTTAACACTTTGAGTGCCACGCCGGGTTTTCCTTTTTACCCCCTGAATGCCACCATCGGCGCCAATGTTAACGTTAATATCGCCTAATCTATGTTTTAAATTATGGCTATGTGTCTAATCTGCCCATCGCATTATCAAAGACTATTTTCCAGTCAGTGCTGTCAAGGCAGATTGTTTTTTTATCGCGTCATTTCCGTTTCAGAGCATTTAGAAAAGCACCCGTTTTCAGATAAAAAACAGCCCATTCTGGACCATTCTTTTTTTTTTTTTTTTATTTGTCTTTTTCCCCCTCCATTTTCCTCCGATTTTCTCCCATCCCAATGTTAGTCGTATGCCAATTCCCAGTCCCTTCCTGGTCGCTGCGCTTTACCCCCACAGTCAGATCATTTGGGAGAGTGGAGACTACCACGTGCTTCCTCCGACACACGTCCAGCCAATCACCGCTTCTTTTCACCTGGCAGCGCGGATTCTCATTGAGAGGGCGTAGCGTGTGGGAGGACCACACTATCCCCCTCACGTCCAATCCGCGCTTAGCAGGCGTCCCGACCGAACTGTAGGAGTCGCTGTTTACAACGACCCGGACCCACCCCGCCAGCTTCTCCCACCCTCTGATACAGCCAATTGTATCAGTGCAGACGGCCAGCCAAGCTGGTGACAACCCCGGAGCTGTGAGCTGGATTCGAACAGGCGAACCAAGCTCACAGCTCCGGGGCTGGTGACGAACGCAATCTCCGCTCGACCACCTAACCGCCTCCATTCTGGACCATTCTATGAAAATTTTCTTTTACTGGAATATTCCACAACGTTGATATTCGTCTGCCTTTTTATGAATCGTTTTCAAATAAACGCTAGATGATCAATATTATACGTGCACGCAAGCACATTCGGGCCGCGCACGGATAATCGCCGCGTTGATTTCCTCTCAGACTTTTACAGTGAAACCGAAAGAGTCCATTTCACAAAACAGCCTATAACTTCATCAAAATTAGTATGATTATCCTAACACTGATAACATAGAGTCCTTACCTGACATCAGATGGTATCCAACTGGTATATTCCAATTCCTGATCACCATTCGAAAAAATCGATAAGTGTATAGATCCAACGCGATACAGTAGAACTCCATGATCCGCGGTGCTCAGAGGATCCAGAATGAACTCTGGTGAGTAAAGTGGATCAGTGGACTGGAAAATGTGGAGTACCGGATTTCTTTCCCCATCCATTTTCATTGAGTCCATGTACGAATAAATAAATGATGATGATGATGATGATGAAATCCCTTATGTCATCTGGGAGACGACAGGGGGCGCTTTTTTCCACAATGATCGCCGGCGCCGCTCGGGTATACTCGGGTAGGCTCGGGTGATGCAATATGATTTCAGATCGCTAAAAAAAAAAAAATTTTAAAATTCCGGGAAATCTCGTGAGTGGCTTTCAACCACCTATAAATAAACCCGAGTATTCTCGTGTGTGGCAGTTAAAGTGTTAATAATAATATTATACTTAACTCAATCAGCGCCAGACCCGAGGAAAGTCGGGTTAACTCGCCAACCGTTCAGCGCCAGACCAGAGTATGGTCGGGTTTTCATCGTTATTTATTTTATTCTATATTTTTATTCATTTCTCTCACACGGACCTCGGGGTTACCATAGGGAACCACTCTGAGATCGCTAAGAGTGCAATACCGGCCGCATCCTGATAGGTGGCAGTATCGCTTCGAAACCTTTTTTGACACCCGGTGTTACGTTTAATTCACTCCGGGGGCAGTTTTTTTGGTCAAGCGAGTCTAGCGGTTCACTCGATGGCATTGAAACGCGTCCAATGCCCCCGATGCATGTGTTGTGGTGGATTATGTTGGCGACATGATGGACACCAATACTGGAAATCGCGACCAGACAATTGGAATATTCTTTTTGGGGTACCTCCTAGTGAAGGTAAGGACTATATGACATCAATCCTGCTTTGATCCAACCATGATTTCACATCGATCGCAACGGCCATGTGTAACATACTCCAGAACGTATGCTGTTGGTGACGATCAAAGAATAAAAAAATGCATTCATGATGAAACATAATACCTATTATATACATTTGATTTGGAAATAGTAGCGTGTCTGTCCAGGTGAGCAACGCCAACGCTTTTAGTAAAATTCACGTATTCCTCCATAGCGCCGTTTTATGGAATTAGCCAGGATCACTCTGAAACTATACTTATATTCACCACGGTATAACACGCGAATGTATACATGAAACAATTGATTCTTTTTCACATATTGAACGATGGATAGTTGATGTCAAATGAGCCATAGTATTGTATCCATAGCTATAATATAGATATAGCCCTGCAAACACCGCCACGCATTTCTATGTCTTACTTAGAGCGCTGGCTCCCCATCACCGCCCGGGCTGAATACAAAATATCCCTTCTGACCCATCAGTGCATCCACGGAAATGTACCCTGTAAGCACTCTGAGATTTGATTTCCAAATGTAGAGTGCACTACAAATTGAATGTATTATTATTGTTATTATTATTATTATTATTATTATTATTATTATTATTATTATTATTATTATTATTATTATTATTATTATTATTATTATTATTATTATTATTATTATTATTATTATTATTATTATTATTATTATTATAATAATCAAACCATTAGGGTCCTGCATGACGCTTTATTTCTCTATTCAATACATGTTTACCCTGAGGGATGATTTACAATAAAGTGCTAAAAAGTAGGCTACTTACATTCTTGACGCTAGAACTCCCAAAATAGCGTTAGCATAAAAAAATAAGGTAGGCCAGCTGTAGTTTACATAGCTTGCATACAACTTTGTCTCGAGGTTCCACAAATTGATCCGAAAGATCTGAAGTATTTCCAACCAAGTGCAAATCACTGTCTTTGCGACCGACGGTCGCAGTTGTTGTTATTGTTGTCCATTTGTTACTACTGGCACGTTCTTCAGCTCAATGAAAGTGACGTCACGTAATCTCCTATCCGTCATGCAGCGCATTCAGGCCCACGCCCACCGGGAGCATTTTTTTTCACAATCTAATATTAAGTCTATTATTAATTTGAATATAGAATTTTTTTATTTTTTATTTTTTTTATTATCTTTTTCCCCCCTCCTTTTTTCCGATTTTTCTCCCATCCCACTGTTTAGTCGTTATGCCAATTCCCAACCCCCTTCCTGGTTGTTGCGCACTCCCCTTTACTGTTGGTCCGGGAGGCCGGAGACTGTCACATGCTTTCCTCCGACGCATGTGCAGCCAGCCGGCAGCCAGCCTGGCAGCGCAGATTCTCACCGGGAGAGTGTAACGTGTGGAAGGTCACACTACCTCCCTCCAGATCCTACCCTCGCTGTGCAGGCGCCCCGACCGAACTGTAGGGGTCGCTGTCCACAACGCCCAGGACCCACCCATCAGCTTTCCCACCCCTAACACTGCCAATTGTGTTAGTATGAACGACCAGCCAAGCTGATAGCAACGCCGAGAGCTGGATTCGAACCCAGCGTCTCAAGCGTTGATGATGAGCGCCTTGCCCACTACACCACCTAGCCGCCCATAGAATATTTGTTGACAGCCGGATATTCTATATTCAACTGCACACTACATCACCCCTGAGTGGAACATGGAAAGACAAATTTTCCCCCACTGTACCGAAAACCCGTACCGAACCGTGACTTCAAAACCGAGGTACGTACCGAACCGTGGTTTTTGTGTACCGTTACACCCCTAGTACATACTGTAGATGTAGAAGATGAGCCAGGCCACGCTTAGGAAGAGTACATACTGTAGAGCAGCACATCTCCCTGATTTTGAATGCACCAATTTGTGCCTTTTCTGCATCAATTTATGGTAGAAATGTATTTATTTATGTAAAGGAAAAGACAACACCTGCTGACACACATATAATGGAATATAATGTAGTAAGGCGCTGACATTTTTTGTTAACCCTTTCACTGCCACACGACAGAAGGTTAACCCTTTACTATCACACAACCGACGGTCGCCGGTTGAAAGGGTTAACATTCTATGAATTGTCGCAGTGAAAGGGTTAACCGTTTTGGTAGTGCGGCAGTGAAAGGGTTAATATATTAGCTACAGGTAAGAAGGATATATAAATGTTTTGACTCTTAATGGGGACGAAGTTGTCTTTCATATTAGCTAATATTTTTGAGGGGGGGACAAATACCTCTTCTCAATATTGAGGGGGACATGTCTGCTGCAACACCCCCCCCCCCCCCCCCCCCTAAATCCCTACACCTATGGTTTTCACTATCAGCTGTGGTCATAATTATTATTTCGGGGACAAAACTTCTGGAGCTTCTAAAGCTCGGCACCTTGATTTACATGTTGTGAAATATTTAGAGAGGTTGATTATTCTGCAAGAAGCGGGCGTTTCTTCATTGCTCCCAGACCAGCAGCCTGCATGGTGTTATCAGTGGCACAGCCAGAGTGGGCGTGTCCTCGCTGTGGGCCCCAGTGGACTACGGGGAAGGAAGCAATTAATGAAACTATGACGTAGCGACCGTGAGAGAAATTGCTTGTCGTTTCCTGATTACGGTTGTTAAAAAATCAGCCTTTTTATTTTTTCTCTCCATGATCTCGCCGTGATAAACAAAACGACTAAAGCATGAAGATCACAAAAATCGTTGGAATTTTTTTTTCTGGAAAGCACATTTCGGGACACGCTGCCGGCTATCTGATGTGGCTTCCCATCAGAGCTGCACTGCCGCTGACCTCCACTTCACGCGGGACCTCCCCTCCTCTTCACGCGGGACCTCCTCCTCATGCGGGACCTCCTCTCCTCTTCACGCGGGACCTCCTCTCCTCTTCACGCGGGACCTCCTCTCCTCTTCACGCGGGACCTCCTCTTCACGCGGGACCTCCTCTTCACGCGGGACCTCCTCTCTTCACGCGGGATCTCCTCTTCAGGTGGGACCTCTTCTTCACGCGGGACCTCCTATTCACACGGGACCTCCTCTCCTCTTCACGCGGGACCTCCTCCCCTCTTCACGTGGGACCTCCTCTCCTCTTCACACGGGACCTCCTCCTCACGCGGGACCTCCTCTCCTCTTCACGCGGGACCTCCTCTCCTCTTCACGCGGGACCTCCTCTCCTCCTCACGCGGGACCTCCTCTCCTCTTCACACGGGACCTCCTCCTCACGCGGGACCTCCTCTCCTCTTCACGCGGGACCTCCTCTCCTCTTCACACGGGACCTCCTCTCCTCCTCACGCGGGACCTCCTCTCCTCTTCACACGGGACCTCCTCCTCACGCGGGACCTCCTCTCCTCCTCACGCGGGACCTCCTCTCCTCTTCACACGGGACCTCCTCCTCACGCGGGACCTCCTCTCCTCTTCACACGGGACCTCCTCCTCACGCGGGACCTCCTCTCCTCCTCACGCGGGACCTCCTCTCCTCTTCACACGGGACCTCCTCCTCACGCGGGACCTCCTCTCCTCTTCACACGGGACCTCCTCTCCTCTTCACGCGGGACTCTCCCTCCTCTTCACACGGGACCTCCTCTCCTCTTCACACGGGACCTCCTCCTCACGCGGGACCTCCTCTCCTCTTCACACGGGACCTCCTCTCCTCTTCACACGGGACCTCCTCTCCTCTTCACACGGGACCTCCTCTCCTCCTCACGCGGGACCTCCTCTCCTCTTCACACGGGACCTCCTCCTCACGCGGGACCTCCTCTCCTCTTCACACGGGACCTCCTCTCCTCTTCACGCGGGACCTCCTCTCCTCTTCACACGGGACCTCCTCTCCTCTTCACACGGGACCTCCTCCTCACGCGGGACCTCCTCTCCTCTTCACACGGGACCTCCTCTCCTCTTCACACGGGACCTCCTCTCCTCTTCACACGGGACATCCTCTCCTCTTCACACGGGACCTCCTCTCCTCTTCACACGGGACCTCCTCTCCTCTTCACGCGGGACCTCCTCCTCACGCGGGACCTCCTCTCCTCTTCACGCCTACTGCTGTCTGAGCGCTTCAGTCTGCAGCAACACTCAATTCAATCACAGCATTTCAGCTTCCCACTCACTCTCCTGTATCACTTTGCAAACTCACCGTCTCTCTCTCTCTCTCTCTCTCTCTCTCTCTCTCTCTCTCTCTCTCTCTCTCTCTCTCTCTCTCTCTCTCTCTCTCTCTCTCTCTCTCTCTCTCTGTCTCTCTCTCTCTCTGTCTCTGTCTCTCTCTCTCTCTCTGTCTCTGTCTCTCTCTCTCTCTCTTTCTGTCTTTCTCTCTATCTTTCTCTCTGTCTCTCTCTCTCTCTCTCTCTCTCTCTCTCTCTCTCTCTCTCTCTCTCTCTCTCTCTCTCTCTCTCTCTCTCTCTCTCTCTCTCTCTGTCTCTCTCTGTCTTTCTCTCTCTCTGTCTCTGTCTCTGTCTCTCTCTCTCTTTCTGTCTTTCTCTCTCTCTCTGTCTTTCTCTCTGTCTTTCTCTCTGTCTCTCTCTCTGTATCTATCTCTCTGTATCTCTCTGTCTCTCTCTCTGTCTCTCTCTCTGTCTCTCTCCCTCTCTCTCTCTCTCTTTCTGTCTTTCTCTCTGTCTCTCTTTCTCTGTCCCTGTCTCTCTCTCTCTCTCTCTCTCTCTCTCTCTCTCTCTCTCTCTCTCTCTCTCTCTCTTCTCTCTCTCTCTCTCTCTCTCTCTCTCTCTCTCTCTCTCTCTTTCTCTCTCTCTCTCTCTGACTCTCTGTCTCTGTCTCTCTGTCTCTGTCTCAGATAGTTCAATAATAAATAGTATATTACAACATAGTTCAATAATAAATTAATATACAAAATAGTTCAATAACAAATTACAACATAGTTCAATAATAAATGAATATATTACAACATAGTTCAATAATAAATTAATATATTTATTTACAACATAGTTCAACCGGAGGAAACCAAGACGATGGACTCAAACCCTGCCCTCTTTTATTGATCCTCCAATCACAACTGAACAAACAACGTTTGTGATTGGAGGATCAAGAAGGGGTTTGAGATCAACTGGACTACACCCCACTTCCACCCCCCTCCAGCTTGTCTCTATAGCAACCCACCCACCCATCTATCCATCCATCCATCCAATTATCCATCCATTCAATTATCCATCCATCCAATATCCGTCCATCCAATTATCATCCCTCCATCCATCCAATTATCCACCCATCCATCCAATTATCCACCCATCCATCCAATTATTATCCATCCATCCATCCATCCAATTATCCATCCATCCAATTATCCATCCATCCAATTATCCATCCATCCATCCTTCCATCCATCATCCATCCAACATCCATTCACCCACCGGTCACTCTTCCTCACCCTGGCTCCTCCTCTTCCTCACCTGGCTCCTCCTCTTCCTCACCCTGGCTCCTCCTCCTCTTGTCTCCACAGATGAGCTCACGGTACCCGGTCTGTACCCTGGCAGTCCAGACGTCTGGGCCTCATACCCGCTGTACCCGGCCGAGCTGTCACCTGCCCTCCCTCCTGCTTTCACCTACCCCAACTCGCTCCACGCTCAGGTACCCTGCACCACCCCCACAACCTCCACCCTCCCTCCACCACCTCCTCTCCATTCAGTCTTCTCTTCAGAGCGCAGGTCCTTAGTGTTAACAGTGTTACACGGTGAAATCACGGCCCTGTTCCCATTCAGTGCTGCTAGTTTATCGTTACCCTTCAGTGCAAGGTTGTGCAACACAGCGCTAATGCTTGGTTTTTCTTTTCTTTTAAATGAAAAATAGTGCTTAGGAAAGTACTTGAAAGTCTTGACTTTCATTTTTGCAATGTATGTGGGAACCCTGTGATAACTGCTACTCAGCCATTAGGAGTTCGTCCTACAGGCGTTCAGCAGAGTCATTATTATAATGGTAACAACACTGCAGTGCTGCTCAGGTCCACATTCCTGGCTGTATTGAGATTATAGCCGTCAGCTGAGTCTTCCTTGTCCCATGCTGCTCTTTAAACCTAGCTAGATGGTAATAGTGAGCTAACGCTAGGCTACGCGTCACCATCGCTAGCATTCGATGAAGCAGCATCTAATATCCTCAGTTTGGCAGAAGCACTCATCCTGTTCTCTTTGTTCCTTTCACTTTGAGTGCCCCTTTTGTTTTGTTTGCTAAACATGTTGCTGCTAATTTATTGTCCATTTGTTGAAGGACACTTGCTTCTTGCTGAAAGGTTGAGAAAAGGTTGAAGACAACTAGTCCACCACGCAAGTTAGGCCTATCACAAATGACAACGTTGGACAAATTAGCATGTTTCCCAGCATGCCTTCTCAAGTTCAAGTTTCTTTATTAGTTGTCACACAAAAATACAGAATACTTTTATATGAAATGCTTTTTCCTGTTTTGCTCCTGAGAGTGTGCTAGATAAAAAATGGATAAAGTATAAAATAGAAAAAGTATAAAATAGAAAGTCAAAAGTACGTAAACAAAAGTGTTAAATATACATATATACAATACAGAGTAGAAAAAATTAGTAACTGAGTTACAATACAATATACAGTACAATGCAGAAATGGGATGAGGTACAACTTAGGGTAAGGTGCAATGATGTATGAGTTGTAGTGCACATCTCTTTACCAATAAATATAAAGTGTGTTAAAGTGTCTAAAGTGGGTAAAGTGGGTGCTACAGTGAGTTGTTTATTTAAAGTAAGTGTGTACATGTGGATGTGTGTGCTGTGAGTGTATTTGATGGTTTGTTACAAGTGTTATTGTCATTGAGCACCCTGATGGCCTGGGGATAGAAGCTCCTTCTGAGTCTCTCTGTACTGGCCATGAGACTCCGATATCGCTTGCCTGACCGCAGCAGTTCAAAGAAGCAGTTGTTTGGGTGGCTAGAGTCTTTGATTATTCTCTTAGCCTTGGCCCTGCAACGCTTGTTGTAAATGTCCTGGAGAGTGGGAAGCCCACCTCCAATTGTGTGTTCGGCTGAACGGGCCACTCTCTGTAGTCTGTGTGCGGTGCTATTCCCAAACCAGGAGGTGATATTGCCTGTCAGGATGCTCTCTATTGTGCATGAGTAGAAGTTCTTAAGGATCTTCTGACTCACTTTGAACTTCCTTAGGCGCCTAAGGAACTAGAGGCGTTGTCTTGACTACACTGTCAATGTGTGTGGTCCATGTCAAGTCCTCGGATATGTTGACTCCGAGGTACTTAAAACTGTTCACTCTCTCGACTGGTGCCCCGTCGATGCTGAGGGGGCTGTAGACCTTGACCCCCGACCTCCTTAACTCTTGAAGAAGAAAGCACTGGAATTAAATAAGTGGTGGGTAGAAATCATATTTATTTTATTGGTTTATATATATTGAGGCTCAAGAGACACTTCATGTACTTCCTCCTGGAAGAGAAAACCATGGGTAGCTTTAGACAAAAGTATTTTGGTACATAGTGATAAATAGATGAGAACTGGATTCAGACAAAAGGGAAAGGGAAGAAAAAAATCATGGCATTATTTAGACCGCGTGATGCCTGATTGAAAAAACCCTCAATCCCCTGAAACCTTTGCATCATTTGTTTTGAGTATCTCCTAATAATCCTTTGTTTTTGTTTCAACTAAAACCCAATTATCTGCTTCTTCTTAATCTGCACGTCTCCGCTGTGAGTTCACAAAGGAGTTGATTATTGATCTGTTGAAATTCTTCTCATGGATCTCGTTCAGTGCAGGTCGGCTCCCCTGAGACGACCTCAGCGCTGTAGCCTTCCATTAGCCGCCCGTTAGCCGCCCGTTAGCCGCCTGTTAGCCGTCCGTTAGCTGTCCGTTAACCGCCCGTTAGCTGTCCGTTAACCGTCCGTTAACTGTCCGTTAGCCGTCCGTTAGCCGCCCCATCTCTATCGTAATTTAGTTTTCTTTGCTGGTTATTTTTCAGGCTCACATTGATCTCCAGCTCTGCAGTCTTCTATCTTTTGAGCTCAAAGGATCCCAATATCTGGGTCCCGCAGTAGATTCATGGTTATACTGAGTTTTTTTTTTCCACCTCTAGCTACCGTACATATTTCCATATCTAATGTGGATGTTCTCTGCAAGGTTAGTGTAAGAAGCCCCCCGAGCTAAGACACTCGAGCTGAACATCCTATGATGTCAGAATCTCAAGCGTCTGAATATGCCTCGCTGGCGGTTTCCCTCCCTGCGCTCTGGGTGTCGGGGAGTAACTCTGTCAGACACCAAGAGAATGCAGAGTTTGGGTTTTAGCAGAAGGTTTGAGACGGAGTGTGACAAGGCTAAAGCCAGACAAGGCTTTAGAAAACATTGAGAAGCATTCCTAAAAAAATATATAGTTTTTAATGTCGAAAGCAAGTTACAAACATATCTTGGCAGGAACTATGCAAAACCTCTCACCATGAACACACCTGGTTTTTAATCGAGGCTTGGTTGATCAACTAAATCAAGATCACCTGCATCAATTAACTCCTGACAAACAAAACATGTCCAGTTACCGTTTTAAGGTTTGAAATGAATGCAGCGCTGGATTATTGGGACACGTGAATAATGAAATATTAATAATAAGAGACTCTCCTTCTCACGGAGCCGGTACCGTTTTACTGTGAGCGTCCGGAGCTGAAGGTCGCAGCTTCCTGTGACAACGAGCCGGACTCCCGATTGGCTGAACATGAACATGTGACGATGTGTGACGAACAGCACGCGGTGTGACTGGACCGGAGATGCGT